>NW_020799091.1:53461891-53505091 GCF_003259725.1 Athene cunicularia | reverse complement strand
AAAAAAAAAAAAAAAAAAAAAGGAGGAAAAAATGAAGACATAGTAAGAAAAGTACTTTTTTTGTTGTTGTTTAACTTCATTTTTTCAATATTTATTCTGCTGCATAAGGCCAATGCAATAATAAAGATTGATTTCCTGTGGCAATCATCATCTTCAAAGGGAAATAAAATGAATGCATATATTCTGGAGCCATACTGATAAAAAAGGCTCAGACAATCCCCATTATTTCAAATAATGTTGAACAATGATATCCAAGAAGGGTTTTCAACTTACTTCTATCTATCCACTTTGGATTAACATAAAATGTGCTACTTTCAGGTATTACTATCCTTATGCAATGTACTTATATCAATATGATTACTATCTTCAGTGAAAGGTTTAATATCAACATATATGTCATTACTGGAAATGTTTCAATTTATATTAAAAAATGAAACTGTAAGATCAGCAACAACTGCCTCAACTAAATCAAATGATTCTTCCCGCAAGCCAAATATAAACGTTCTCATTTACTGAAGTTACACATCTTTTTCATAGCAAAAACTGAGCCACTCAGCTTCATTTCTAAAATTACCCTTATCCACTTTGCTGACTGTCTTTACACAGGGCTTATATGTAGCTTGAAAGGATCTCTTCTGAAAGCACTTGCTCCTTTAGAAAGGTAAAGGCAATTTAAAATTGGAAAAATAGAAATTTATATAATATCAATGATTCCAGTCTCTTACTTGTGTATAGTATCTTTGTACCTATTGACATTGCAGTCTAACAACTCTCCAGTTAGGATACTGTCATGTTTTGGACACGATGATTTCCCTTCACAGCTGAGGAGAAAAAAATAAAAAGTGTATTTCTAATTGCTAGACTAAATAGTTTCTATTTTGACTCTAATAAATTAATGGAGTAATGTATTTGGAAAATCTCTCCTAACAGATCGCAATAAAAGGCGTTAAGAAAAGAAACCTAAAGCAGAGGATTCTTTCTGAGGGAAATAAGAAAACATGGCAAATCTCCCAAAATCAATAAGGAAGACCACATCTAGGTCTGAAAGAACGTCAGTAAGGAGACCCTACAGGAAAATTTTACATATTTACGTATTTTTTGACACTGTGAGAAATCAAATTTCTGGTCATACCAGAGATTTGGTTTTGAAATAGGGTCAGAGGCAAAAGGAAGAATAAGGCAATAGACTACAGTAACATCTGAAAAGCACAAGGCTCATAGATAGGACACAGACATTTTAGGAGCACCCCACCTTGCTGGAGCACGACAACAAGCAGCTGGAAGCCAGGCAGAATACACAGGATGTCTCAAACAGATCTAATGTCTACACGGGACATGTGAGTTGAACCCCAGATGGTACAAAACGTTGAAAAGAACACAAGAAATGCTGCTGATGTTTCTTTAATGACCCATGGGACAATGGTTACAGTTCTCGCAGGGCATGGCATGCATGACTCTGGGGAAGTTTTAAGTAATTGTGCAGACAACCAGAACACAACATGAACCTGGTGAGCCAATGAAATCTACTAATGCAGTCCTAAGTGTGATACTTAAAAGGGGTGTTAAATATAATACCAAAATTACAACAGCCTGGAAAATCAGCAGTACAATAGAAAGTGTCTGTGGGTTTATGGTGGATCCCTAAATGTATATGAGTCATCACTAACTGTACATAACACTGCTGAAGGAAAAAAAGCAGTACCACTTTGGATTTGTTAATAAATACTTTATATCAGTCACTGGAAGTATTTACTTTCTTCTACTTAGCACTAGTGGACCTTTTCCAGAGAACTGTCAGTGTTTTGGGGCACGTTAGTCTAGACAAATTGGAGAGCACAACCGAAAGCAAGAAGACACTAAAAGACCAAAACATGTAATTTTAATGAAGGAAATCTGGAAGGAGCCCACGAAGTGCAGCTGAGAGGAGGTGGCAGCAGGAAGGGGCAAGGGAAAAGGCGTTTGACTAGAGTAGGCAGAAGATGGCGTAGAGAACACAGTAATCAATTGTTCCTTGTGGCCACCGTGGATAAGAAGAGATTATCTTAATTTGCATCAAAGAAGATTTATGTCTGATCTCAGGAAAGCTTTCTCAGTTTAAGAACAGAATATATGCCAGCATCTGTCACATATGGATGTACTTGATCCTGCTTCCAGTATAGGTGATGAATTAGATGATCTCTTCAAGACAATCCAAGCTTTACAATTCCATGATTTAATGATCTCAGCTGTTAGAGAAACTTAGGAGTTGTGATATGAATATCTGCTTATAAAAAATAGCTTCTACTGCAAATTATCTGCAACACCAAATTCTAGGATACCAATTAACAGGTACTAGTAACACAACGTTCTAGAATTAGGATTGTAAACCCTACTGTTCTTTATCCCATTTCTAATCCTGTGAACCACGCAGCCTTGTGTCTGGATGGACGTTTCAAGGCAGGATTTCTGCTGACAAACACTGTCAATACTGTCACCATAAATGCTCAACTCCTAATAAAAAATAACACCATTACAAAGTTTATTATGCAAGGCTAATAAATTATGGTTACCCCATAGTTTCTGAAGTGATTTATCTCATCTGTTCATTATTGCGATATGCTTTTTCTTTATGTCACTTCCTGCAGATGTAGCTCAAGTATGAGAACAGCATCAAAGAAAACCCATATATTTTCCTATTCCAAATGCGTGCCTCTTAAGAAAAAGAAAATGGTAATTTTACAGCAATGGAGTTCCTTGAATTTAGTGGGAACAGGAACTGAGGACTCTTGATGGAAGAAAGATTTTTCAGAGATACTGGCGTAAATTAGGGGCACTCTGTTTTTGACAAACTAGAGTGGAATAGCTTCAGAAAAAGGCAAAAAACCTTTTGACGGCCATGACTTACACAGTATAGGCTAACTCAATATTAAGGTAAGTGAATGGGTTTTCTTAAGTGCCACTGGAGACCTGTATAATACCAGTGGCTGGATGCAGACACACCAGCAGGTTCTGCTCCCTGAGCTTAAAGTCCATTTTTGTGTTCCTTTGCAGATTGGTGTCAACTGAATGGACTCTCTTACCCATTTTCCTTACGGTCTAGTATGTTTTAACTCCTTCTCATGTGTGATCCCAGAAGAGAAATAGTAATAAAAAAAACCCAAAACCCACGTTCTCTACTTTGAAGGGAATAACTACTGTTTGTATGTTGCCTGGACCACCCTTTTCCACCGGCCAGTTTCTGCGCTTCCCCGGTGCTACTGCTGCTGGCCGCTGTGCCAGCACTACCACTGCCCCAGCTCGCCCGAGCAGCAGACAGTCATTGGTACAAATGATACTCTTCTTCTGGTGGATGAGCACATTTCCTCTGCAATAAGATAAATTTAATTCTGAAATTAATTCCCATATGGAAAGGAGAGTACGTAATAGCCTTTTTACTGCCCACCGCCAGCAGCTAATTGCACAAATATACATGCAAAGCATATCTATGCACCAGTAAAGTCTGTTAAAAGATGAATGGTTTATTGCTATTTCACAAAACATTTGGAGAATTAGAGTAATAAGTATAAAACAAATTATAT
Source organism: Athene cunicularia (assembly GCF_003259725.1). Lineage (NCBI taxonomy): Eukaryota > Metazoa > Chordata > Aves > Strigiformes > Strigidae > Athene > Athene cunicularia. The sequence goes on along the minus strand of NW_020799091.1, from coordinate 53,501,534 downwards.
ATTTTCATCTTATCAGGCAAAATTAACGTGTGCCTTCTAACATATTTGTCATCTTCTTTCAGGAGAAAAGCCTATTAATTTCTGTAAAAAGGCCTGAGAATTAACGCAGTATTCATCTGAAGAAGCTGAAGTATTCTGCTGTTAATAAAACCAACAAGCTTTTATCAATGAGATCAGATGCCCCTTTCCTTCCTTAAACCAATATATTGTCAGGCCTGAAAACAACACTAACTCTATAGAAAATGTTCAGTCTTTTATTGATATTGGGGGAGGGGGTGAGAATGATCCCTAAAGCAGACACATTTGTCATCCACTAGACCAAACTGCATAAGGAAAATATTATTATTATTAGTCTCTTCATTAATAACATAATCAAAAAATAAAATTAGAAGTAAACATATATTTAATATTCTATAAATTTCTCCTCCATCAGAGAGCATCAGCCTTTTAATTTCAGCTTCCATACAGTTTTGTGGCTGAATATTTTTATTTGTACTAAGGATTTAGGGAACTTTCTGTTTAGCAGGCAAAAATGCTCCACAATGATTTTTAGGTAAACAATACTGATAAAAGCTGGTATTTTTCATAATCTAAAATCACTGTTCAATTCATAGCTACTCAATGCAGTAAATACACCTTTCTTATACATAGTTAGGCCATGACCAAAAAAAAAAAAAAAAAAGCTTTTAATCTTCTGGTTATTACTCTGTAATCCATTTTGCAGAAATATTTGTATTGTATAATGATTCACTATACTGTCAAATGTGAGTAAATTTATTCTTATGCAATATATATAAGCACACAAAAATAAATAAAATATGTAAGAAAGAGGACCTGAATAATCTCTGAAAGCTACTTCCATACAATATTGTTTTGCATTTTACATACTGTATGCAAATATTCCCCAAAACAATGTACAGAGCATAATATAGTTATTGCAGCCAACAGAATTTCTCATTAATCATATGAAACCCCAGTATTAGAGACCATTATTTACCCTATAGACTTTCTCATAATTCTGCCCTTTTATTGTAAACATAAGCTTAATAATCAGTTTTCTCTTGCACAGATTTCCAGTTGTGACTATTAGATTATTGCCTATTTCAAAGTTCATAAAAGAATAGTTAGCTACAATTTGGTTTTATAACTACTTTAATATATACATATATAGTAAGGGATTTTTAATCTGTTAGTTTTTCTCTGGTCTCTCACTTGAGCAGAAAACTTATCTGAGATACATTATAACTGTTTCCTGGGTTAACTGGATCCTAGATATAGGTCTGTCAAAGACCTGCAGTGTCATGTCACCCAGGACAAATCACTTAATCTTTCTATACTTCTGCTCATTGTATTTAGAATTAGACAGTAACATTTCTATCCACTAATGCTGTTTAAAGGAAGTTAAAACCTGTGTAGCTACATTTTACAACTAATTATTTTGTTACAATTTATGTAATTGCCAGTTTACAGTACATAATTGTTAATGAAAATAATGGTGGCTTAGAAGATGATATATCCACCAGCAGTAAAGGCAACCTGAAAAATTAGATAGATAGATAGATAGATAGATAAATAGATAGATGATAGATGATAGATAGATAGATGATAGATAGATAGATAGATAGATAGATAGATAGATAGATAGATAGATAGATGAATAAATGCTTGAGGATACCACAAATGGGGGGGATCTCTGAAAATTGTGCACATTCATGAGTTAAAGGTACCACTATCAAGGAAAATGCAATGACCAGTGTGAGGCAACTGCCACAGTAGTTACACAATCTCCAGAGGCAGGAAAATGTCAGTGGCTGTGTTTTTGATAAGGATCAGTATTGTAGGTTTACACAGATCAAGTGGAGAAACCTGGGATTCTACAAGAATGTTGGTCTTTTGAGATCCCTTTCAGCCTGGGATGTTGTAGGAATCCGTAATTCTAAAAAGACAAAATCAAACATGAACCATCCATGTGAGGTTTGAACTTGATACCTATGCTTCTTCCCAACCCAGAACCTAGCCAGTTGCCAACCAGAAGGCCAAGGAAAGTCCAAAGGAATTAAGGAAGGAAGACTCTATATTCATCCATTATTCCCTTTTTCCAAAACCAGATACATCACAGTCTGACAAGAAAACCAGTGACTGTCAGCACTACAAACTTTCTGGTTGACTTGGAAATAATTCCTGAAAGATGAATGATTTGTATATCTATGATTTGGATAGCAAAGCACGACATGGTGAAGAAGTAATGCTGCTACCTTCTCTTCTTCATCACACAGAAAGGCCTCTTGCCATTGAACAAACCTTAATTAAAATATGCAGCTAGTTCTGGTTAGTCAAGGGGCAGCAAACCAAATCCAGGGTGCTGAGGTATAGGGGAATCATTCTGATAATCTTCATGGGTTTTGGTTCATACCCTGTTTATCCTGAACAACCTGGAAGGCCTGGGAGAAGCTATGCATTTTTTTCCTGCAGTAGAGGTTCTGATTGGTTACCTTCTTGATAGGTTAGAAATATTTTATAAATATCATTTGATCATTGATATAAATAATGTGTTATCGTAACTTCATACTTACCCAGAAGACATTCTGAAAATTGATGTTCTTGGAAATGTCAACTTAGAACAGAAAATTAAACTGCTGAGCTTGTTGAAGAAATTTCAAATTGTTGGACATGTCTATTAAACTAACTTTAAAAACATGATCTCTTTGTTATCTATTATCTACATGTTTCAGTTCCTAGTCCCTGTTTGAAGAGTATTATTACTACCTTCTGTAAGTATCAGATAGTATGATGGAATTTAATTTGTTGTAATTGACTCAAACATTCTAATTTTAAATTATTCCATACCAAACTCACTCCTTTCTCTCATAAAGTATTGAAAAAAACCCCAATCTTTTCAAATTCATGGTTAAATATGTCATTTTCTTGGCATATACTTGACATGTGGCCTTAAGTTTTCAGAAGATTCAAGTCTTATAAACTTTGATGATTTGTTTACACTCATGCTGCATTTAACTCAATATAAAAATGCTTGAAAAGTAGGAGCTTGTAATGTTTTACACATCCTGAAAAACAGCTTGGATCTTGGGTTAGTTCCCTAAATATACTCAATCAGTCACTTAGTAACTAGTGCTTCTGTGTCACTAAAACATTTCCATTTCATTTAATAATATCTTTCTTCTGCATTCCAATCATATTTAAAATATTTTAGCAAGTAGGCTTACATCGAAATTAAAACATTACAACTTCACGTTATTTTGTCATTAAATGCAGAATCTGCTCAACTCAATCAATCCTCCCATAAACAAGCTGAAAACTGATTTTCAGAAGCACTTATCTTTAAATAGAATTTTTAGTTAGAAGAAAAATATCTCCTTAAATTATACCAAAAAATGTAGGTTATGTATGTATATTTGTCTCTATTTATGCAAAATACCAGTTAGCATTAATGAAGTGTTGTGTTTTCATCAGGGTAAAATGACAGATGTACTGAATGGGAATTTATCTGCCCCAATATTTATACCATAGACAACTACCTCTAAGGAATTCATCCTAGGTACTTTTTTCTAGTTATTGAAGAGAAGTAGGCATCTCATCCTAATGCGGACCAGATTAACGGTGTTTGAAAAGTGTTTGTTTCTTCCCATTAAATGGCATTTACAGTCACTGTGCTGTTCATCTGTGATGCGGACATCTATAGTCAAGTGAGAAGAATTCTTTTTGTGTCCCTGCTACTTTGCCATTATTCCTTAGCCAACATAAGCGAGCTTCTGGCAAAGGCAGTGTACTTCTGAAAAGCACTGTATAAAGTAATACATTGGGAATACTTTGCAAAGATAAAATTTAAAACTTTAACCGACTTATCAAGCTGTAAAAAGAAAATCAAGGCTTTGACTTATTGGTAGTCCCCAGTGGAATTCTATCCCTACTAAAAATTTTTATATCTAAGTTTTTTAGATTTTTTGTTGCAACCTTTACAATGTAGAACATAAAGAAGGTAACAAGGGTATTCACCATTGACAGTTAATGGACCTAGTGTTTTCAAGGGCAAAAAGAAAAAAAAAACAAAACAAAACAAAAACACAGTAAGTGCATCACCAATTCACAAAAATCAAATCCAACTAAATATTTCTTCTTTGTTGACAAGAAGGTATAGAAATTACCCTCATGGGACACAATTCAGATGCACCAACAAGCAGATTAAACAAATTTCACTAATCCTATTCTTCCTATAGGGTTTGTAAACAGGGAAAAATGCAAACTGCATTGTTACTGTCCTGTGACCCTCCTTTCATCAAAAGGCCTCCCGGGACTGTGTCCTTCGAAAATCCAAGGATTCTCTTCAGTGCTGTTTTTTTAAAATCAAAAAGACTAAGTCATAACAATAATTAATTTCATAATATTGTCTTTGGAGAGCTTCCTGTGAAAGGTATACAGTACACTGGAGGAAGTGTAGTGAATAAATGGGATTAAATGGTAGTTAACAAGTACACTTATTTCTCATCAGTGCTTATAGAACATAATTAAACCCATCTTATCTTACAAAGCATCATCATTGATAATGCTTCCAATTTCACTTCTGGCAGAAGTTGTCTGACTATAGGCTTTTAGTATATGACAATGACCATATCACTAGATTTTATTACCCTACTTAAAACCCCCGTAACAAAAGATGAAGACAATCCTTACAAGAAGATTCAACATCAGCGTTAAGAATAAAATTATGTTCAAGAAGTGAGGAAGGATTATAAACAGATAACCTTGTAAAGCTTCTGATGGAAAAATCCTGCTTGTGCGAAAAGCAAATGACTGAAGTTCCCTGTATTATTTCTGAGAGTATGGAGAAAACATCAGCTATCACCTGAGACCATAGGCTATATCCTCAGCTGGTATAAAAGACTAACTTACTGATGCTGAAATACTCTAGTGAAAGACGTAATCCAAAAATTATATTTTAAGATACAACCAGAAAAAAATGCAACAGCTGTACTCACATTTTTCTCTAGATTACAATTGAAGCTTTTATTCCTTTTCCTACATGTACATAAACATACTGTTGTTCTCAGCAAAATAACTTAATGCAGTAAAGATGATTAAACATGCAAACTATTCTAGTACTCAGTGCTGCATACATATTCAAGTATCTGAAATTTCAACTTTTAAACAGCTGATTCAAAAAAAATCTGGATTTGTCGTAAGATTTTTAAATTTTTCTCATAAATTATTTTCTACATAAATCCAAAATAAATGCAAAACTGCATAAATATGGGAATATTTTTAAAGAAACACACCTAATGACACACCATAACTAGACAAAATCTACTTGCTTGGGGGAAAAATTTCTACTACACTATATTTTAGTTTTCCTCAACTTGGGTGTTTTTCTAAGACATTTATGACAGTTTGGTATCAGAAATCATCCCAGTAATTCCTGGATAAGAAAAAACGTTTGCTAGTTAAAAAATCAGTACAGAAAACATTTGCAGATAATCCAAATTTTTTTGAGATATAATGTAATGAAGAAATAGGTCAACTATAAAGAATACCTAGATTCCTTGGTAACATGAAATATCTAGAGCAATGTGGATTTCAGAGGTTTATACTGAAGGTTGCATCTTGAAACAGATTAATTCAGATTATATTTACACGACAGAGAATTTAAGTGGATTTACATAAAGTTGAGAAGGACTTATAATTAAATGTAAATTGCCAACTAAACATCTACTTCAAGTGTGATGATGCAGCTAAGAGCAAATACTACTTTTGGATGTATTAAGGCATTTACAACATTATTGAAGTGTTACATTAATTTGACAACAAAAAGGTGTTCCCATTTTGGAAAGTAGCTTGAAATTTGTGGGTTGGTTTGTTTTTTGGTGTTTTGTTTTGTTTTGTTTTGTTTTTTAATAAAAAAATCAAGAGATTGACGGTCAGAAGTTTAAAGCTCCTTCAAAAGAGATAATTAACAATAATTTTCCCCTGGCAAACATGTGTAATGATATTGATAGAGCAACATCATACTCTTCTCTCAATGCAAACCTGACTTATGACTCCCACTGATGCTGTGATGCAGGGCTCAGGAGGATTTTTGATAGGGATATGCCTTGTTACGTTCCTGAGAATTCAATATGGTTATTATAGCTTTAATTAAGAAACAGATTTTCAAAAAACTGTATTTCTAAGACCCATCAATGAATAAAGGTCTGAAATGGTCTTTACTTTCTGGGAATTCTGTCAGAGAAAAACTACAAATATTAAGAAAGAGACAAGATACTTTGGTTCATCCATTAACAAACTCCTTTACAAATAGTATTTCTCTGTAATTCCTTTTCTATTTCAGTATCTGCTTCAGTATCTCATGTGAGGATCCTTTTTTGCTCTGTGATTAGATGACATAACCCCAAACTCCTCTTTCTCTTCCTAATTGCTAGTGAACACACTTGTAGGGATAAGGATTCTGCCAGCATAACACAGGACAGTATAAAAGGAAAGTAAGTCTGCACATGTGGGATGTACATGTCATGATGGTCTCCTTTTTCTTTCTGTTCTTGCAAACAGTCTGCCACCATGGATCTCGCTCAGTCTCTAATTTTGCTGTTTCTTTTGTTCAGCTCATCAAACCCTACTTACCCACACCACTCCCTCACCTCAAAAGGGGAAGGTCAAACAATAAGTAGAGATAAAAGAATAAGTAGTAAAAGGGTTAATTCTGGACAGAAGAATGATCTTCAAAAAACTAAAGGCAGTAGAAGGGAAGAATTGATATTTCCTTCATGGCATTACTGTTTCTGACTATATTGGGTGTCTGTGGAAAGGTTTTTCTAGATGTGGGGGGCTGCAGAGGTGGCCTCTGTGGCAAGAGGACAGGGTGGGCATCTGCCTGCTAGCCAAGGTTAACCCACTAGCTCATGCATAGTAAGGGTCACCTGCTAATCTCACAATCTCAAATAAACTATCCCCAAGTCTCTCAAAAATCAAAGAAAGAAGATATAACAGTGTTAACCTCAACTCTGCCCTCTTTAATAACAGGGTCAGAACATTTCCACTACAGATGTTACAGAACAGTATAGAAGAATCATGGGAAAAGAAACCATTATGTGAAAGCACGCTGAGGGCATTAGGCACAAGCTAAAAGAAAACCACTTAAGTATGGTTGCCACTCTATCTCTGAATCTGTTACTCATCAAAAGACCTTGCAAACTTCATCACTTCTCCTCTGTACAAGAACACTTTTCCTAAACTGCCTTCATTTACATGTTGCTATTGCATTGATCTCTATCATCCATATTACTATTCTGTTATCCATCACAATGACAAAATGCCAACCCTATTTTTCCCAGATTCCTAGGTTTGAATGGGGGGGTGGGGTCCACAGCAGTGGCTCCCTTTGAGAAGCTTCTTGAAGCTCCCCCAGCTCCAAGTCAGAGCCACCTTTGCACCAAGGCCAGGCCAATTAGCTGTGCCTCTGTGATAACACATTTAAGAAGGGGAACCTGGGAGGAGGAGTTGGGAGTTTAATATCTTTATTGATGATCTAGATGAGGGGATCAAGTGCACCCTCAGTCAGTTTGCAGATGACACCCAGCTGGGTGGGAGTGTTGATCTGCTCGAGGGTAGGGAGGCTCTGCAGAGAGACCTGGACAGGCTGGAGCCATGGGCTGAGGCCAACTGGAGGAGTTTCCATAAGGCCAAATGCCGGGGGCTGCCCTTGGGCCACAACAACCCCCAGCAGTGCTACAGGCTTGAGGAGGAGTGGCTGGAGAGCTGCCAGTCACAGAGGGACCTGGGGGGGGGGTTGATTGACAGCCAGCTGAACAGGAGGCATCAGTGTGCCCAGGGGGCCAAGAAGGCCAATGGCATCCTGGCTTGTGTCAGCAATAGCGTGGCCAGCAGGGACAGGGAAGGGATCTTACCCCTGTCCTCGGCACCGGTGAGGCCGCCCCTCGATTCTTGTGTTCAGTTTTGGACCCCTCACTACAAAAAGGACATCGAATGACTTGAGCGTGTCCAGAGAAGGGCAATGAAGCTGGTGCAGGGTCTGGAGCACAGGTCATACAAGGAATGGCTGAGGGAACTGGGGGTGTTCAGTCTGGAGAAGAGGAGGCTGAGGGGAGACCTCATTGCCCTCTACAGCTCCCTGAAAGGAGGGTGCAGAGAGCTGGGGATGAGTCTCTTCAACCAAGCAATGAACAATAGGACAAGAGGGAATGGCCTAAAGTTGTGCCAGGGAAGGTTTAGACTGGATATTGGGAAGCATTTCTTTACAGAACAGGTTGTTAGGTGTTGGAATGGGCTACCCAGGGAGGTGGTGGAGTCCCCATCCCTGGAGGTGTTGAAGACTCAGTTTGACATAGCACTTAGGGATATGGTGTTTTGGGAATTATCAATGTTAATGGTTGTACAGTATGACCTTCAAGGTCTTTTCCAACCTAGATGATTCTGTGAGTTATAAGGAGTTGATAGGAAAACAGCTGTGCAAAACCTGAGGTCAGTGGAAGAAAGGAGGAGAAGGGGGAAGGGAATTGCACTAGTGCAGGTACTCTCCTGCAGCCTGTGGTGAGAGGGCAGGACAGACCCCCTGCTACCATAGAGGTCCACATTATAGCACATGCAGACCTGCAGCCCATGGAGGACCCCATGCCAGAGCAAGTGACTGTAGCCCAAAGGAGTCCAGGACTCTGTGAGGAGAAGCAGCCCCCTCTATTGTAGTTCGGCACCAGGAGGATTGTAACATGCAAGGGTGACCCATATGCCTGTTGGAGTGACTCATGTCAGAGTTGCTTTGTGGAGGACTATGTCCTCTGAGAGGGTGACCATGCTGAAGCAAGTGGGAGATACCAGAAGTTTGCCCCATCCCAAGATGGAAGACAAAGTGGGACTGACTGCACCCCCCTTTTCTGCCCCTTTCACCTCTAGGAAAAGGTAGAAATATCAGGAGCAAAGCTGAGACTCGGAAGAAGGGACAGGTGGAGGAAAAGGGTTTCTAAGATGTGGTAATGCTTCTCACTGTCCAATCTGCCTGTTAAGTGTCTGTATGAAATTTATGTTCTTTTTTGCTTCCCCTAATGAGTCTGTCTTTTGCCTGTGACTAATTGGTGAGTCATCCCTCCCTGTCCATATCTTGATTCCTGAACTTTTTGCTCTCTTCTCTCCATCTCAATGCTGGTGTTGCCCTGTGAGATCAAACCATGACATCCAGTGATACGGAATCTTAGTACTGAAAGTGAGATATGCTCAGTTCTTCATTAATATATACTTAGGTGTCTAAATATGAACAAGTTCCTACCATTGCAAACAGAGTTATGTATAGAATTGAATTGATTACTTCCAATTCAGGCATCTATAGTCATTTGAGAAGCTGTGATATACCCATAATATGTGCATAGAGATGATACAACACTGATACAAAACAGGCTCTACGGAAGACCTGTAAGCTTCATTAGTATTAGTTTCCCATCAGAAGGGTGGTCTAGGCCACCTCAACTGGCATTCAGGAAACAAATTCTGCCCCTAATGCTCCTGAATACACAGGGGTGACTCTGGCTCCACTGCTACAATCTGCATCTTGGTCTGGGCCACATTTACTAGCCCTACATGCCTGCCTCAGATATGCCCGGACATCCCAAATGTCATTCAATACTTATATTGAGGCAACTGAGTCCAATTCCGCCCTTACTCACAAAGTTCACTTGCAGACACCTATATTTAGGTGACAATAACTGGAAGTCTCAGGCTTCCACTATGGTCTTAATACATCATTCACAACACTGACAACCTCCTTCAACCAATTCCCCCACTATTCAGTACATTTTTACTTAATACTGTGAATGGAAGTTGGCATACAGCATATACATTGTTGATGATCCAAGTATTTGAGTTTGCAGCATAATTATTTCCATTGCTACTTAGGTATACTATAGTACAATTATTACTCCTCCCAGTAACTACTGACTGATTCAGGCAAACTATGTTAGAATACTTTGGGGCATACTTGCAAATGGTTTTCATAATTTGAAGTCATCATTACTTTAATTCATCACTTTGTGTTCTAAAATGCACTATACTATATGAAAATTAAAGTAATTGAACTCAAGAGCTGAAAATGCCCTTGGCAAACCTAACTCTGGAGTAGACTTTTGGACAGCTAATGTACACTTGCTAAGAATCGCAAATCAACATTGCCACCAGACTGTAAAAGTGCAACTTTGTCCAAAGGTAGAGGCATGCAGAGACCTGGACAAATTCTTGATGCTTCTATACTTTATTCTTCCCATCACTGCCTGCACATAGTCCTAAATAAAGTCTCAGCTAACAATTATAGAGCTCATCAGCTCAAAACCCACAATTTGCTTGTACAAGGCAAAACAGAACCTCAAAAACTATTAATTACCATAATGTCTTAAGACTCTCACAGGGTGCTTTTCCAAATCAGCTGGCCATCTGGAATCACCCACACTTTTATATAAATTCTGGGCATTCTCTTGATGGTCATCTATTGGTTTAGTTTTTAGTCAACAGGTTTTTGGTCAACAATTAGGGCCATCTGTGGCAAAACACTTCAAACCTTGATAATTATGCAGAGAGTAAAATAGCATGCAGAATATAAGTTATGCAACAAGCAAGCAGGAAAATGATGTTTCAGAAAAGAGACTGTGGGAAGTGGAAGTGCAGACAGAAGAGATGAAGTGGAATGAGTACAGCAGAAAGAAAAAGCATGGCAGAAAGGGAGACCAATGGAGAAAAAAAAAAGAGTGAGGGAATTCTAGGATGGCAGAAGTTACAAAGTTGGGCAGAAAGGGTGTATTTCACCAGTGAAACAAAATAGATGCAGTTATCCTACCAGCAAAACTTGTAGCATCTGAGTAACTGAGAATCTGGTGGTACCTAGAATGGCAGCTGAAAACTGGCTGAGAATCAGTAAACCCAACACATCTGAGATTTGTGAAGACTGATGACAACAGCATAAGAAAACGTTGAGAGAACTGGATGTATGAATAACAAATCAATACAAGAAAATGAAAGAAATTTTGAAAATGGAAATTAGTTGATCACATAATTGCCTATGAATTATGTTTGCAACTCTACTTGTAATAACAACATGTGGAGAGATGTAATCTGCAATACCAAAGGGAGCAGGGATGAGAGTTGGAAAGATGAACCTTTCCTACAGAAAGATGTAGGTCCTTATTATAGGCATATGTATTTATTATTTCTCTCCTCAACACTTTAAGATGTAACACACTGCTATGGATTTATTGATTTTAGCTGGTACAGGCACTTTGTAATGGAAGTAACGACCCCAATACATGCTTGGAGAATTAGTCACACTTTGTAAGCTAGCTACTTCATGTTACTACTGTCAAAGATATATTCTTCAGGCATCAGTATATTCAATGTTACTGTTGATGCTTAATTAATCATTACATCAGCCTCAGTTTTATTACTTTTCAATACTTTAACAGGTTATTTGAAATGTAAGCTATATTATTTAGTTGTAACTGTCCATAGATTTAATTTAGACACTGAATCACCGAATTCAGGTTGATAATGTTAAATTTCCATCATTCACATTACCTTAAAATACTGCCACAAGTAAAACTGAACTTTTACAATATTTCTGTGTGTGATATATGTATTTTGTCTAAAAATTAAGGAAAAAAATACTAGCCCACTATTAAACAGAAGTGAATTAATCACCAACAATGCTGAAAGGGCAGAGGTTCTGAACACTTTCTTCACCTCTGTCTTTATCAGCACTGTTGAGCCCTAGGCCTTAGAAACAAAAATCCAGGTTGATGCAAACACAGACCCACTGTCAGTGAAGGAAGAGTTGGTATGTAAACTACTACAGGATCCTGACCCCTACAAATTGATGGGCCCTGACAATACTCATCTGAGCATGTTAAAAGAGCTGGCTGACATCACTGAGAGGCCTCTCTCCATAATCTTTGAGAGGTCATGGAGATTGGGGGACATCCCAGAAGACTGGACAAAGGCTAATGTCACCTCCATCTACAAAAGGTCTTAAAGGAAGATCCAGGAAATTACAGGCCCAGTCTAACTTCAGTCCCTGGGAAAGTCATGGAACAAATTCTTCTGGGGTTATCACAAGTCAAATAAAGCACATGACTAAGAAAAGCCAGCACAGATTCACCAAGGGCAAATCATGTTTGACAGACCTGATTGCCTTCTAAGACAAAGTAACCTGCTCAGTTGTTGTGGGACAAGGAGTGGACATTGTCTACCTGGATTTCTCCAAGTCTTTCCATATGGTTTCCCAATGCCTCCTCCTAGACCAAGTGATGCGTTATAGTCTAGACACGTGATCTGTGTGGTCGGTGGGGATCTCGCTGACAGGCTACACTCAGAGGATGGTGGTAAATAGCTCCTTTCGAAACTGGCAACCTGTCAAAAGTTGGGTGTCCCCCCCCCCCCGGGATCAATACTGGGCCCAACATAGTGTAATATTTTCAGAAGTGATCTGGATGATGGGATCCAGTGTACCCTGATGAAGTTTGCCAATGATATCAAACTGAATGGGGAAGCGGACACTTCAGAAGGGAGAGACACCCTGCAGGAAGACCTGGATAAACTGGAAGAGTTGGCTAACAAGAACCTTATGGAATTCAAAAAAATGTAGGTCTTACCCCTAGGAAAACTAGTGAAGCACAGGCTGGGATTTACCTGGCTGGAGAGCAGTTCTGTGGAAAGGGACCTGGGGTTCCTGGTAAACAGTGTGCTGCAGCAGCAAAGAAGGCCAACAGGATGCTGGGTTGCATCAACAACAGCATCACCAGCAGAAATAAAGAAGTCATTATCCCACACAGTGTTTGTCAGGCCACACCTAGAATACTGCGTGCAGTTTTGGTCCCCGCTACACAAAACAGACATGGACAGGTTGGAGAGGGTCCAGAAGAGGGCCACAAAGATGATCAAGGGACTAGGAAGCCTGCCATGTGAGGAAAGGCTGAGAGAAGTGGGTTTGTTTCAGCCTTGAGAAGAGAAGGCTTAAGGAAGACCTTATCGCCATGTTCCAGTATTTAGAAGGTGGCTACACTTTTTACAAGGAATCACATGGAAAAGATGAAGGGTGATGGGTACAAGTTACTTCTGGGGAGATTCTCATTGGACACAAGAGGAAATTTTTTCACAGTGAGAAAAATCACTGGAATTATCTCCCCAGGGAAGTGGTGGATTTCCCAACATTGGACATTTTTAAGTTTCAGCTGGACACAGTGCTGGGCCATCTTGTCTACACTGTGCTTTTGCCAAGAAGGGTTGGAACAGATGATCCTTGAGGTCCCTTCCAAGGGGTATTCTACTATTCTGTGATTCTATGAAAATGTATAATTTTTTTAAAAAAAAGAAACCTAGGAAAAAGCAGATTATTCCATCTAAATGAAACTTTTTAAAATGCATTTCTTTAGGTAAAGCCTTAATAATTTTACTTTTTTTTTTTTTTTTTTAAATAAAGCAGAAGGCATGAAGACGACCATGTTAGAAAAAGACATTTCACTGCAAACATTCTGAAAGACAAAGAGAACTCAGGATGTCAGGACTCAGACCCCAGCCTGCAAAGCACTTCATCTGCCTAATTTTAACCCCTTTCTTTGGCTCCACCTGCTTCAAAGACATGCTTATATGCATTGTTGCAAAGAACAGGACCAAAGCACACAGTTAAAAATTAATACGTTAATCAGATTATAAAACCATAAAGATGCCTGTGATCCTCTAATCTGACCTGCTGCATAATAAAGGACAGAGGATTACCCTGACTTCATTCTAGTTTGAACTATATACTTCCAAATGCTTTTTCATGGCTTGGAAATCCTTTTCTTCCTCAAGTGAAAATTGTTGAGAAGACATTTAAGATAGGCTGTGTTTTCTCCTGAATACACAGCAGACACTTGTAAAAAAAAAAGCTTTAAAACTGAAAATAGTATCATTAGTATCAGTCGGAACAAACTAATGATGGCTCATTGCATCTCACTATGACATTTGTATTGTAGTACCTGTCTGTATGAGATGCTATATATAGCAAGGTTTAGATGCTTATCAACATTTATAGCTTTTCCAAACACTCATATTTAATTTTTCAGATAGAAGCAGAGGATTATTGATGACCTTGACTTATTCTGGTAATACTGGTTTTAAAATAATGTTATTCAAAGGATATGTAGGGCTTTCCTGGTTATAAAAGAAGCTCACTCTTTGTCTCAGAGTGCTAAACTACTCTGTGTACAATGCAAGGGCACTAGGAAACTGTCAGTTCTGATAAGACCACTGCACTTGTATTATGGATAGCCATCATGAATGAACAGGAATTCTTCTTCAAAGAACTGCTAGCTTAACCTTGGTCCTGTGAGGAAGACAGACCAGCATAGGCAGGATAAGGAGCTCCAGTCCTCCCACCCTCAGCAGTAATTTTTACTTTGATAATACACAAAGACTGAATTATATCAAACATAAATTAAGCATGTGTATAATTTATTCTCTGTGGAAAGCACTAGGGGAGAAGAAATCAACTATTAGAAATTGCTTTTGCTTTAGTTAAAAAAAACCTGTATGCATACTGAGATATATATTCTGCGAATCATAATGGTCTAGAAATTTGTAACTTACCCTAGGGTGAAAGTTACTCAGCTGACCAAAGGTGATTAATTTAGCTGCCTGCACAAGAGCCTTGTGCCATCTGAGGTTTAACAACACATCCAAACTCCTCCAATGGGGCTGGCAGATAGGACACCTGTAACCTTCTTTAGTAGCATCTGTAAACCAGCAGGGCACATCAAATGGGACTATTACAGCCAACATGAATCATAGTCAATGTGTTAACTTTAACATGGGCCAAACAGTGCTCCTGGCCACGTTGACTGGTTTGCCTAAAACTGTGTTGTCTGTATGGTGAGCCTGGACCCCTCATTCACACTTAGATATTCAGATGTTTGTCCTGAAGCAGAATTCAATCTTTACTGAATTTTTAGTCATGTGTTAGGAGGCAGAGTAGAAAACTGAAGTGCTCCTGCAAATGAAAATGCACATATGCAAAAGTATGTGCAGAATCTGGTTCCTGAGGAGCCCCATTTGTACAGTGATACTACAGTATATACACACTAAAGTATTGGTAATTTGTAGATTGATAGTAATCCTTATAAAATTTTGAGAGCTCTCTACTTATACTCACTACACCTATACTCCAGATGCTAGCAGGTGCTTTCCAGGCCCACTGGTCAGGTCCTGCAGGAAAGAACAGGCAGTACAGGAAAACTCAGTGTCTTCAAACACTTTGTGAGCCCTCTAGTGGTCCTTCATTATCTTCTATAAACCAAAGCCATCCCAACCTTACCAGACCAGCCATCAACACATAATCTTGGCCCTGTATTTTGGTGCACCATTGTGCTAAGCACGATGGCTTTAAATCCTGTGTCCAAAGTCCCATGTTCAATACGTGTATTTCTTTGCAGTCGGGAAAAAGGAAAAGCTGCAACAACTTGAGGCAATTCAAGAAAATCAGTGTTTTATTTTTATATAACTAATCCAAACAAGGGCTTTTTTTAGAGGTTAAATTCCTTCCACAGAGTTCACAGTGATTGAAATTATGAAAGGGAAGTTTTAAATTTCTCTCCACTTACTTGAAGTAACAGTTGTGTTCTCAGCCTTACATCAAGCTAGCAGAGACATTGGCAGATCACTGTCTACTGCCTACGAGCATTAACCATGATCAGTAACTACTGTTATTGTAGTACAAAATGAAAGTAACTGAACTTGCAGTTGCAGGATTTTTGTTGTTCTTGTTAGGGCTTTTTTTTTTTTTTAACTGTAAGACAAATTATGAAGCAGTGAAAGCTAAGAGGAGAAAAAAATGTAAAAAATATCAGAAGTGTGTTCATTTACCTTGGTACTACTCCAGGTAATATGATCCTCCCCCGCCCCCACTGTCATTTCCTTCTTATCACATTATAAAACCTGTTGTGTTGTTCAGGTCAAACTGAGTCTGAGATAAAAGTAAAAGGGTCAGCAAAGGATGGACCAGTGAAAGGGGTTGATTCTTTCGGAGTTAACGAATGCAGTCTGAATTCCTGGAAAACCAATACAGTCTCCAAGAAACGTTCACTTCCATATAATTGAATAGAAAGTATCACAAGACTATCAATATAGAGCATCAGTCTTGACACTAGATTTCCTGCATTTTACTTGTTCACCTTTCACACATAATATTATTTAAATCTATTAAACCTATATAATACCAGGTTTGAAATCTTTTGAAAAAATATTTTCAGAGTTGTAATTTATGCTTAAAAAAAAATATTTGTACACATTTACCAAAGAGGACTGGCAATTATTCCAGCTTTTTGTTTGAATTGCACATGTTAAAAAATACTGTTTAATTACATGTTTAAAGTACTTAGTCAGTTTGAGTAAATGCAGTAAATCAAATATAAAAGAAAGCAGCTTAATTTTACAGTAATACAATTTCTGTAAGTAGTATTATTTATGCAAAACAAAAATTTAGCCTAGCATATAATTAGTGTACATTCTTTAGCAAATATGCTATGCCTATATAAAAATAACTTCTTGAAACTAAATGATGATATGCCACAAAATAACCTATTTAAAATTTAAATCCTACCTTGGCTTCTCCCCTTTATAGTATCAAAAACGCATTTATTATATTAATTACTGTAAAAATACACATATGGAACAAAGGAGCCCTTAAGAAAATACTGCCTTTGGTGCAACAGATCTTTAACCCTTTCCTTAACAGATCAAAACATCTACTTTTTTCCACTATGTCTTATGTACTCTAAATGTCATTCCTCCTCAAAGAATAAAAATTAAAAGAGAAAGCATTCCAGCACTTGAAGGCCAAAACACACAAGCAGCATTTTAAGTCAATCAGGAAACCTGCCACAGAGCCAATGTTCTAATAAAAAAAGTTCAATCTTTCCTTTTTTTCATTGTTCAGGTGACCAAATATCTTTACATTATCTGAATTCTTATGAATATCCAAATAAAGAAGATCTTGATCAAGTCTTCTTTTCAAACCTTAAACTTCCACTCATATCCATTATTTTTATTTTGTTACATAAATAAAGCAAATTTGCAGAGTGCAAATGAAAAATATCCTTCAAACAGATCATAAAATATCAGTGGTTTAAGATTTTAGTGTCATCAGAAGTCTTAAATTATTTAGTATTTTCCTTAAATATCCATTTAAACATAATTATTCAAGACTCAACTTTCAACTGAAAAAAAAGAACTACTCATTATAAGAAAAAAACCCACAAAAATCTTTAAAAAACATGTATAAAAAAGACATACTACAAATATAAAAGTTGTCTTAGTACAATTTCATAATTAGGGGATTCTGATTTATAATTTTTGACTACATTATTTGATCCAAAACCTACCATCTAAGAAAACAGAAAAAACGTAAAGAATAAATCAGAAAAAAAAGGAACCATGAAAGGATTAATGTTGCAGTGAAGGATTTTGTGAATCTTGTAATGAATTTGAGTAAGATAATTTCAAGTGTAAAGGATGCTGCACAGTGTAAGGGAAGAATATTTTTTTCTGATAGATATTACTCTGAATGCACAGAAACATGAGGAAAGAATACTACCTTTTACATAAAGGTAAGTAAAGGTTACAATACAGATGAGCACTGGAACTATAAGAACATCATTATCCTTTGAGTTGGCCAAGATGATGTCAGGTGTGATGTAAGACTTAATATAAGGTGTAACAGTAAGATTGAGAAACACTACATTTATGGCCTCAGCTCTGCTAGGATTTGCTTCAACAAGCAGGAGCTTCTGTTCTGTGGACTGGAGAAGGGATTTCAGTAACCTTCCTCATGACACCCATATGCAGGTACAGGAAGGGTAGAAGACCTCTGCAACCTTCTTCATCAATCTTTTCTTCAGCTGCACTGGAAGCCACTGTCTTTTCGCTTATGGGACCAAAAAAAAAACCCAGCTATACTCGTATTGCTAAAATCTGAAACCATGGCTGGTGAGTACACTGCCATGTGAAGATGGAAAGTACACTCCTTGGACCCTTATCTCCACCATGATAAGCATATTACCAGAAATAACTGCAAAAATTGAAACGAAAAGTATTTCCAAGTATTTGTTTTCACGAAAACAGGCTATCTGTATTCTCCTCCTGCATTCCTCTCTGTTACTGTTGATGCAAATCTCAGCATGACAGTACTGGGTATGTATCAGTTTATCTGTGTAAGACACCTCTGCATTTTCTACATTGCTTAATTTACATAACTTAGTTACTTTTCTCTGGAAGAGCTCCTAGTGAAGTCCATGGGCCTGACTGCAAGTGACACAAGATGCATTTCACAATTTCTCTTTGTTACTAGTGTTGCAAAAACTCATCTAATATTAACCCATCATAAGTTCTGTCTGAAGTGCATCTGCAGGGATGGAAGAACTAGGGAATATACAGCAAAGATGGAGATGACAAAAATAAACAAGGGTATGGATCAGCTAATATATGAAAGGAGATTAGTGTGATTGGGTTGATCTTAGCAGGACAACAGATGCCCAACAAGTCAGCCTCCCCTCCTCAGCATGACAGGAGACAAAATAAGATGGAAAAAAACTCATGGTGTGTGAGCACTGCTCTGCAGTAGCCAAAACACTGGTGTGCTATCAACACAATTCTAGCTACCAATACAAAACCCAGCAATGAGGGCTGCTATGGGGAAAATTAACTATGGGAAAATCTTGGCCACACCAAATATGATTAGATAACCTGGATAAACTGGAAAGAAAAAAAAAAAAGTAGAATTAATACCATTATAGAGATGGTGAATACAAAATGCTGTGCCTGAAGAACTGTGTGCTATAGTAGAAAGCCTCCTTTTTCCTACTCTAGTAGAAAGCTACTTCTTTCTAGAGTCTACTCTAGAAAATCTCCAAGCCACTGACTGCAGGCAATACAGTGTATAGGAGTGGAAGCGTAACTGTGTGCTGGTGCAAACATTAAACCCTTTTCTAAGCATTCCGTCTGGGCTTTGTCTGGCACAAGTGATTGAGGCAGGTGGACACTGGGTCTGATCTGGTACCCAAGGGTTATTGCACTTTTTAAAAGCATGGAATACAAGAAGCTACATGAGGCTGTATGATTGTATGAGCAGGAGTACTGGGCCAGAACAAAGACCCTTCAAGGTATCCTGTAGCTGAAATAGCATAATGAATATAACCATTACAAATGCACTAAATGCAGAACAATCCCACAGTAAGGCTTCCACAACATCTGCTCCCAGTTCCCAGAAATGTGTGATTTCAGGACTTTGTACACTTTACATCTTAGGGTCGGACACTGCTTGTGAGAATCCTCTGCCATGGATTCAGTCACTCTTTGATCCTCTGTGTATTTCTGGGCTCCCCAACCTCCTATGGAAATTAAATCCATGAATCCAGTAAATAAAGTGGTATTTCCTTTTCCTCATTTTATACCTGTTAAATGATAATTTAACTATCCATGATACTTATGAGGAAAAGTGAATAATCATTTTTCTACTCAACCCCAGCGTGATTTCATACGCTTTTACCTTATTGTTAGTCACTTAGTTTTTCTTACTGAAGGCTTAGTCTAGTTAGATGTCCTTGCCCAGACACCACTCCATACCTATGATCAAGTACATCATTCCTCTCCAATGTTCTCTAGAACTATCAATCTTGAAGATGCATTTTCAGTTTTAACAACTGGTTTAGAGTCAATCCCTATATTTGAATAGGTAAGACTGATTTTCCCCAGCACACCTGTCTTTGCATTTACCATTACTGAATTTCATCTGCTGTTTGATCACCTACTTACTCAGTATCTTAAAACCTGAGTTCACTTCTGAGTATACTAACCTGAAGAGTTCAGCATCACTAGAAAACTTTAACACCTCTCTATACTGGGATTAATAGCTGTGGAATTTCACTATCCCACTATTGCAAATACTGACCATTTTTATTCTTTAATTTCATTATTCTTTCCTTCCTATTATTAAACATAGAATTATGGAAAGATATTTCCTCTTATTTCATGGAAGTTTAAATTCTTATTGAACATTTGGTAAGGAGTTTTGCTGAAAGAGATTTGTAAATCCACGCAAACTGTATTAACTAGATCTGCCTTGGTCCACATGCTCCTTTACTTTTTTCAGATGACTTTTAGCAGACAGTGACATAACTTGCTTCCATAAAAGTAATGATGAATGATCCCCACTATTTTATATTTCTCCATGTGTCCCCCAGTTCCATATCACACCTACCATTATTTCTCCTGCTTATCTACTGGCAGAAAAACACAAACAAGTACTATGTACATTTACATCAATGTCAGTGTCCAGAACTTTCCTTCATAGGTTTGTCTCTGTATCAGTACAGTATTCATCATCTTTGTTAGGTTTTAAACTCTCCCAAACAGGTCTCCTGGGAATACTCTTGGTCACCTGGGCAGACACTAGGTGATCCAAGACACCCAACGCTTTAGCCTTTTAAGCAAACAAATTTGTGGTTCTGTCTGCACAGTTATATTTACATTTTTCTCTATATAAAAAAAAGTACAAACAGAACTTAAATATTCTAATTTCTGAAAGGCATGCAACATATCTTCATGGAGGTTCCAGCTTCACTCAAGGCGTCAAAGGGATTAAGAAAAAAAGCAGACTCAAACAAATTGAGTTCTTTTACTGTTTGTAACATGAGTGAGGACTGAGTGGCTGATTATTCAAATTGCAAGTGCTCACATTTCCATGAAACAGCAATATTGAATAATAAATATTAAGGACATGGTATAAAATGAAAATAACAACAAAAAAGATCACTAGTACATAAAACATATATGTTCTTTTTTCCAAGCATAAAAGCAATTAAGACTTTGAAAATAAATTTAAAAGAAAGAACAAACCCAGGTATTGGCATAACTTTTTAACTGCACATGGCAAAGGTCAGTTACAAGAGAAAAATTCTAAACTTGCATAAAAGTTAAATAAATCATTTCTGATGCAGAAACCAGAGAAGAGTTTGTGATCACATCCTATGAATACCAACTATCCATGTTCTAATATGATTCGCCCCACCACAGTACTATGAAGGACAAGCTGATGACCCACAACCGGTTACAGAACATTTGTACATAGTGTATACAGCTGTACTTACAATTGGGACAAGAGTGCTCAGGTGAGCTTTAATCCAGATGACCTTGTAGCAATAGCAGTGAAAAAAATGGTAACCATGAGATCAGCACCAGCAGGAAAGCCGAGCAGTTAGAGATCCCATCAGCCTCACAAAGCTCACGCTGAAACTCATGTCATCACATTTTACCTATGCTAGTAAGACTAAGGTTTGCATGACACTCTCCCTGTTTGAGTGAACAGCAAAAGACACCATGTAAAAAAGTCTAGCAGTAGAAGCTGGCACCTGCAAACTCTGGGAAGTCAGAAGAAATTAATTTACTCAGGTATCAAAAGCTAAAATTGACACCACCTACTCCATGAGGATTTAAGCAAACTTTTGGCTCATAAAAAAAATTTACCACTTTTTAAGGCCATCAGGACTCCTCCAACACTTCAGCCTTCTGTCCCAGATTTACTGATGTGTTCACCTAATGGGTGTTTCTTGACAGTCACTAGAGGCCTGTAATAAGCATTCTCCACTCAGTTAGAAAAGTTGACTGCCCGTGATTTAAGCTCATGTATTTTACTTCACAAGTGCAGATGGGTATGTTAACAGTCATCCTCAATTCCCATAGCTCATTTGACAGGCAATAGTCATGAAACTCTGGTGTCTTGATCTCCTGCCGTTGTCTGAGCATAAAAGATTCAAGAAACATAGCTACAGGTTCTTTAAACTGTGCTTGTCTTCAAGTATTTGCAAACCTGTGGAAATTTAGAATAGCATAGATAAGAGACCATTTTAATCTGGGCATGACAGCATTTCCAGATTAAAGAGAAATACCAGCATACAGCTATCCCTTGCTACTACAAGACAAATAGGACTTTTTAGGTTGCTGTGCAAGAAATAAGATGACCCTTGTAAGTGATAACACTGATAAATATAGCAACAAGAAAACCAGCTAAAAATTAGAATTCTACGGATTTATTTTATAAAGTCACTTTATCACAAGCTTCTCTAAGGCTGATATTTAAGATGTGGTCATTTGTATGTGTACAACTTTTAGATAACCTGTACATCATATTGTCGAAAAGAATGATATTCTGTATCAAAATCTTACAGTATTTACAGTTTTTAACTGCAATAATACATGCCACTGACTTCAACTTTGCCCTCTGTAATGCCTGCTGGTGTGTATCAAAGTCTCTGAAGTCTTCACACCATAAATATTACAAAGAATGTTTATGATTGGGGATTATTCAACAGGAAATTCTTGCTACTTCTAATTAATGTTTTAAATATTAAGATAAAACCTCTTCCCTCCAAATTCTAAAATATTCTGACTTCTAATAGTAATACTTTATAATGCCATCATCAGGTACAAAGGTAGTTTATGTATAAAACCTGCAAGGTCATTTCACATTATAACTGGTTATCAATGTAGTATCAGCATTTAACTATTAAATACTGATTTTAATTGGGAAGTTAGTTAATCATCTGGCAACGTCTAAGCAAGCTGCCAGGCTCATAAAGACAAGAATGAGCTCTCCAAGAGTAAAAAAAATTGTCAGTAACATATTTTATAGTTACTGACATTAAAACTTTATTTTAAACACTCCAACAGTTATTTAAGTTTAAAAGACCATATTTGAGGTTGGCAATATGATATAAAGCATCAGGAGAAATTAAACTTTTACTTCACCAACATGAGGTATCACTAAACTCAAAACTTTGAAAAATGTAAAAACCACTGGAGAGTTCTAGATGTAGATTCTTCTTAATAAATTCGGTTATTCAGAATGTGCATACCAAGAAAGGTTCTATCTATGCTTTCCACTTTACTAATATAAGTTCTGATATTTCTTCACAGGTAGACATATTAAGAAGTCTGCTCTCAGTTTTGCTGAGATACCAGTATTCAATCCTCCCATATAGCTCTTTACAGGCTGTCACTTTAGGTTAAATACACCACTTTATCCCAAGACTAATTTTGGAGGGAAACTGTATAGACAGAAGAAATTTTATTAGAGCAATAGTTTGTTACTTCAAAATCTGACAATTATAGTGTTTTCAGTGGACTGACACTTAATTCCAGCAGAGCTGGTGTCACATGGCCTTGTAAAAAGGGAAGAGAGAAACGCAAGAATAAAGGCAATGATCCTCTGGCTCTTGAACAGCTTTTTCCTTGACAGTATGCTTTACACAAGCATATATATTGCCTTCTTGCACAAGGGAACTCTATTATCAGGAGAAGCAAGAAAAGTCTCTATGTATAAGTGATCATAGACTATTACATTCAACTTCCCCAGCTGAGACATCTAAAAGATGTCTAGTCTAAGCTAGTCATTGAGGATTTCTCTGCACTTAGTGGAGAATATCTTTAGCTCATGATTCATATTGAACTAAAATTGATATTTTATGTGGGATGAATCACACACACTAGATGTCTGAATTTCTCTCCACTTCAACAACTATTTTAGACTGGATGCTCACCTTTTAGGTGACTCAGACATTATGAAATTCAGCCCAGAAGATTAGGAGGTGCCAACAAGATGATGAATCCAAAAACAACAACAAGGAGTACAGTACTATCCTAGGAATATATAGAGAAGAAATCCAGAAAAGAAATAGAAGACACCCAGCCTGTGCTATTTCATAATACACCCTATGTGGAATACTTTCACCAGATATCCATGCAAGATGAAATTAAAATGAAACAGTGCATGGGTAAATAGGCTAAGTAAGAAGGATAAAAACCATTAAGTGGGCAAAACATGCTAATTATTTTAAAAATATGATTGAGTACATTCACAAAATGGACACGATGTTCTGACTGTAGTAGATACTGGACATGATGATTCAGGAGGCATAATCTAGTGATACAGTTTTTTTAGCAAATGATTAAAATTCTCTTTGCTCCCCATATGATTCCTCATTCTTCTAAATTAAAACAAACTATTAGCAACAAAAACACTGAAGGATTGTATTTCCATTCAAAAGTGTTTTGGCATGAGAAACATGGTGGCTTTTCACTAAAGAATAGTTTATTAGACTTTTTCATATGAAGTATCACTTTGGTAGATTTGTCTATATGTAAAAATTAACTGGATTGTACAATACTATTTTTTTATGAGACTTAAACTTTATGTAGGGTTTTTGGACTTCTCTTGAAAAACACCAGAATCTGAAGACAAACTGGTAGAGATGAATGGTAGCCAAAAATATACTGGCTTCTAAGGAACTCAGGGGATTATGAATAACTAAATTTAAGTTCCACAAGAAAACATCTGAGGAAAGGACATAAAAAACACTTCCATATGTATTAAACATCTACTCTGTATTATGCTGAACACATTAAAAAATTATATCCTAGATCTGTGCTGGAGGGTATCTGACTACCAAACACAAAACGTGCAATACTAGAGCCAATTGTCTGTCCCTCTCATTCCCTCTCTATCCATCAATTCTGAGAAAACAGGAAAGATTCTTCTAGTACCAATTTCTATGAATATTGACATGTTAAAGGCAAGTTCAAAGAAGCTGGAAGACGGACTATTCATTAACACTAGCCTTGTAATTGTATATAGTGTTGTTTGTACACAGTGTATGTACAGTGTATGTATGCCTTGTACATGGTGTCATTAAGATGGATTTGGCATGCAGTAATTTTACAAATCTCTATAAAATGCAAGACAGAAAAGATTTTTTTTTCTTGGTCTTCTACTCTGACACTATAAGTGTCTAAACATATGAAGTTTGTAAGCGTATAAACTTACACCCCATCCCTGCAAGTGTTCAAGGCCTGGTTGGATGGGACTTTGAGCAACCTGGTCTCATGGCAGGGGGGCTGGAACTAGATGATCTTCAAGGTCCCTTCCAATAGAAACCATTCTAGGGTTCTATGACTCTGAAACAGAACATCAAATAACAGCAGTCTGCATAAAGGAAGAACATCTTTTGTTTCACTTCTCCCTGTTAAACCATGGTAAAGCTATCGAAAAATCTGTCACAGAAAGCAACTAAACACTATGGTAAACCTTTGTAAAATTTAAAACCTCTAAACCTACAATAATCCTAATCTGAACAGCTAACCACAGTGTGAAGCTATTATAATGTGTCCAATTATAATCAACATTATAACGGAACTGTCATTAATCATCTGTGCTATTTCTCATTACTGCTAGAAACACTGCTAAAAGCAAAACCTTGAAGCTATTTACAAGAGATGGGAAGTTTCAGCATTTGTATTGCTCAAAATTTTCTGTGACATTCTCTACTTTCAGAAATTTCCAATTTTGCCAATAATTTTTCAATTAAAAAAAATTATTTCACCTGTTACCTGCTTGAGTTTTGTTGTTTAAGTATGCAAAAATTGTTCAGATATTCCACTCCAGTCTGAAATTAGCCAGGGAAAGGCAGGAAAAGATTTTCTTTGCCAAAGCTTTATGAATTCCTTCTCCAGTCTCATCAGAGAACTTGTCACTTCACACTCTGGAGCAGCAAACTGAAATGTTTAGACAAAGCTACTTTTTGTGGTTCCTAGAAAAAAAGTACTGACTGAACAAAACCTGAACTCTTCTATAAGACTTCTCTCATGACATACACTGTGGAAATTAATTTGGCAACTAGATGCTCCAAGAAATCCCTCAGTGCCTGAATGTGCCCTGGTTCAAGGCTACTGTGGGGCATCAGTAGGGCCTGTAGCAAATGACAAGGGGAAACTGTTTTAAACTAAAAGATGGCAGATTCAGACTAGATACAAGGAAGAAATTTGTTTTATGAGGGTGGTAAAACACTGAAACAGGTTGCCCAGAGAGGTGGTAGATGTCCCATACCTTGATACATTCAAAGTTGGGTTGGATAGGGTTCTGAGCAACCTGATCTAGTTGAAGATGTCCCTGTTCATTGCTGGGGGTTGGACTAGATGATCCTTAAAAGTCCCTTCCACCCTTAAACTATTCTATGATTGCCCTGGGGTATGCCTTCCTGTCACTCAGCCTCTCAAAAATTTGAGCCATGCCTGACACTAAGAAAAACAACAAGTATCTGTCATTAGGCCCAGATTTCAGCTTGGAATGAAACATATATTGGAGTGGAAAATCTACAGAAAAGCTGACATAGACCTGAAACTGGAAAGAGGTGTAAGAAGGAAGAAAGGTGTGTGAGGGCAACACAGATTGCCACACCTAAGGGGGGGAGGGGGGGAAGTGGGAAGATTAGGTAAGAGAAAGTGGAAGATGTGGAGGAACACTAAACATACTGGGCAGGGATAGAGAAGCTTGAATCATGTAGGTAAGGAGAAGAAAGCAGAGAGCTGATGCCTGGGAGCCTCCTGAGTAACTCTGCTCCGTCAGCACATCCACCTTCATCCATACCCATCCTGGACCTTTTCTTAGGCCTGAAGGGAAGGTGGCTTAAAACAGTCTTAATTTTCTCTCTCCTGTTCCAGTCACAGAGAGCCAAGGATAGAGATGAGAATGAACTTAGCATATGAACAAGTTTTCAGAAATTAGGAAAAATGAGCCACCACAAAAATTGCAAGGCTTTTTCTGGTCTCGTAGCTTTCTGTCACAATGGTACTGTCTGCTTTGTTTTCCTTTGCCCTGTATCCAGCATCTCCTGAGGAGAAGGGATGTCTGTTACTTGGCCTCTGTGGTGGGTCAAGCTGGTAACTTTGACTCTTCAAAGCTGGAAGAGGCTGAAATAAATAGAATGATCTTGTAATAATGGCTGGTATGCTCTAAGGGCAGAAATCTTCCAATGCCTTATTACTTGTGGTCCCACAAATATCAGTGAGGCAAGTATAACACAAACATCAGTGACGGCCTGGATCTACACTGGAAGACAGACTTTCAGAAGACATCTTTGAAGATTTAAATCCAGTCAATGTGGCATTGACTTAATGGGAATGTTTTTAAACGTAAAAAAACAGGTTTCAGAACAGGAACATAATGCAATTGTTTTAAATCACAGTGCTGAAACAGTTAACATTCTGAATTACAGTAAATCATCCAAGGAAAATAGGTGAGGGAAACAGTTGCTGTCCTTCATTTATAAACATGAATTAAGTGGGTTTTTTAAATTTGATCTCCACACTACAACTGGCATTTGAGAGGAAAACAAGGTATGTTAAAAATACCTACATTAAATACGTTTCTTTAAAAAGGTATAAAGATGGTTGTTCTGCCAATTATCAGGCCTAACACAAAGAACACATCCAGCATAAAGATGAACCAATAACCAAATTGGATTTGATACAAAAGGGTCAGTACATGGGTGAGCACTGGGGGTACAAACAAGTCAGTCAGATTATACATAATCAACATCAATCCCACTGACCCCAACAATGACACCACCCAGCCAACAATGGGTGGGATAAACAGTGACATGCTGTCTCCCATAGAAGGGACAGGAGACAACCAAGTCAACAAACCAAACACATAAGACCAAGGAAGCCACATACTGAATCTCTACAGAATCTGCATGTACAAAGCCTGACCTGTCTGGATCCCAGTCCCAGGGAAGCAGGAGATCCTTCCCCAACAGGAAACTCCACACAATGCATCCACCTCACAGACAGACACTGCCCCTTCCTACAAGTGGTCCCAGCTTTTATCCCCAGGTGGGACACTTGACCTTTGTTTACTTAATGTGGGACACCTGGGGCTCATTTACCCAATGGCTCTGTCTGCAAGGCCGGCCCCACCCTGGAGGGAAGCCTAAAGGCAAACTCACCCCCCCTTTGTGAAGAGCTGTGGGAATCACCCATATGTCAACCTTAATTTGGGGCTTGGAGTTGAAACCCCAGCATTTCAATGGGTTTCTGAGAAAGAAAAAGTCTGGTCCACCTGATGGAAAAAAAGTTGGATAAGGAGACTGTGACCTCCCTAGAAGACAAACAATAGGAGGAAGAGAAGATAACAATAAAATACTATGTTTAAAACCAGATTAAATAATTTTTATTATAGACAAATATGGGCAGATAGGACATTAACAGTGTTATAACTTGGAAAAATTGAAATTCTGGGGTTTTGGGTTGGGTTTTTTAAAAATAATTTTAAGCATTAAGACTGGAAGTTCAGTACTTTTAAGATAAACTACTGTCAAGTAAATAAAATTATTTTCTGATCTTCATGTTCATGGGATTTGGAAGATGCGAATGAAACGTTCATTATGTTGGGACTAGTAGACCAGACTTCCTGAATAGCCCTTATTTTGCATGAATAAATGCAGAATAAAGAAAAAAACATATACCTTTGTCTTAAAAAAAAAAATCTGGTTTTAGCAATAAAGCTGAATTGCAACTCTTTTAGCTGTGCCTAATTTCACAGACTGTTTACCACCCCATAGATTCAGTGGTTTGAAGCAAGGTACCACAAGAAGGGTTGTTTTAAGATAATCTCTTAAGACAGTAACACACATCTGTTGTTCTACTGCAAAGTACTACAGCCTAAATTATTACAGTATTAATAGGTGGTATGACAGCGTATTAGAAACTGCAAACCAAGGAATGCAGTTCTGTAACAGATGAGTGATATACCTGAAAAGTCACATACGTATGGATACAAGTAAGAGCCTATGATTTTACAGTAAATTTTGAAAAATAATTTAAAATGGCATAAAACCACTGATAAAAATATTAATAAAAATATACATATGAGACTGTTGCACAGAACTAGTTTCCATGGCTTTGTTTCCCCAGTACTGGAAGCCTCATGCTCTCAGTCGTCTTTCCAGGAGCATTTCCTACCTCTTCAATTGCATCTTCAATTGCATCTTGCCTGCCACTCTAATCAGTATCTCTCCTGTTCTGCATCTCCACAGGTTTCCACACAGTGGACCCCTGATTGTACACAGTCCAACCTGTGGACAGCAATAAACTCCATAAACATGTGTTTCAGTGCACATACTTTCCTCCGGTGGCGATGGCAAATAATTTCTGGCTGCAAGCCAACGTGGCATTGCAGCCTCAAGTTAATACACTGCAACTCCTTACTCAACCATAAATTTTCTTTATGTTATTAGAATGATTAACAAATTCAAAACATATTAACGTGATCTTGCTATTTCTGTAGCCTTTAGAAATTATGTACTTCTTTCATATGTTTTGCTTTTCTGTATTTTTCCTACTGCACAGTACATGTCTATACTAAAAGACATGAAAAAAGCTGTCATATCACACAGCTCATTAGAGGCTTAAATGAACCAGTTTTAGATGTATGATTCTGACCTCATTACTGTTCTCAATCAATGAAATAAAAATGGCGGTTGTCATAACATCATATCTTGGATACATTACTCTGGGAATCTGCAATCAGAGTCAGCTCTTCAGATGGTAAAACTGTTACTGAATATATTTGCTAGTACTACGCCTGATTAAATAATAACAGATAAAAAAAGGATTTTTAGAACTCAATAAGCCAATCACAGTATCTCTGAGCAAACTGGAGTGAAAGATACAGCTTACCTGCACCTTGTAATAACCTTGGTCCACTTGAAAAATACTGTAGAAAAAAAATCCTCACCTGGCGGTTTCTATGCCACTGCCTAAACATGTCTGAACGTGCTTGTATGTCACATGCTGCAAATGTCACACAAAAATCAGCATGTGTCTGAAGTGCTGCTCTGAAGATGTAAAATATGCTTCAAGATCAATGACAATTTTTTAAAGCACTCCTTATCTTCAGAATATCTCTTTTCTTCATGTTTCTCCACTTTTATGCCAGTCATACACATAGCATGGGATGAACCACAGCCTGGAGATGCCCCTTTCTCTCCACTCACTACAGAGGGAGCTGAGGTAACCAACTCAAGGCTTGATGCTTAACCCTTAAACAACTTACTTCATTCTGCACATCTAATACAAATGAGATGGATTATCTATGGCTGCATTCAATTTAAGAGAGTTTTCAGTTACATGTACTAGGTCATTTCCAGAATTTTATACTTCCAAATGTATTTATATATAAACAACTATTTGGATTTCTGAAAAATATACAGATCCTTTCTATTTACTAAGCCTCTAGTTTGCACATATTTGTGAAGGTAGTAAGCTGGTATATGTATAGCTTGCCTTTTATACATACTGGACATACAATGTGTGCTATTTTTGAGAGATACAGGTGACCAGTACTTACGCCTAAGGCTTCAAATTTCATGAACAGTCCAGAGCTGACATATTTTCCCTTGTCATATATGTTAAATATTTTAGCAAACACTTTGTCAACTTTCTGACAAGTCTGCCAAGCCAAAATTCTTCAAATTTTGCTCTGTCCAAGTTAAGGTATTCTTATTTATTGATTTAGTTGAACTTGGTGGATATACTCTGACTGCTTTTTAAATCCAGTTTCATTGAAATCCAGATTCATTGAATCTTTTAATCCAGTTTCACTGAATCGTTGACTTTTTAATCCAGTTTCATTGAAATCCAGATTCGTTGAAATACTGGTATTTTTTTTTTCTGACAAGTTAATATTTTCTGAGATGTGTGAAATCACATTATTAAACAATTACATACTGTTTTGTATGTAATATTCTCTTCAGGAGAAACTATTCTTAAAAGTTCCTGTTTTCTGAATAATGTATCTCTACAGGATGCTGGGTTTTAACAGTTCTTTAACAACTGAGCCAAATATTCTTTCCTTCACTTTGTCATATAACAGGTAAATTCTACATGCAGGCTTTTTCTTGCTGCAATATACAACTGGGTTTACCTCTAATTTCTTTCACAGCGTACTTCCAATTAGTTTGATAAAGTTCCCTGCACACCTGTAGAGAAATGAAGCTTTGAACAGAGAGGCAGAGTGCAGGCAGAGGACTTATCTGGATCTTCAACAGCAGGTAGGGTAGAAACAATGTTTTACCTTTCTGTAGTCCTCTTCTCCCTTCCCTCATCTACTTTTTCTCCTCACAGACTCATGGAACAAGGTGTGAACCTTCATCCACAGGGGACAGCATGGGAAGGCTTGGGCAGAGAAGCCTCTACATAGTTGAATAACTCCGACCTATACCTGCTCAGGTGAAAATCTTCTTTCTAACAGAAAGTGAGTATTTGGCATTACCACATATGTGCTTAGGCATACTATCTTCCTTAAAAGTAACTGCTTCACAGGATCCTCAGCTATGTTATGAGTATATAGCATACAGTTTGGAAGGGGATTTTTTTTTTTTTTTTTTTTTTTTTTTTTTTTTTTTCCAGAAGATAAAGCTGACTTTTATCAGGCTGTTTTTATCCTGGTTTCCTATGGAAACAGGGCTGAGCAATGATATAGTACGATCTGTGTGTCCTCTCCTTGAAATTTTTGTAGTAAGTAGCCCTACTTCGACCAAATGTGACTGAGAAGATAGAAATCTCAAAGATAGTTATGCTCTTATAAATTTTGAAAGCAGCAGCTGCTGGAAAGAAGAGAGACCAGGACCATTAACATGCAGAGTACTAACAATCTTATCAGCCCATTTCTGCTGTCAAGTGTGGCAGCCTGCATACCATTACCAGGATATATGCATATTCAGAGATAAAAGAAGACCTCTATAAATCAATTATTAACTAAGAGACATAAATGCATAAGAACAGGTCCTCTTCAGTTCTGGTTCTTTTAGCACTTCTCTCTTTTAACTAGACAGCCAAGATACCAGGCTGATGAGGGAAAAAATAAAACAAAAAGGACAGTTTAAATGAAAACCAAAATCATACAAAATTTATATTGCAGCAAAAGAGAAGAGTAAATAGGTAGAATAAGGAGTTTATCAGCTACTACAGTACAAGGATGGACAGCATTTAAAGTTATGTGCTAAGGTACATTAAAATCCCTTTCCAGTTTTACCAGATTCAGAAGTCCTACACGCACATACAGGAGATTGTAAGCTTCACTTTTTAGCTATGACCAACTAAACATATTCAATGACCCAACTTTTTCATACAGATACGTGATGTAAAGCTGACAATATTTTTTTTTTTTTAATTTCCTATATTCCACAGCCAAGTAGCATCATAATGGTCAAAGGGCAGAGATTCCCCCACCAAACCCATTTTTAAAGCTCTGGTGATTAGCTTGAGATGGTCTACCATAATTATCTATGCCATAATTTCTTCTTGCCTAGTACAAAAATACTTCAAAAAATACCACCCAATACTCACTGATTCACTGTTGAAATGCATGCATTGACTAGGGGAAGTGGTATGACACTTGTTACACAACTGTAGCACAATTCTTCATTATATCCAATATTCTGCCAGTATTTACTATAAATAAGACTGTTCTGTTCCAAGATTTCTCAAGACAGAAGATACAAATTCCAAGCTCCTAGCCAAAAAATTTCAAAATCTAGAAAGTATTTCTCAGCTAGCAGATCCAGAAATATAACTGATGTTTGATCCCTACCTGTTAATTCTCAAAAAAAACCCCAAAACAAAACCAAAAACAAACCAGAAAACATGAGCTTTGCTTTCACTCATTTTTGTGGTACTGTCTCTTTTTTTTGTCCATAGTATCATATTTTTTCCCTTGTATCCCCTCTGCTCATGCTTGGGAATGAGGTGCATGCTGCCAGTAGGACTTGCGAATTCAAGGAGCTGCTGCTGTCCAATTTAACAGTGCCAGATCACAGACAGACAGGCACTAAGGTAGCTATTGTCCTTCACAGCTGAGCAGTAAATGCAATGCCATTAGCAGCATAGCCAGAGTATTAACTCATTCATTTGTTGGTCCAGACAGAAAAAGCTAGAAAAAGTAAAGAAGGAAATCAGGCACATAAAGCAGGATCAGTAAAAACAGAGATGCCTATATTCAGGGATGTAATCCTGAAAACTTGAACTCCGATGAAAGTTTACTCAAGGAATCTATTTTTACTATTTGAAAGCTCCTAGGTGACTAAAATTTCCTTTAAGCACACACACAGATTTTCTCCAGGTTTGGGAATACTGAGAAGTCAACATTTAGCTAAATCCAAACATAAAAATCAGGTTGATAATCATGTGCCTGCTTTCCATGAAGAACTGATTCATTAGTCGTTCTTATGACACACCGAATCAGGATCAAGCACCTCGAAATACAGTGCTAACCAACACTTTTAAAATCTAACACAAGTGCTAGCTTTCACTGCTTTTCAATAGCCGAATGCAGCTTAACTTATGCAGACGTTAGACAAGAACAGACTATTCTCAGTGTAATCCATAAAAAATAACTTAAGAAGAGCACACCTATCATCAACAGATTTAAATTTGCTATGGATACACATCTCAGCCAGAACAGTACTTTAAAAAAATATATATTTCAAACTCTTGATTCAGGGGGTTAAGGATATACTCAGGATGTTTTCAAGAGATGATGGTTCAGCCTCCTTCTTCATCTACTGCAATTCAAGCCCCTGTCTCCCACTAGCCTGAAGGTTATGCAAAAGCATCAGGCCATGGGACTTGAGTAAGAAATCAGATGTCAGTGGCACAGCTCCTTACACCACACAGTATTATCACAGAAGCAGATACTCGATCCAGGCTGATGAAGGATCCAATTAACCTCAGAGAACAGTGCTGAAACTAGCCTAGAAGTAGCCAGCAGACCCATATATACCTTTTATATACCATATATACCTTAAGCGCTACCCCTCTCTAGATGTCTTCAGAAATACAGAAGGCAAAAATCTTTCCTGAAAAGAAGAACCCCTTTCTTTTATTCCTTCAGGTAGAAGTGTTAAAAATCCATCTAATGTTGCCAGATCCCCTATATAACCTTCCTTAATGGATTTGGTGATTCTTTGAGATGGGAGAGCTAAAGCTTTATCCCCAATGTCCAGCTTCGCTGGAAAGTGTCTTCACAAGTGGCTTGTACATAATTCTGTCTGGGAAAGAGCCCCCTCCAGCATTTTCCTTAGTCAAGAGGAGAAAGAAAAATCAAAGAGCATGATTCTGTAGCTTCAAGGGCAGAGCTGCCAAGTGAGAGTGAAATATGTTCCAGTTCCTTCTGTGATAACTGTTTAGGAAATTTATCCGGTAATTAGTTAACATGAGGAACTAGACCACTCCGAAGGCAGGCATGAAACCCTCAACTCCCCATTTGGCCCACAGCAGTTACACTGCCTCACACCTGGGTCTCACCCTTGCAGCCTAAACTATTCTCATGCACGAGATGAAGAGCTGCAATGCCTAACATAATTTCCAGTCTCATCATTTAAAGATTAGTCAGTGGCTATGCTCAGCACTCAGTAGCTAAATTTTATTTTTATTAGTTTTTGGGTTTTTTTTAATTTTTCTCATGACTGCAGAAGCAGCTTTATTTCCAACCTCCTTAAAAAGGCCATCCAAAGAAACAGATGACATAACAACATTATAAAAGAGACAAAATTAGCAGTCATGAAAAGTACAGAAGGCTTGGAATGAAATATATACTTGCAGAGATGGTAAGGATATAAAAGTAGTAACATTTGACAATGGCATCTGAAAGAGGGATCTGCAGACAGGGTTTTTACAGACACTGAGGTCTGTAAGATATCGTCCTTAATTCTGCATGCTTGATCAACCTTACTTAGAAAGGAAGGATAGGTGAGAGGTGGGTGCTGATGGGCAGTGCACAACGAGTACACTTTCCCTGTGATTAAGCAACAGGTTTACTAAGCTCTGGGGAACCTCCTCCGCATTTTGTGGATGCCATTTGAGTACTGGAGACCATGTGTCTAATCGTAAGAGTTACACTGTTCTCAGATCTAGAAAGAACAAGCAATGTGTGCCAACTAGCAGAAACAGCAGAAACAATATTAACTATAAAGATCGTGTTGTTATAAAATATTTAAATAATTATTAATATAATATTTTAAACCCAATATATAATGCAGGAGGATAAAAGATTTCAGGTAGTGTGAGAAGGAATTAAAAGATAAGCAGGAAGCATAGTCGAGCAATAAAATGAATGAGATGATCCTCACTAAAAGCGATGCCACCTCTATGAAATTCATGTAACAGATACCGACTGCTCCTTTCACTATTTTTTCATTTATTATCTGTATCTTGATAAAACCTAGTGTCACTGATCAGGGCATAAGGCTTCATCAGGCTGGGAAAAACAGCAACACATTCACATAGCTTTATATGATGCGTATAGAAAACGAGAGATAGGGAAACAGAATTTAATCACTGACTCAGAGTTACTGCACTCTCATAAGTATTTCTCTCTTGATAGTATTTTAATCAATTCCTTGTGAACCTGGGCAATACATCTGCTGTATTTCCCAAGCTATTATATACTATGCATTTCAAGCTGTTATAATTTATAAATGGACTTCACATTGTCTTCCCAGTTATTATTAAATCCAGCCACAAGTGACCATTCCACTATGTACTCCACTGTCTCTATAACAATGACCACACTTCAAGACTGAAAAAAGGATACTGAAAAGTTTAAAAAAAAAAATAAATCTCATAAATGGAGCCCAAGGCTGCCCAGGAGATGAGGCTAAGGAAGCAGGAAAGACAATTCACAATATTTTGAATAGGAGCAGTGAGCTTTGTGTGATGACACTAATAATAAATCCCAATTTAAAAAAGACCGTAATTTCAACTTTTGCCCGGGGCTCTTTGGAATCTTTGTGTGCCCCTGAATGTCTAATTTAGCAGTGGTTTTATACTATATTGGTACCTATCTAGTAGCATTTAATTAAAGGAATTACAGAGGAAATACATTCACATGAAGGAATAACACATTTTATTGTTAGACAGAAGCAGACAACTGAACTAAATAAAGGAAAATGAAGTTGATTCCATATCAATTAAATTGCTAGCTTTTAATTTTATGACAGTCCTTGGATGCTATGGCAGCTCCCATTTCTGCACTGCCTGCAGAACACAGAAATGCCCCCATGACAGAGTAAGGGCATATCAGTCACTGGGGCATTTCTTGGTGACAGGACAGCCCATTTCACATTCTCATGCCTGGAGAGCACACATGTTTAATGCAGATTTTCAAAACAGCACAGAATGATCTTTGGCTGTTCCCATGAGTTTTATGGAGGTCCTTAGTAACAGTTTTTGAAAACTCCATCCTGAAAGTACAGCTTTTAGGTCACCAATGATAGTACATCAACCATTTCTTTCTAAGTCTCTCAGCAGCTGAAATCCTTTTCAAGAAACCACTTTACATAGAGCTATCACGTTCTTTGGAAACTACACATGTATATGAAGGGACAGAGTTTGTTCCTAGTTAGAAGGAGTGAAGTCTACTCACAGCAAGCAATAGCAGAAAATTCTATTGAAATGACATATATTCTGTAGTGGTTTTGAAAGGGATCTTAAGGTACCTCTAGGGTATGTTTTTATCCCTTGTCTTGTAAAAACTACCATTAGATCACCACTCCCATTTTGTGAGAAATCTATCTTTCTAGATGGTTTTTGTTGGTGGAGAAGGAAGTTTGTTTTGTTTTGTCTTGTTTTAATATTGCTTGCCTGGTGACATTCCCATTTAAAGACCCACTGGCTGAAATCAAAAATCTTTACAGGAGTCGTGTAATTCTTCTGAATCTAGTGTGATGAGCTGAACTGTACCAGCATCTGCCTAATGTAAATAAACACACAGGGGATGCAAAGTGGGTTTCCTGAGTGGCTTATTATGACATGAATTAAACTGGTAGGATCAATGATCAGGGATACTTCACGTATTCTTGTGATTGTGGACTCTGAATTTGTCAGACAAAAATGTATGAATTTTTATGACCTCATTTACTGAATTTCTCCCAAGCAATACACAGGAACAAAACAGTGGCTGAAGGTGAGAATTCTCTATCGCTAAAATGATTTATCGATATTCAGAAATATGATATGGAGAACAGCAGTTACAGCACCTGCCTCACAGTTTATGAAGATTAAAAATTGTTTCTGCATTGATGTATATGCCACAAATCTTTACATCTTTTGTCCTTCAGACCTTTTTTTTTTATGTTACATTACTCTGTTTTATTTTTCCAGTCTGAGATTATGCACTTGCTTTAATATTTTGTTGTCTAAGATACAGTAAAAACTAAAACTATACCGAGTGCCCTGAAAAAAATCACGTATTATGCCCAGAGCTTGAAACACCTGTTGAGTCATTATATTTCTAATACAAAAGAAAAAGCACAAAATTCACTTTTCTGTAAATGAGAGGTGAATTATAAAGTCTGTTGATCCCAGACAAATCCTTATAAGTCTTCTTAGGAATGGTTCTCATACGAAATAAGCACACACGTCTCCATCAGGCACTGCTCTGTTTGCCACTTTGAAGTAAGCAGCCACTGAAGCATTACTCTGAGAACCTTGGGGAGGAAGTAAAGTAATCCCTTCACCTCTTCCTCAGTGCCAGGGATAGTTATCACCAGGAGTGCTCAGCAAAGAGGAAAAAAGAAAGAGCCTTTCTTATATGACGAGTAAACAGACGGGAGCATTCTAGCTCAGGGATGGCAGAGGAGGAACGCACTAGCTTTTACTTGGAGATATTTTCTTCAGCGTAAACAAACTAAAAAGGGTCTGCAGATAAGCTTCCATTAATAGAAGGAGTGTCTGTCTTGACAGAAAAGCAAGAGGGATGAAACCTTTCAGAGAGGCTGAAGCAGCCAAGGAAGATTGCTCTTATTAACCATAGTCTTATTTCTGTTGTTGTATCATTCTATATTTGTGTCCCATTACTGCAACTTTGTATTTTAAAGACATTCTATTTAGTTCTTAAACAGGGAACACTGCTTGGATGATCCATCAAATGAGAAGACATTCATGATGAAAGTATATGGCAAATCTTTAAACACAGGTACTGAAACACTTAAAAGTGCGCAGCCCCCCAACAGATTATTTCTAGGGCATCCAGGGAATAACAAATATATTTCTTCAGAATGGGATATTTTAAGAATCAGCACAACAAACAACAGTAAAGGAAGAAGCATTTTCCAATCGTTTCCTGGCAATAGGAATTTACCAGCACATTCCATAGCAGTAGAGAGCCTACTTGACAACTAAGCTAGAGTATGACAGAAGGATTAAAACAAAACAAACTAATAAAATTCTGGGACAGGAACAGCTTTTGGTTTTTATTCCC
Organism: Athene cunicularia; assembly: GCF_003259725.1. Classification (NCBI taxonomy): domain Eukaryota; kingdom Metazoa; phylum Chordata; class Aves; order Strigiformes; family Strigidae; genus Athene; species Athene cunicularia. The sequence goes on along the minus strand of NW_020799091.1, from coordinate 53,463,358 downwards.
ACTCAGGAACTTTAAATCTTGTCCAGCCTTTTAGCCAGCAACATAATAATGTCCAGTCTAACTAGTTTTAACTTTTTTGACCTTAGCCCCATTACCTGACGTCAAACATTTCACTCAATTTTAAATCTCTAAATTTTTCTGTAGTCACCAGCTTCAGCACCCATGCTGCTACACTGTATGAAATACCATTACACTGGGAGAGCAACATATCAGCTGTATTTGCTCTGCCTTGCACAGTCCCTATCACATGTATGCTTTATGCCACTCACAGAAACACTGAAGCTTAAAACCATTTTTTCTCAAAGAATTTATGTACTTGAAAACTGGTAATTTAATTATGAAGGAAGACCCCCATCTTCACAGTTAACTTGGTCTCAGTGCAGCGATGCACATCTGTCCCTTAAAGAAGTTTGGGAAACAGCCAGCTTTGATTCTATAGCAAACTGTTGGCTGGTTTGGGGAATCAGCGAGGAACCATGACTGACTGCTAAAGGAGCTGCAAGGGAACCTACATCAAAGAGACAGATCAGCCCCCTATGTAAGAAAGTTTAGTTAGGGAAAAGAGGGTCCAGGAAAGAGTAAGGAATTTCTTGGACACTTTCTCTACATGAAAAAAAAAGGCTTGTAGCCATTTATTTTCTTAGCCTGGTGAGGGGGCTATTCCTAATGCATTTGATCTGTGACCAGAGGCATCCCAGGTGCAAACATTATCCTTTGATGAAATATATAATTATAGTATGTGTACATTCTTAGATATATAGGTGTATATAGCTATAGCTATTTATTCATATGCAAACACATATATATGTATGCCTAAGAGACTTATCAGGAGCATCTTAACCACAGAGTTATGTGGTCCCACCAGCTAGAACTAGGGCTAGGATATTTTGGTTCAGGACAAGTGTTTATACAATAGCTGCCTTGTGGTCCCAAGACACTACAAATTGGGGATGAGTGTAATGTTTCCACCCTCTAGGGATACCTGGTGGTGTCCTCCGTACCTCACAATATGGGGAAAATGAGGGTACCACTTCCACAGTGCCTGAAAAGTGATTTTAGACTACAAACAAGGCACAACGAGCTGTTGCCAGAAGCTGATGTTAGAGATGTTGCTGAGAACTAGGCCGAGAGAGATCTCTTTGGAAATGAGCCGGTTGAATGCTGATCAAGGTTATATTTACTGAAGGGCAGAAAAAAAGACTGAGAAAGAAGAAACTGCAAGGGAAAAGTTAATACTGATACTATAGAAAAAAATCAGGGAGACCGATTTCCTCCCCAGGGAGGGAGTGCTCAGCCGATTGTCACAGGGCGAGAGTGGGAGCATTATCAAAATGTTCAGCAAGAAGGATATTTTTCAGTGCTGATACTTTGGAAAAGGGCATGAGGGCCACTAAATCACCTAGCAGTGTTCTCAAAGTATTTAGGATTTATACTGGAAAAAAAAAAAAAATCATATATACCTGAGGT
>NW_020799091.1:53433621-53461841 GCF_003259725.1 Athene cunicularia | reverse complement strand
TGTGTATAAGAGACAGCTATGTAATGAGCTCAAGCACCAGTTCCGTAGTGCTTAATTAGCATCTTGTTCCAAGACTATTTTAAACATCCTTAACTAAACTCCTAACTTACTTAGTCTAAGACCTATCCCTGACTGTTCTACCAGAATAGAAGCAAGACACAGTTATCACTTTTCAGTAATGTCTTGTAAGCATGTGGCAGTTTTTCAGTCGGTCTGTGCTGAAATCTCCCGAGGAAGGTTCATCTAGAGCCCAGATGGCCATGTTAGTTGTTCTAGAATCTACAGCGTTAAGTCCCATTTTTACTATTTTCTAACAACATATATAGGTATTTAAAAATCACTGGGAGGTAATGGCCAGGTGAAAAGATTTCATCTGTCCCATCTGTCAGAATTACTTTGGGAAACACTCTAAAAATACTGGGGTTTATGGCACATAATGATAGTGTCCTTGATTCAAATAATATTGTGGTTAAAAGACTAGGAGGTAGAGGATTAAATTTTGCATCTTTTATGTCTTCATCTTGTGGGACTCATAACTTTTATTGGCACTTCAAATGTGGTCACAAAAAACACACTGAAAGCAGGCTACCATTAATGTAGGCTAACAAAACCCACAGCTTAACATACTGCATTATGGGGTAAGGAGGGAAGGTGAAAGTCCAGGGAAAAAAATACCATATATGCAAACCATATCATAAAAACTTCAACAATGAAAACACACCATAATTGGATATTGTAATAAAATGCATCAGCTGAGTTGCAGGTCTGGGATTAGGGGAAATGGGAAGAGAGAAAGCAGATCTAAGTTTGTTTGAAAGTGCCAGCATTTCACCCCCTTAAAAAAAAAAAAAAAAAAAAAACAAACCAAAAACCAGAATATTCTAGGGCTATTTAATGGGCCTCATATATACCTGAGGTTTTTTCCAATAAAGAATAGAAATCCCTATCCTTGTGACCTTAAGTCACAGTAAACTGTTGAAATTTCCCTTTCTTACACAGATCACAAGTCTGTTAAGACTGGCACAGATTTGTCCCTGCAACAAAAGGGCAAAATCAAACAGGGAATGCCCCATTTCATTCCCTGAAGTTTGAATCCCTATCAGCAAACTTTCACAACCAAGTTAATTCAGTTTTACATTCCTAAGTAACAGACTGTTTCAAACAAGCTAATTGAGGAAAAAGTAAAGAAGATTTCTAGTATTGCAGAGCATAAGAATTTACCATAATGACATAAATCTCTGTATTTCTACACAGCATTTCTAGAATCTTCTGATCTGAGGGCTTTTATCGCTGAAGAAAGGAAACCTCCAGGTAAGCACGGTTACACTTCTCTACCTTCCATCACACTAAGGTCCATAAATCAACTACTGTGCAATTTTTCACAGTTATGATCTTGGAAAGTTATATCTTGCTTGGAAAGCAAGATCATATTCTAAATATGGAAATTCAAAACAAACCTTGTGTATTATATATAATTTCTATCTTCCTCTACTTTGTATGACCAATAGCAGAAATGGTAAATTTATGTACTGATAGCCATGCATTCACTCCCATAGATCTCAAAATAGAAGTCATGACTCCTCTGCCTCAGATTGATAGTGCTGTTATAAAAGCTCTGATGCTTACCTGAAAGGAAGAATGCTATTTGGATTTATTTTGAAAATGAATGTGATGTGAGTTATAACAAGTACTCGTCTGAATTAATAATGCGATCCCATATCTTATCAGTAAGTGCTTCTAGCTTAAAAAAATATGTTTGCTTGAAGATTGTGGTTATACTTCTCTAGTCCAACAGACCTCCTTATGGTGGTACCTCTGGAAAGCTCTCCCTCTGATCTTCATGGGTCTGTAAGAATAATGTTCCAAGGTCTCTACTATTCTGGTCTGAAATAAGAGAAGTAATCCTAAAACAGAATTTAATGTTAGCCTGTCTAGAAAAGAGGCTTTTCTTTGAATATTCTGACAAGACAGGATGGCAACTTCACTTACAGCTTTTACGCTAACACATGTAACCACACAAGTCCTTCTTACTGGTCTTATAAAAATATGTTTCTGTTTATCAAAGCAGCTAGTGCACAGTTCTGGGTTTTCTATGAAGAGTTGCATTGCTTATGCCTTTCTAGGACTCATGATTAGGGTAAGTTTACTTTCCTCTTTGAACTAAGATGGCTCTGAAGGAAGAATTTCTCTTTGCAGTGTAAGACCTCTGGTAATGCTCAATTAGTCCACCAAACAGTGGTTTCATAATTCTTAGGGCATCTCTGGGTTTCTCTTTTCTATAACTTGCATCATACTCCAGACTAGTCTAGAACATGGGAAAGCACATAACACACCTGGTTTTGTCAGTTAAATCAAGATCTATGCTGGAGGAAAGCAGCAGTTGTAACAGAGGGGTTTTTTATCTCCCTCAGGATTTAAGAAACACCAAAAGAGGAATCCTAACCTCTGTATCAGATGTATCAACAGAAGTTTGTCTAACAAATCAGATATACAGAAAATTGTTAAATGCATTATAACAAGAAAAGTCATGTCTCACTGAAGTGCTAAAGCTTGGACAATAGTCCCAAGCCAGAGTTGACCTATAGATGAATCCTGTATATTGTATAACTGATAACCATTGTGCTAACAGGTATTATACCGAGACATAACAAACGACCTATTCTGAAGCCTAAGTAACAGCCTGCGCAACAGGCCCTGAACCAAAACTGTTAACACTGTATGTAATCATTAGTGAAATATGCATAGAGGATGTAGCTATCTTGAATGTATCTTTCCCTTCCTTTGTATATATGTGAATAGAGTAATAGAGTCATGGAGGCAGGGGTCTGTCTCCAAGGCCTGATGTGAGACCTTGCACATAATCCAATCAGATTAGCAGAGAAACTCCCTTAGCTTCTTCCTTGAGCCCTGGCCAGGCTCTGGGGGAATCTAATTTGATATTGAAACCAGATATTTCTGCTTAAAACAAAGGTGCCAGCTATTCTGGCCTGTCCATCTCTGGTATATAAGGCTGGACCCTCTCACAGCAACTTTGGCAGCCTCACCTATGGGTGGAGGCACCGCGCAGGATTTCCCCCTTGCCGGGACAGGCTCTCCAAACCCTCGCTGTAACCGGGGCTGCCCAACCACTGCGGGGCTGGGTGATGGGAACGTATGCAAGTGGTGATGGAGCTTTCTTAATCACTATTCTCTCTCTCTCGTGTAGTAATGATTTGATGCATTACCCTGTATGTTCCTATTTGTTTGAGTGCACTATTCTGTCTTTTCTTACTGTATGTTTTCTGTATTATTCTGTTATATTATTTCGTTATTTCTAGTAAAATACACTTGCTCTTTTCACTCTGGTGTCTGAGTTTAATTGGTATCCCTGATTAATTGGTATCAGCAAAACACTCACAGATTATTAGTTCTCTGAAAGAATAAACAAAGTGTGTATAAGATGCAACTGATTTACAAAAAAATAGTTAGATTTCCAAAAGTCTTCTTTCTGATAATGTCCTTGAAAGGGCCTTAGAACCAACTATTATGGGAAGAGAGGGAAGAGTCTCTTACGGCTTAATAACTGGTTAGCAGATAGGAACCATGTTCGAAATAAATGGTCAGTATTCACAACAGAGAAGGAAGAGTTTCCAACAGCCTCTCTCAGGTTCTCGTGACACTGAACTTCCTTTTATGTATTTGAGAAGAGAGGATGATGAGTGAAGAGAAAGTCTGATGATAAAAAATTAACCAGAAGAGGAAGAATTAAAACTGCCTTTGAAGAACTGTATAACGATCTGACAACACTGAATCACTTGGTAAAAAATGACAGAATGAAATTCAAAGTAGCTATATGCAAAGTGCTGCATATGCAAAGCAAGAAGGGACAGCACTAACTACATATAGAAACTATCATGGACTCCTACAACTTTCATCAGTATTAACACTCAATTTAAACCCTTTGATTATTGTTTTCATACCCAGTAGCAGCTGAAAACAAAATAAATTTTAAGGAATTATTAACAGGAAACAAGAACAAAAGAGAAACTTATCTACTACAAAACTTTAAAATGCACAACATCTACAAAACAATTTCAGCAGGATGGTATACTTAACAAAGGTATAGAGAAGGAAGGCCACAATGAATCACCATAAGGAAAGGCTGCTGTACTTAATCTCTGAAGTGATTAATTTGAAAAAAAACAGATAAATTTAGATTTTATTTTAGGAATATTTTCTGCTGTATGTGTGTCCTGGAGTAGACCATCTAGTTCCGTCTGATTTAATCCTGCCTTTTCAGGATGATGATTCAGGCTCTGCCTATATTCAGTTATATGTGATTGTAGAGATTGAGGATGGAATTTAAGTAGGAGAAAAACATGTTAGGGTTTTTTTATTATTTTGTTTTGCTTTGTTTGTTTGCTTAGGTTTTTGCCTCTAGTATGCTACTGGAAATCTACTGGGGCACCAGCTATTACAATTATGTCAGAATACAGCAGAGGGAGAAGAGAGAAGATGATATTTTTTCAGCATGCTGGGAAGGCACAAATGGAATTAGATGTGGGCAGCGCACACATTTTAGAATTAGAATTTAAAATTAAGCCTTGAAATTAAGCCTTCAACATGAAAGATATGCTTCTGGGAAATCCATCTGAGCTGTCAGTTGCTGTGGAGACAGGTAAAATTATGGAGAAGGAGGAGCATTTGTTGCCAGTGAGTGACATCTCTTACTGACACCATAGTGCTGGCTGGTACAAGGTCATGCAGCTGCAGACAGAAGCTGCATTACGTGCTGCAAGCTTCAGCATAATAAAAAACTATCCCAAGACCTATGAAAACAAAATCTTCTGTAAGGCTGAAAAAATAGGAAAAAAACTTCTCAATGCAGGTATGTGAAATGGGAAAAGTAGTAATCTGACAACACAGAAGAGGCTTGTACTGGGTGAAACACACCGAATGAGGGACACCACAATATGGTACGTCTCCTAAACCTTGCCACTTACTCATCTCATGTAATTCAACCACAGCTGTAATCTCACTAACCAGAGAGGAGGAGAAGAGATAAGCCAGGATTCTTTCTTCTGTGGACTCTTAAGGGAGTTTCTGGACTTTGCAGTACAATAACCGAAGTAACTCGCAAAAGAAACAGAAAAAGAAAAAAGAAAAAAGAAAAAACAAACAAACAAACAAACAAAAAAACCAGAAACAATAATAAACTACTTAATAGCAAATGAAGAGTCTGGTCTACTAAAAGTAAATCATTCTAAGAGAAACATTTGAAATAAATGAATGCTTTAGCTTTCAACTTTGAAGAATTGTTCTCATTTTTGTGGAGTGTTTAAAATAAGTCTATGTCCCATATGAACCTGGCACTTCAGTACACTTACATAAGTACTTCAGCAGCTGCCACTTGATCTGAACAGTGTTTTACCACTCCCTGGAAGAACTTGGGTATAAACCAAATATTTGTTATTCAACTGTGCCTTCCCCAGCCTTTCTGTCAACAAGTCCATTCCACTTGCAAAATCTGTTTACTCATTCGTTGTCTTTTGGTCCCCAGTCACAAATAGTCTTGGAGTAGAACAGGCTTCACAAAGAAGATGACCTGTGAGTTAAATCCCAAATCACCCTCTTCATGCATGTATGAACCTGAACCTCACTCAGATGCTCTAATGAAATTGTACACTAACTGTGTACTTTTTCCGCCCCCTAAATGTTCTTCTAAGGTTCCTCCTAACTTTGCTAAATCAAGACTGCCGTACTGTATCCAGTGGTGCTGGTTTGGATATCATTTGAAGCAAATCTCCCAATCTTATCAACCAGTCAAAGTCACAGAATACTCGTTGCAGTTGCTCTATCTCTTTTCAGTGAATGACATTGTATTCCCTGTCCATTTTAATACAATTATTGCTAAGCTACTGCTATATGAATATCAGGGAAATCGATACAATACAAAGGATCCATAAAGGACTTTTCTTTTAATGAATCAAGATGAGATTTGGACAGAACAAAGACCACAGGGAGGCAGATGTGAAGTGAATTTTATACAGAAAGATTACATGGCAATAAGAAAGGCTAAATTCAGGCACCTTCACGGTAACTTTAATACACATCTAAGGAGTCCTGTGTAAAGATCATTATGAAAGTTAGGAAATGAAACATTCATATGATAAAACTGTACCTTCTGTCCTGCATGCATATGCATCACAATTGTGAACAGTATGGGACTAAACTAGTTTTAGAATGAGCAAGATTGGGTATTATCCAGTCTGTAGGTAAAAGCCTTTTTTTTTTTTTTCTTTTTCTTTCCCAACTTGGGAAGTGTTTAGTGAATGGATATGGGAGTTGCAGCTAGAGAAAGGATAATCTCATGAGTATGACGGTGAGAGCACTTCCATGGAGAACTGCATTGTACCCTTCTTCTTGCCATAGTTTCCTGCATCTCAGACAAACTTTCACAAATTATTCTCCATTTACATTAATCATCTCCTGGTGTTCAAACCCAGACACAACAGAGCCTGATATGCAGAAAATCTACTTGGAGACTGCAGCTGAAAGCAGTGTTAGTGATGCTCTGAAAATATAAAGTGCTAAGTATTCTTACAACACAAGCTAGGCATCTGAAACTTTAAAAATAGGTTTCTTTCTCACCCCTAAAAAGAAAATAACATCTCAGAAATTATTGTGAAAATAAAGGGGATTAAGTTTTCAGATATGGCAGTTATAAGAAAGAGGCTACGAGAATATTTACAGTATTGTCTTTGAAGTAAATTTGAATAAAATTTAGCATAAGGCAAAGAAAATAAAATTGTATAAGTACCATTGATTGTGCATGAGGATTTGTGCATAATACTGCTAGAACTATCTTCACTCACACATACGAGCAAGCTAAATGGAACCCGCTGCAATAATCTTAATTATCTAAATTTTTAATGTTTGATGTTACAATTCTAAATTTCTAATAATACGCTAGTATATTGTTCTTATTTTTTGTCCTACATTTGAGCTAATGTAGTATTTTTAAGTGTTTTGAGTAGAAATATATGCCACAAATGCTATGAGAATCAGTAAGTTATGGAAAAGTACATCACTAAAGCCTGCATGACTCTGTACTTGATTTATTAATGGTCTTGACATGAGAAATGTGTACTGGTAAACTGTTCTTTGAATGAATTGAGAGGTCTGTGTTTCCTGGGAGGGAGTAACAATATCTAAATTGACAGTGAAACAAGATTTACCAAATAGCTTTCCAGAGAACAAGCTAGGAAACCAGAGTTAACGCTAGCAACAATGTAGATGGTTGACTTAAATAGTTCTAGTACAAGATCAAGCTATTTGTTTCACACTAGCCAAGTGATTACTAACTGTTGAATGCAAGTGTGGAGAAGAGTGTATCTCAAAAAAAAAAAAAAAAAAAAAAGGGTGTTTTTGCCTATTTTCATTGGTTCATATTTTTTGTAGTATTAGCATATCTAGAACAACAGTCATGAGCTGAATTAACACAGATGGGGTGCAATCCCCATCGCATTCTTCCCCAGGGAGAATAACTGACTGAAGGGGACTGATGGAAGAAGTGATACACAGCTGTTGCCTGAGCTGCCTTGCTCTGTTTTATGATATGAAAACTATGAACTGTATTTATATCACCTACTTCTGGACAGCTAATGTGGACGTTTCAGTGCCTCAAATTTAGGCACCTCACTGCAACAGGGTGATTCAGACCATATGTGCTGAGGACCCAGACTCACCCTGTAGCTAAAAGAGAGAAAATTTGAAGAAATCTGTGCTTGTATCTACATCAGCAAGCAGTGCAGCGCAACAGGAGCAAATCCTTAGGGTAAAAACACTGATGATGAGAACCTGGCATCCACACTATACATATTAAAGGCTTTGACCTATTATGATCTGGACCTGTGGATTTGAATATCTGGTAATGGTTGGAGGTCGTCTTATGGTTATCAAAAAAAAAAAAAAAAAAAAAAAAAAAAAAAAAAAAAAAAAAGTCCATCTTGTGTTCTTTTCAGGACTGCTATGTGATGTGAGTTCAAGCACAACAAGTAGAGACAATGCGGAACTTTACTTCAAAAGCACATTCCTAATTTATACTGAAATGCTAATGCAGGTACGTCCTCTGAATGCTTCCAGGGAATGATGCAGAACACCTTCATTAGAAGTCTTCCATTCTACACTGACTACAAAAAACTACAATAGAAAAAAATTATATATTTTCTATTTTCTTTTCATGTGCTATAAAAAGAAAAAACAAAAGATACAGACCATAGAAACCTATATACTTCCAAGGGAAACCACAGGGTATCCATATGCTAGAACACAAGGCACAGGAGTGCTTATAAATCTGACTAAGCAGATGTCTAAAGCCAGTTGGGATTCAAAGTGCCAAAAACTTCTTTATGGGTGATAAACAAATGCAGGAGAACAGCACTCTTCTGTCTCAGCATCCTAATGGCTAGCAAGTTGAAGTTTCTGCCCCAAAACAGACAATGCAATAGTTTGTGGCAGGGGGACTGGTTTTTAAGTTTTTACAGAGGACATGGGATTCTTGGGAAGAAGCTGTCTCACCTGCTCCCTAAGATTTTAGTATCTAAATTCTGAATAATGTCCCTTTAAGTTCCAGTTTAGGAGGTTTGCATATGCTACAGCTATGCATATATATATATATATGCACCTCACAAATACAATACAGAATTCCATCTTTGATAAATCAAATCAAGGATTTTGCAAGTATTTAGAGACTGACTGTCATTTTAACACATTAAGAATGTATTAAAAAAAAAAAAAAATCCCCTTAAATGTAGAATTTTTTGGAACATGGATCTTCGTTCTTTTTCAGGTAGTCGTATTCTCTCCATACCAGAAACATACATTAAGAATCAAAACCTTTAAAATTGCCTTTTCTTTATGGGATCATGAACAATTTATATTTAACAATTTCAGTCTTTGAAAAATGTACTTGATTGAGTGAGAGTGATTAATTATGAGAATCAAAGCAACTGCATGGCAGATTTGCTAAAGGAACTAATCACAACTATAAAGTTCAGAGACCATGAATACTGTCAGAAATACTCCAACAAGAACTTGTGCCTGATGAGATTTTGAAAGCAAATACAATTCTACAGAATCCATGTGCAAAACATGCAAAAATAAATTAAGGCCTCACATCTGAAGGGAAGGCACCACATGCTACTTCCTTCATCTCCACTTCCCTCCATGCACTGCTGTATGTTGTTATGGAGCACCTCTTCTTCCCCATCGCCTTTATTTTCCATTTGCTCTTTTTTTCCTATTGTCAGTGGGCTTCCAAGTATATTTCTCTTTGGATGTGCCTTTGACTTGTCCCTAGCATCATACAGAAATAAAAATTCAACTATCATCTCAGTCCAATTCACAGACTTCTCTCTCCTTTTTTTTTTTTTTTTTTCCCATCTCTGTTCCTGTTCAGACTAAAGCTTTTCCTACTAACATCTGCTCATGGATTGTAGTGTAAGAAATAGTTTTAAACAACAGTGATCACAGTACCTGGTTCAGCATGTGTACTTGTATCATTTGCACACAGAATCTGAATCAGTGATAACTATCAACTTTCTTCAGGGAATGAGGAAGTGGATTTTTCATTTTTAAATGAACTGTTTCCTTGCTCTACAGACCTATAGCATGATGCCAGAAAGCAGAACTCCAGGCCATTCTGCCTACCTGAGTTAGTAAAATAGCCGTACCTTGACCATGTGGTTTTTATATCATGATTATAAAGGCAAATTAGTCATGGGTAAACAAGGTGGTGCACAATACCACACTATTTAATGTTAACTCCAAACTATAATGTAAGAATAATTTTGCTGATGCAGTACTTTTCACATCACATGGGTTCAGGTTATAATCACAATATGCTACCATGTTAATTTTTTTATTTTTTTTTACACAATTAGAAAACTTATTTTCATGTTTCTCTCCTAAAATTTGGATTTATTTGCTGTTACTAAAAACACAGTTATCATAAAAAATGTCAACAAACAAAGTTCATGCCTGTCAGCCATGCACAGGCCAGGAGGGGAGATTAAAGTAGCAGTAACCAGATCCGTTAGCCCTGGGGAGCCACACACTATGTGCTTGTATAGTCCTGATTTAGACTGAGGTTGTTTTTGGTGTTCCACACTTTCAGGTAGCAACAGCTTATTTCATGCATTATTCTGAAACTGTCTCCTTTGGGTCAAAAGCTCTACTTTTTTCTTTTCGTAATAAAGACAGAATTTATACCCTTTTTTTTTTTCTTAAAAAAACAGCTTTTTTCAAAGCTTGTGTCTGTTTAAAACAAAAAAACAAAAAAACAAAAAAACAAACAAAAAAAAAGCCAAAGCTTTGGCAATTTCATATTAACTTAAAGTTGGATTTGATTATGCTGATTATTTTTCATTGTTATTCGACAGGATGAAAAAGCTATTGGCAATGCTAGATGTCTCTGCTCCAAACTTGATGGAGGAATTATGAAATAATGTCATTAAAAATTGCCATGCTAATGAAAAATTAATTTTCCACTCCCCAAACACAGTATTATATCTTTTATCTTAAAAGTCAACATCGTGGTAAATAGTAGATGAGCAGTGTTTTGCTTGAAGCTAGCTTATTTTCACGGCAATTTTGTCAGGCTTCAGTCTAGCAGACTGTTGGTTTTTATTCCTGTATTCTGAAGTGGATTTTGACTTTTCTGACTACAGCAGAATGGCAAAGACAGTGCCTTTTCAACACATCCCGCCACTTCTTTCTGTCTTGCTACTGCTTTTTTCTTGTTTTTTCCTTCATCTATATTCTTCCCAAAGTGCTGATGATTGAGAAGTAAAAATACATCTGTACTGCTGTTCGCTATTAATACTTCTCCCTCCTTCAAATGTGAGGGAAAAAAAAAATGTAATAAAACTCTCATTCCTAACATCTTCATTTGATGTCCTACCCAAATTCAGACTGATTCTAACACCCTCTTCTACTCTGCATAACATTATTCTCCACACAGGATCAAACTACTGCATAAGTGAGAAGTGCTGTTTCTCAACGTAAGTAAATATATTCCACACAGGAGTGCTTAAGGGCATTTTTAAGGTTAAGTTCCTGACATTCTGTGAAGTTCAGAAACACACTTACATATGTATGTATGCCAGGTCAGCCAGCCTGGGGCTCCTGAGCTGCAGGTGAGGTGGGACATCCCCATATGAGCCATGCTACATCATTTGTAAGTGGGCTGCACAGCACTGGTACCTGGAGTAGAGCCACCCGGACACGGAGAGCCAGGAAAGCTCATTGCAGCTCATCTCACAGCAGAGCGAGGGGACCACTGGGAAGCCACTGTCATCTCCTACCTGTAGCCCTCACAGAGCTGCCCTTTCTGCTGGCTCATAAAGCCTGCCTCTGCAGCTCTTGTGGGTGTATAAGGATTTTAGCACATAACTCCAAGGATCTCTTGCTGTGGCAGGAACGTGGAGGGATGGCTAGCAGTGTTCATATCCCTTTTGAAAAAGGATCAGAATTTACTGGATTTAAGAGTCACAATCTAGGAATAAGATACAGGGACTAATTACAGATGGGTCATAAAATCAGAGTTTGTAAATGAGATTCTGGTACTGTCAAAATTTAAGCAAAACTGCTGCAGTAACACACACAAATTGCAAAAGATTACTTTAGTTATTGCTTCTTTTGTTTCAGTAGATATTGCTGGACTTGGACTGCATTCCTTTACTTTCATGTAACTCTGCAGAAGAAAACCTGTATGCCTCATGCTTTTTCTCCTCAATACTTTGTTTCTTCATAAAGACTGAACGGACTCCTCTTTTCTCTATATCCCCAAGGATAAAAAGTTTCTTACATACTGGTTTACCAACTGAGAAAATAATCAAAATCTCCCAAAATAAATAGTTCAGGAGAGGAGATTCTGGGCAAAGGAAGAAGTCCTGGTCCTACTAAAAGGCAACAGAGTTTTGACAGGTTTTGGTAAAAATCAGCAGTGAATCCACCAGTCAGAATGAGCTGCAATGATGGACCATATGCTTGCATGATTTCTGAAATACAGATAAAACCAAGCTTGCACCTGACAAGATAAGTCCTCCCAAAAGAAGCTGACAGAAAATGCCTGAAAGGAGGCTAAATCATAAATATAAGAAGACCACACTCAATTGTATCTCTTTTGGAGTAACTGGCAGATAAAACTACAGTTCAGAGTTGCAAGCAGAATATTAAGATAATCTGAAAAAAAGTAAAGGGCAAGAACCAAAAAAACAACAAAGCACTAGTAAAAGACTGAGCAACTGGAAAAAAAGTGGCATGGGATGAAGCTGTTGGATACTTACCGTCAAGTTATCTTTATAATAAAGGCAACACAAATTAAATACTACCTCCTGCCAAGGACCAAGAAAAGAGTATAGGTGAAGGAACTCTAGTAACCTAGTTGGTGAAAACCAGAGGAGACATTGCGTCAGCTACTCCCAACTGCCCGAGGAAAATTATTTCTTGATGAGATTGTTGTATCTAATATGAAACCAAAAATAAGTCAAAGAAAGAAACTCTCTCCCCAGAATGTTGTTCACATGAAACAGGGCAATCATCTACAGAAGTAAAAGACTCTTTATAGGATGGATGCAGAGAGAAAAGCAATTTGAGACTGTATCAAATTTTCTGGCATGTACAAAGGGGGCTATGGAGATGTTGAAACCTTATGGGATGTTTAGGGAAGGACCAAAGGAAGAGAAAGGGAAGAGACTGAGGGGAGGGTATTTCGGTATAACATCGCACAGGGCTGATGCAGTTTTAAGTCCCTCAGGAACACACAGTCAGAGGTATGTGATAAACGTGTCACATTCATCTTTGAGTTTAGTATTAATTACGCTCCTATCAAATGAATACAAAATTCTTAGTAAGGGAGGTTTGATCGCAGTTTTATTTTGGGGATGGATGACAATAAGGAGAGAATCCATACTTAAAGTGAACGCAAAAAATCAATCTCAAAGCCTTGTAAGACAATACATCAGCATTCCACCAAAAATCCAGCTCCTCAATCATAGTTATATCTGTGTAACTGCACAAGAAATGCTTCTTTATTTCCTACATTTGCTTAAATGACAGTTCTGCAGCAAGCTGAATGGAAATGTACACCAGTCCTCCCAGCCCATTCTGCATTCTGCTTTCTCTGAATATCAAATGTATTATTAGTTCTATGTCTTTTATTGCTTTTCTCATTTTGTTGTTACAAAGCTCCTCTGAAAATTGCTGCGTAAGTCCTGAATGAATATAATGTCCTGAATAAATATAACATCCTGAATTAATATAATGTCCTGAATGAATGAGAATATAATGGTGTTAATCACAAAGGAAAGCTGTTCTCATTTATTTTAACTGTTCCTTGAAATAAGCTTGCCACAATGTTTTTGGTCTTGTTAAAGTTTCATTTAAGTACTTATTTCAGTTCATAGTTATACACTGCTTAAATTGATGTTTGTGTTGGTTTTCACATTTTGACATTTAAGATATTTGAAGATGTAGGGAAACTCACTAGTGAAGGTCACCAGTGTACAACTGATAGATTCATCATGTCAGGTATGCAGAATTCATCAGAACTTAATTTCCTTAAACTTCATGATATTTGGAACACCTCTTGCATTTTGATGAGCAGCCCCTGGATTTCTTGAAAAGCAGCCCAATTAAAAAATAATGAACCTATTTTTTTCAGAAACTGACTCATTATCC
Organism: Athene cunicularia; assembly: GCF_003259725.1. Lineage (NCBI taxonomy): Eukaryota > Metazoa > Chordata > Aves > Strigiformes > Strigidae > Athene > Athene cunicularia. The sequence continues at coordinate 53,448,119 of NW_020799091.1, read as the reverse complement.
TGGTGGTTTCCAACAGCAACTTAGAGCTTAGTTTTATATCAAATTATTTTGTGCCTGTTGGACAGTAATACTTTTGCAACCTTCTAAGGTGCTTCTGAAGTCAAGCAATTTTCCCAGGAGAAAATCTTAAAGCTGCTGTTATTCCCACTGCCAAGTTTGTATCTATGCTCAGAAAGCAAATAAAACTTCTAGTGGAAACAGACAGAACCCATGGGATGTTCAGGACCTCTCTCTTCTACCTTAACCTTAGTGGAACACCTTAGAAGGAAAATAGCTTCATCTTCACCAGAGAACACTAAGATTTTTGCTACTGGCTCTACATGGAATACTTTTGTTTGATTGTTTTTATAGTATTATTCTTAAAAAATCATATTTATAGGATGTTAAACATTAAACCCTTCAACAGGGGCCTATGAGGAACCACTCTGCACTACCACCCACTCCCACTAACAGGAAAATAAAAACATCTTCCAAGAATGCTTTCCATTTCGTGCACTTGCTTGAGGAAGAATCAACACATTTTTCGAACTACAACCTACCCAAAATTCACCTTTAACATGATTCAGTGGACTTCTGCTAGTTACACGTGCTGCTTTTTCACAAAACACTCAACCTTATTCCCAGCAGCCACCTATACCAGGAACCGTGTTAATCCAAACTGGGCCCCACAGAACCTCCCATTTCAAGGTGTAGACGCTTGTTTTCACTGTGATTTTTTCCTTTAGATACTTAAAGAAAAAAGGCCTGCTACCACTACTGGTCATAAATGACACAAGCAATGAGTTTCCCATCAAATCCCTTGGAAGATTACACCAAAACCAAAGCATTTGTCAAACAACTTTTATTTATGGCTGACAGCTTGCAATCTAGTATTTGATTACTAATAACTTAAATAACATTATCAACACAGGAAGAAAATTGGAATTGTTTAACTATTCCTCCAAAGGGGAAAAAAAAGGGGGAGAAAAAGCTTCTATGCTGACGATTAAGTTTCTTATTAAGAAAAGCTTCAAGATCAAATAGCAATGACACCCTACTTCAAAGATACATTATGTTTAAATAGATTTACTATAGACAGGGTTCTCCTTAGCAAAGAAAAATAATTTTGACAACTCACTCTCAATCTTTTCTACTATGATACTTTTGCTTTGCATAAAATAATTATTTCTTGGGCAGAAACACAGTGAAGAAATTATCTAGCTGAGTGCAGCCTGCCCTCACCTCACAAAGAAGTTGCAGATCCAGAATGCTGGTTTCTGTCTGTTTTCTACTAGCTACTTTACACAAAAATATTTAGGCATTTGTTAGACTTGAGCTGGAAAGAATGTTTCATCTCTTTGAAAACAGTGTCCTCCAATGTGCTAACAAACAGGCACAAAACCAAACACCCTCTCCGGCTTAGTGAACACGCTATTATTTATGCACAGTGGAATCAACTCAAAAGAAAAGATCAGATGCATTCCTCCAAAAAGGGCCTTGAGGTTGTTCTCCCAAAAGGTGAGGAGCGAGAACTCAACTCTCTCACTCATCAGCATCAGACACAGGACTTTTCTCCTAGGTTAGACTCACTGGTTGATTGCTCAATTGTTGTGACTAACTCTCCTCATGTCGTACTCTTTAGCCTTAAGCACCTACACAAAAACTCTATCCTGCAACGTAGCAAGCTGCCTAAAAATAAGGAGCTCTATCAGTAAATACAGTGATGGGTTAACTCTTTGTGGAAGCAGTAAGTGTTCCAGAAAACACAAGTAATGTTAAAAAAATGAATTCTGTTATTTTTTTCTTCTTCTGAAATGTGTAGGTATGTATGTGTCTGTGTAACATAAACAAGAAATTTTCTGGGCAAAACAGAAAATAATTATTTAGAAAGAAAAAGAAGAAGAGGAATCCCCCATAAGCAACTGAGAAAATATTCAGAATATATTCTTTAGCTTGTGTTTGGAAATTAACTCCTCACTGTTGAAAGGCATGCATGCAGCTCTCTTGTAAAATTACTGACCAAAATGTTTTTTCAACAAAAATATGTTTGAATATTGAGTTCCTGCTATATATAACACAATTTAGTAAGTACCTTTGCTCCAAAGGAGTCCAAATGATTAGCACTTGCAGATCACAGCAGGGTAAAATAAAAAGGAGACAAATATTTGTGGAATAAATATTAGTAATGTTTACAAATTTGCCTTTTATATGAGAGTGTCAAAAATACAAAATATCTATTAATCATAAAATGTGGTCGCTAACTGTTAATATCATCTTCCCAAGATGCTTCTTGTTGAAAATTGTAAATAACTCATATTTGCTGATTTAAACTAATTAAGACTGTACCTTTGTATCTCTTTACAGAAATGTATACAAACTCTAAGTACTCTTTTGGTAAGGTTTATATTGCTACATCAGTCATTTCCACATGACTTGTCTTAACAGTCATTTCATGCAACAGTTTGACCAGCTCCCAACTTCAGGGAAGCCACAGAATGGAACAAAAGATTAGCACTTATGTATCACCCATTAAAATGATGATGATCTTAATTTGGCAACTCCATTAGTCCTTCTAGGAAGGTTTATTGTCTGTGCTGTACAATAACTGTAATAATGATGCTATAAGGACTATAAAAAAATAACCTAAAAGTATATAAATCAATAACAGTACATACATGATTCTTTAACCCAACTGAAGTTTATGGACCTGCAACAGATTTGTTCAGTATTACAGATTAAAATAAGGATGAATCTGCTCTTAACTATACAATGTTCTTCATCTTGAGTTTGATTTTTGCTGGTGTTTCAGCTAAAAAGGACAAGAAAATTCTCTAGAGTTTCCCTTTCTGTCAAAAGCAGATTTACCTTGAGTGGTCCATTAGGCATGAAGGTAATGGCAATGACCACCCTGTCACCAGTAAAATGGAAATTACTCAAAGAAGAAAAAACTAGCAAAGAAAGGAAAACTATGCATATATTAAAAGGAAAACTGGACCTCGCTTATAATCCGTAAGTTATTTACAGTGTTATAATACACCATGGAAAAAAGCTGTCTGGTGTATGATACGAATTCAGAAGACTTTTTGAACATAAAGGGATGTTCAGGTACGTGGACATGTACCTATGTCCACACATTGTGGACATACTTTTGTGCATTCTTCTCAGCTGAAGAGAAGGCATTACTCTCTTGGGCAAATTGTGACAGAAAAGCTATTTAAACCCATTCATCAGATATGGAAAAGCTCCACTTGAGCAATGTTCTGTATTTATGTGTTTAAGTTTGGCAGCAACCAGATTTTGGTACACAAAGTGCAAAGAGTTTGTGGTTTGGACGGTTTCTATACTGAGCATAGACTGTGCTCTAGACAATGATTTACAGTGTCCAGCTGGAGCTGCTTTAAAAAGCAAACTCAGACTCTAAATTACTAATTAAAAAGGTTCAAAGATGCTTTCACAAAGGATCTATCAATTATTGTAGTAATCTCAGTGGGATATGAAGCTGGTGTCCTTTAAAAGGACAATTAAAAAATTAGGCAGCATATACATTTGTACTACATTTCTTGCTTACGTAATAGAAAAATGTTTAAATGGTATACACATAATTATGACATTCCGACTGTGTAAGTCTCATGAAGAAATACTGGCATATGTAAAATACAAGCTTTTGCAGACAGGACCGCCCCTTCTTTGTATTTCTTCAGTGCTTCACACAACTACATTGTAATTTTGAATTTTGATCATTATATGCTTTTGTAAAAAAACCTGCAGTGAATTCTCAGTCAAATTCTACCATCAGCTGCATTCAACGGAGACAGGCAAAAATCGGGTTTGAGGGTTTTTAACTCAAAAAACTAAGAACAGAAGTGTGCACATGCCCCACAACCACTGTGATTACAGTCAATTCATACATGGCTTTTTGTATGCTGTCTCAGTAATTAAAGAAGAAAGAAGCTTTGGAGTTATCATTCAAAGAATGGTAAGGGACTTCTGAAGATCAGCTTTAAGAACAAGCTAATCACTATTTCAGCGTTCAACTTCAGGAAGCTATTTCTGGGAGTCCTTTCACTTCATCAGCCATGCTACACTGCAAAGACAGGTGTTTGTATTTAATCAATGCATTTTAGTTATGTTCCAAGTATTCAATTAACAGTGCTCATTGCCAGCTCATAGCCAGCATGACAGACCATCTTGGAAGAGCAGTGGTCAAGGAATATTGCTCCTGGCTTTTCACCAATTCAATAAATAAACCTCCCCCGCACCATTCTTTTAAATACCTTCATTTTTAAATTAGATTTTGATTTTCTGCTCTGAAACACCTAAATCTCTATTGAGCCAACAAAACCTATTTTGCAATTTTAATTAGCATGATCTGTCTTCCCTGCTTATTGTTGCAGCCGGACTGATAGAAGAGGATAGACTACTTCACAAAATAAAAAATTATTCTGATTAAGAAAGCTTTTAGTGTGCATCAGCTTTGGCATCTTCTTTTACATTTTTGAAACTGCTTTCAATACATGCATGTTACTCAAAGTTTGGACCAGGTAAGAATATTGTAAATTGCAATGACTCTAGTTGGTTAAAGAGAAACCATGGTCTGAGCCAGAAACTGTTCAAGAGGTATTTTCCATATTTCTCTACAACACAGATAATGCCAACAGACAAAATGATATATAGCTATTTTCATCCAAGGAATCTAAATTGCTCATATGCAGTATTATCTTATATACTGAAGTTGTAAAGCTGAAAGCTAATATCAGAGAAATAAATATTTGTATTATGTGTTTATGCTGTGAATCAATTTTGTGTAACTAAATAGGATCCAGTCACTGTTTGTACTTACAGCTCCTTTCTCTGGGAGATCTAGATGATTCTGTGATTCTGTGATGGAAAACACATCAGGTTTAGCCACTGGATACTGGGTGCTCATCATCCCTTGCCTTTGATTTCCCACTAAATTGTTTAGCCTTCTTAGGGACTAGCACACATTTAAAAACAAGGTTACTCAGAAATTAAAAATTGTACAACAGCTTCTGAATTCTGATGACTGATGACTGGATACGTATGACATGCAAAGAAGCATTCTGCCACTGATTATAACGATTTATATTTGAGCACTACTATGAGCGCAATTTTATTTTATATGCCAAAGCTGCATATAGCTGGGAATGGGTACTCTCAGGTGTAGAAAAGATTTAAAACATGAAAAGAGCAATAAATAGCAGTATATAAACCTGTGATCTAATGATCTGATCCATTTGCCTCATAAACCCCAAATTTCAATGTGCCATAAAATCAGCAGACACCCACTAAACTGACCATATTAACTATCTGTCGTGGTTTAACCCCAACTGGCAACTATGCACCATGCAGCTATCATCCTGGTAGGATGGGGAGGAGAATAGGAAAGGAAGAAAAGTAAAACTTGTGTGTTGAAATAACAGTAATAATTGTAATGAAAAGGAAGATAAAAAGAGAGAGAAATAAAATCAAAGAAAAGACCAGTGATGCATGATGCAATTGCTCACCATTCGCTGACTGATGCCCAGACAGTCTCCAAGCAGCAATCAGCACCTCCCAGCCAACTCACCCCATGATACACTGAGCATGACATTCTATGGATGGAATATCCCTTTGGCTAGTTTGGATCAGCTGTCCTGGCAATGCTCCCTCCCAGCTTCTTTTGCACCGCCTTACTGGCAGGGTATGGGAAACTGAAAAATCCTTGACTTCGGATAAGCACCACTTGTCAACAACTAAAACATCACTTTGTTAGAAACATTATTCTCATACTAAATACAAAACACAGCACTGTACCAGCTACTAGGAAGAAAATTAACTCTGTCCCAGCCAAAACCAGAACACTATCACACATCGACATGATAACAAGCAGAGAGCTTCCCTAAGGTAGTGAAGCACTCTCAGTATGATCCCTCATCCCAGGCAGGTGTTCAGTTCCTTCCGTTTTGGAGACAGATGACTTTGCTAGTGTGACTTGTCAAATTTTGGTGATGAAGGTAGAAAGTTAAGTCCAAAACTGGGGATAATAGCCAAGAATGCTCAGCTCCTGGTAGTTTCTTCTCAATTATACTGTAAGTATACTGCCTCATTGCATTTTGCTGCCATGTGAGAAAAGACAGAAAATCTTCCTCTTGCAGTTGCATCATTGTAAGACATCTACCTGAAAGCAATAATCAAATGGTAAGCCTCACTTTCTCACCATGTCTTCAGGCACACATTCCCACGCATTCCCTCTTGATGACTTCAAGATCTTTTTCGGTGGCTTTAGCTGTTAGATTCCTAATCCAGGTCAGCGTGTCAGTCTGCTAGACCTGATGAAAGGGAAGCAGTCAGAAGCAGAAGCTGGGAACACACAACGTTGCTGAGAGCCAGTGTCCATGCAGTGGGGTGAAGTGTAAATGAAAACGTACTTCAGTAGTCTGGATACAAGCCTTTTACAACCTTTTTTAGGTTTAAAGGAAGTATAAGCCAGAAACTCAGGAGCATAGTTATGTAAAATGATGATGAGAGAGAGAACCATGCAAAAGCTGCAGTGTTCTCTCTGCAGTGAGACAATTACATATTAGGTACTGAGCTTGAATTATTGAGAACTGCCCACTTTGCAGAGCAACAAGCTCTGAAGGAACCATTCAACAACAGAAATGCCAATACATCTTGATTAGAACTTTTTCCATTTTGGAGCGTGGTCAGTCAGGTTGCCACAATCTGTTTGAGAAGAAATATTTAACCACTTAGATGGTGACAAAAAAGGAGAAATCTACAGACCAAGACTAAGTGGGGCATAAAAAAAAAAAAAAAAAAAAAAAAAAAAAAAAAAAAAAAAAAAAGAAGAAGAAAAAGAAATGGAGCACCTCTGCTCCCTCCCTCCTTCTTTGCATCCTATTCATCCAAATCCTTGAATGAAAGCATGAAAACATTTTTCCACTCTCTTTCTCTTCTTAGGGCTTTTAACTGTGTGAAAGGTCTTATTACCTAACACTATGAATGCAAAGTGACTCAATCAATGAGAGAAATAAGTATTCCCATTCACATTTCATTCATCTTCCAGTAACAGTCCCTTCTCCCAACAATTCATCCCACGGTATATTCTCTGCCCAGTTGTCTGAGTCAGGCTTTTTCTAGCCTCACTGCCTCCGTCTAGAGCTTCACATTTGGACTCCAAAGCCACACATTTCTACCTTCACAAAAGACTATCCAAAACCAAAACACAGCTCAATGTAGCATCTACTGGGCAAGAGGAATGGTTCTTCTGGATTCAAATGCTGCAACCATAACAACACTTTATCGAAAATGTTACCTTTACTACTTGATTGATATCACCAGAAAAATTAAATTTAGACAAGAGCAGTTCAAAGAGAAACGCTTCCTGAAGACAGAAAACTGAATCCTGAATTTAAAAGAACCTACAGGAAATATACGCAGGACCTGATGGGAGCCTCTCCAGCTGTTGACCATCAGTCAGCAACATCAGACTTCTGTAGGATAAATGTGCATAAAGACCCTTTGCCTAATATTATGCTTCACTTCTTAAAAAATAATTGTTTAAGAAATCCATTTTAGTTTCCTGTATTAATTACTGCTTATAGGCTCTCAAAGGAAAAGTCCAAGGTCATAAGTGATACAATAACTCAAAAGCCAACCACAGGCATATGACATAAGAACTGTAGTGAAGCATTCACAGACTATCTTTTGCCAGATCTGGAGTACTTCTACATACCTCCACAGTTCTCACAACCACAGCAGTATCCACATACATCCTTGCACTACACCATACCACAGTCTGATACCCAGATGTGGAAAAGCCTCATCCCATGCACTGACTTCCCTCCAAGACAGATGTCCCCATAGTCTCTAGTATGTTAGAAACTCAACGCACAAGTCAGAGGGATGTGGCCAAAAATATCAGCAAAATACGTGGCTACCATTATAGGCACGGCAAGGGCTACAGCTATGGAGACTGACAAAGAATCTGTTTCTGGCAACAGAGAGGTCTAGCTTTTGACTTAGAGGGCAGGTTATAAATACCTCCTGCTTAGCCAAGAATCAGGCTTGAACTAACTGGACTCCCCAAACTGTAGTATTAGCATGGCTGATTTAGCCTTTGATCTTTCTGACATATATGAACTGCGCCCTGTGTAGATTTTTATTGTGCATATGTTTGCACTCATGTATGCTTGCACACATGTTTTTCAGACAGAGCCCATAAAACAAAGTTTCAACCTGGTTTGCAAATACCTATCCTGGTAATGTGCAGCTTCTCTAGCTCTTTCAGTGCTTAAATGTGACTTTGAGGCCACTCCAGGTGAAAGCCATGATTTTACCCCCCCACACACACACATGCACACACAGAGATGTGTTATTCTGTAAGCGTACCTAATTTAATGTAACAGCCCTTCAAGGCACCTGTTAAAAGCAGTTGAGACTTCCACTTATTTCGGGAGATTTGCCCTGCTATTTTAAACCCAACAGGTCAGTGAGCAGGTCTGAGACTCCATTGTTAGTCGAGAGTCTGTAGAAATGCTTTTTTCAGGAGGAAAAAAAACCTCAGCTCAGGATGCTCAGTACCCTTTACATCTGCTGCTCAGCTGGAGACGCGGTTAAAGGGCCATTAGAAGCGCAAGGTGACAGACCTCACAGGCTAGGCAGGCCGGAGACCAATTTGCTGTTTGGATTAGGAGTATCAGCTCTCGCTGCTTCTATCTGACGGACTGCAAGCTGCTCCTGTCCCGAGCCCTGAAAATCAAGTCCAGGACAGGCAGCCGGCGAGTCTCCATCCCGGGGCTGGGGCTGCGCTGTAGAGCCTCCTCCTGGGCACCCGGGTTTCTGCAGCGGGCTGGCAGGACGCAAACCCTCCCGGCGCTCATTGAATAACCCCTGACTTTGCTCACCGGAGCCTCGCTCTGCCGGGCGTAACGGTAGGGACCAAATTGCTGCCACCCTCGCAGTCAGCGGGAGCGCAGGCGCCTGCTTTTGCAGCACCTGCCTTCAAATGCCGTGTGTCCTCTCTCTTTTACACTACAGAATCGCTCTACAAGTACTGTCGTTTAACTTTGCTGGAAGGAAAAGGTCACGTTAGCCAGAAAAGAAGCTCATCGGAGAGAGCTGCTGGTTTTTGTGACAGCCTCCCATAACGAGAGCTAAAAGATTTCTTAGCAGGGAGCTTATTTTTTTGGATGTGTGCAGGAGCTCCGGAGCAGTAAGCAGTGAAGAAAGAAAACCTTAGTTTCAGTAGGTTTTAGGCTGGTTTTACATACAGAGGAATAAAGTGCTAAGAATTTTACCGGGCATATGTTTTCCTGCCATCTGCAACACATTTTAAATTCTTTTTGCATCTTGTAATGTATTCTCTCTGTTTAGCATAATAACTATTCTGCCTTTAAACACCAACCTTTATGTGCTGTTCTTAGGAATTTGTGGAAAAGTGTTAATTCTTTTACACATATTTAAGCTGCTAAAATAATTATGCCTGGTAGTATGAACAGTCAAAACCACAGAATGAAGGTTCCCTTCCCAGGGAGATAGCACCCATTAACCAGGTACGAAGGGGAGCATACAGTCATAGTTCATTGAAAACGTAATTCCATTTTGCTAGTAATGGGAGTGCTGATACTTTGATACCATAATGGAGTTTTAAGCACCATGCTTGTTATTTCAACTAGAAACTTTAATGTAATTATGCATTTTTACTTTACTAAGCAGAAAGAAAGATTAGTATGCATGGTTTTCTTACATGTATTGTGGGGAATAAGAACAGAGATCTCCGAGTGATACTGCAAGATGCTCAAGTCATTCAAAAGAAATGGCAGGTGGTAATTTTAAAGACAAATTACCCAGAAAAGCTTTTATTGTTGATCACTTGTTATAAGATTTGCCATTTGCAAGTAATTGTACATTCAGCTGAAACTGACCTTTTATGAGAGCCAAGTGGTAATATAAATGAAATGAATATATTCTTTATTGCAGTAATATAAAAAGAATGGCCTGAGCTTTTAACATAGTGCTTGACCTCTCTGGTATCTGAACACCACCTAATCTCAGGAGTATTTCACAATAGCATATGATGAAATAAGTACTAATACAGCATTATAACACTTTAACACATTACCACTTAGAAGTGTAGAAAATATTATAGCTTTAGGTATGCTTTCTCACTATAAATCAGACTGATGACGGAAAGAAAAAAGACAATTAGAGTACAACACGCTGAAGTTCATCATTACACTAATTATTAAAGCACTGCCTTTTGGATTTTGGAGTCCCTCTTTCCAAGATACTCTACCAGAAAATCACAATGGGAAACTCCAGATGCTGAGATTTAAAATCCTCAGTCAAAAATTAATTATTTATAAGCATTAAAAACATGCTATTTCTCCTCAAAGGCCCTGATCTTACAAACAGCACCTCTAGGTTTAGATGTGCATACATAAGTTGTACTCCCTTTAATGGCATCAGTCACATACAGACCAATAAATATGCACAGAAGTGATAGCAAAGCCAGGTCTTAGAAAAGCTATACTTCCTCCTAGCTAAATGCACCCACAGGTTTATTAGCATGCACCATGCACTCACAACGGGAAAACAAGGGAGGCCGTAAGGGAAGGAGATCAGAGAAACTTGATGCTGCAGTTACTGAAACTGCAGAGGTGAGGAGCAGTCATACACAGTGTGGAGGAATCTACTACGACAGCACTAAAACAAGAAAAGTACAAAGTTTACAAGAAATTCCATGTCTATCTTCATTGTCATCACTGAACTCAGGAGTGAATTCTCTAATGGCCCAATTCAGATGTCACAAATTTGCATTGCTTAGATTATTGATTTCAGCAGGCTATTCCTTTTTTTTTTTTTTTTTTTTTTTTTTTTTTACACTATTAAGACAACCACAGGAGGTGCCTGTGAATCCCCATTTGCGCCCTGGTCTACAGGTACTTTCCTCACACAACTCTCAGTGACAGCAGTAGAAAAATAGTAAAAGGCAGCATTAATTAAGAAGTGCTTCAATACAGATTCGGTCAGCAGCGTTTTCCACTGTTCTCCTGTCAATCTTTCATTACACTTTAGAGCTACTTAAAGGAAAGCAAAACATTCAGAAGGAGTATCTTGGGAACATCTGACATGGACTAATAGCTCAATTGCATGAATGACTACTGAGTTGATTTTTTTTATTATTATTATTATTACCACTTTAGAGCTACAAGCAACTGTGTTATGTTTGCTAGCTATCTTCAGTCAACGCCTCTGTATTATGCCAGTATGAAGCCCATTCATCAAATCACAATTTCAAGTGACTCCTGACCTTCAAAATGAAGGGTTTGCTTCTGCTTTCATTTCAGTTACTTTCACTACAGTGTCTCTGTGTTGCCAGAATCTCACCTCGTTCATCATCTGCACAGGAGAACAAAGCTCACCAACTTCTTACGCAGTATTTAGAATTCAACATCTTTGCAGCTGGACGCTTTACTAGAACACTTCTAATCTTTCCCTCAATACACTACTATTCAGTATCTAGCAATAAAACAAAACAAACCCAAACAAAACCACAACCCACAAAAACCCCACACCCTTCACCTTTCAAAATCTCTAGATCAACTGGAAGTGGAAAGACACAAATCAGACACATCCATTACTTTTAAACCGTCAGACATTCACTTTCAATCAGAAAACTCTGAGACAAGGACACGCTCCACCTTCCACTTTGATGTTTCATTTTCATGGCTTCCCCTAAGACGCTGTAAGTTAGTGAAATCATGGTTGGAGTTAAACAAATATTGCTAACATACATTCTGAGCAAATACTGCTAACAGATACGTGCTGTGATTTTTCTCTTTTGTATTGACTTTCAAGTGACAGATTTTCCTACAGCAAAACATTTTCTGCAAAGTCCTCAGGAGCTCCACTCAGTGCTCGTGAATGCTGGGTCACAGCAGTGTGAATCTGACAGTTCAGATCTTCTTTACATGCAGGATACTCCACAGCAGCGCTATGAGAGGGCAGATTTTACAAGTACAGCCTCACACCCACCACAAGCTACTGCTTACCCACCCTGCTTGTGACATGCACAGAATCAAGCCCACAGCAGCATACTATGTATACTTCAAATTTTCTTCCCCACCTTATTCCCAGGCAACGTTCCTTTATTGAGTATTGACTTTGACAACCTGTGTTTGAAACCAACTTTATATGCTGTATTCCAATGTAGGTCACAGCACCAGAGTTTGGTGATCAGACAAGACATCAGACACAGCAGGTTGATTACAAGTAAGTACTATACAATTACACTGAACAACTTAGCATTGTTGTAAAAGCATGTAGCAGACAACCATAATAACTAACTTCAACAAGTGCAACAAAACACTGTAGGAAAACCTTGTCTCACAGTGCAAAAACTGACAGCTTTTCAAATCTGTAACTACTATCTTCTTCATTCAAAAGTGAGTGTCAGTATAAATAATTTTACAAAACTTATCTAACAAGTCTGGCTTTGTAGCTCCATTCAACAGAGAGGTACCTCTGTGTCTGTAGCCTCTCTTGTTACAGACTCTTCAGCTCCCTGCATCAGTGCATGCACACTTTGCATCAGTACACACACACTACCTCTTTAGCTTATCGAGTTTCAACAGTCGTGGCTAGAAAGTAGCTTTTAAACAAATGACAAATGAAAACATATGACTGCTGTTAAATCAAAACACATAAACCATATTGCGTATTATTATTTTCCATCATATTATCAAGCCATTAATGCAAAATCTTTTGCAAACACAATGTTTCTTCAGAAATATGACTGCAATTAAAGTTCTTTGAGGTCTTTGTAACAGGCATCTGACAGACTACACTTCTTTCATAACAGTAACAAATTGCTTCCTTAACCAAGTCAGTATGGTAGAAAAAGACAGACTGAAAAACAAAACAAAACAAAAAATATTCTGAAATCTGTATGTTGATTGCTTTAATTAAACTTCCAACATTGAACCAGCTTGCAAATACATAGCTTTCACATTAACAAGAGCACATGCTGCATGAACAGTTACTTCACAACCTCACAACACGGTACAAGAAGAGCACACTCGGAAACACACCTTAAAGCAATCCTAGTCTTCCAGCAGCTGAGTAACTTGAATAGCTACATACAGACAGAACTGCTCGGAAGTTGAAACACCAACTAGTAGCAAGGCAGATAAACCACACAGAAGACAAACAACTTGTAATAGGAAGCTCAGAAAAAAATAACTCATACCTGCATAAATCCTGTATTTCCGAACCGTAAAAGTAGATATTACTTATGAAGCTTAGCAAGAAACAGAAGAGTAATTTTGGATTGAACTATTATTAAATATTTAACTACCATGACTTTTTCTGTACTGATTACATGTTAACAGAAACTTGCAAATGCTGGGGTTACTTAAAAATTGCATGTCAACTTTGCATTGTACATTCAGAAAATACACAAGACAATAAAACTTCTCTGTGAGCTCAGAGCAACAAGTGTTTACCCAAAGTTACTAGAAGTCTGAAATTCACTGGAATTTTCAATTTATCTATTTTTTTAATAGGACAGGGCATATCCTACCACCCTGTCTCAAAGCTGATGGAGTAATAGTGAGGGAAGGGAAAGCATGACTGCATATTCAAAAGATCTGTGGCTCACAGGAGAGATTTCATGATTCGGTATAACTGATGAGCAACCTGAAGAGAATATTTTTTAAAAGAGCACAGAAAAAACAGAGAGTTAGTGAGCCTGAGGGATGAAGGTGGCTATGGAATAGTTACCCCCACAGGCCCTTTACTCTCCCACCTTGTCCTAGAGCACATCAGTGGGTCAGACCTGTGTGTCCAAAGGCACTAACATGGCTATACAGGGATCTGGTCTGTTCTGCATTGGCAGTGTGGAACAACCTTCCCTGTATTTTTGTGAACTACATCCTCGCTGTCCTGAGATTTTCCACATTTATCATTCCTCATGTAAAGTGCTAAATACTGCACAGTGAATAACTGTGGCTTTATTTCACCTCAAGGAAGATAAATCTATTGCCTCCAACTTTAAAAAGGAAGCAAGCAAACCGAGGGGCATCTAATTCACCCTACAAACAGCAGAACCTAACAGCAAAGTACCAAAGGCAAAGCAGAAATCTTTCTTGAGGGCTCAAGCAGTCCAATTTAAGCCGCCCAAGCTCATGCCTTCCCACACCATTTCTCTCTTTTTTTTGTGGTGCTTTCCGATTGCTAAAGGATTATCAGCCCTGGACATATTTTTATTTGTTCAGTCCCAAAGATGCAATAAGGGTAAGGTTGCAGGGAAAAGCAGGAAAACAGAATTAGAAAAAAAAAAAAACCAAAAAACAAAAACCAAAACGAACGCCAACACCTTCGCAGGCAGACTGAGACATAACCTGTTGTAGGCATGTTTCAGCAGAAAGCAGAGCTCAGTAACAGGCTGCCGGGGGTCTCTGGCGGCGGAGCGGGGGGCCGGGGGTGTCTCTTCCCAGCAGCTGATGCCATTCCCA
>NW_020799091.1:53349201-53433571 GCF_003259725.1 Athene cunicularia | reverse complement strand
AGGAAAAAAGGGGGGGTGGGTAAAAATCTGGCTGTAGGTTGTGTTGATTGAAACCGCGGGCGCGTTGCTGCGTTGCTGCGAGCGGAGTCCCGGGGCAGCGGCAGCGCGGTCCGTGGCGGAGCTGTGCCCGCCGCCTGTGCGAGGCTGGAGGTGGTGGGGAAAGCAGCCGGCGTGGGGATGGACTGGACAGCGGCTCCGTGCGTGCCTCTGTGTGTGTGTGTGTGTGTGTGTGCGTGTGCATGCGTGTGCTGCACTGGATGCGTGTGCCTGTATTTACGGGATCCGGGGAAACCTCTGCTCCGCGCAGCGCTGGAGCAGCCTCCTGAGCCAGGCAGGGAGAAATCCTGGAGACAGACACAGCGAGGGAGAGCCGCGCGCACACACACACACACACACACACGCACACGCACACACAGAGACACAGACACACATAGAGACATACACACACACAGACACAGACACACACACACACACACACACAGAAACGTGCTACACATTGCATCGCCGAAATACAGGAGCAGAAAGCAAATCCTGGCCTGGATCGCTGTTTGCTGGCAGAGGGAAGGAAAAGCATCCACAGCCCCGAAAACTTCCTCCTCACCACGAATCCAGCCACTCCTAACCCCAAATTTACAGTTTGCATGATAGAGAGAAGTCAAAAAAGATAGTCTATGTAGGTATTGCTCTCTGGAATGCCAAGTTTGACGTGGGCCCCTCTTTTTTTAAAGTGATTATTATTTGTTGTACACATAAATATCTGAGCTGAAGAGCTTCAATGAGGATAAGTCCATCGTCAAAAGGAGACAGAAGGAAAGATGTTTCTGTGCATCAGACTGAGAAGAATGAGAAGGAAACAAGAAGGGCAGTCCTTGACCCCGGTAATTCATGCCACCCTAGGAGAGGAGAGCAGGGGACAAACCATAAATTCCTTCTTGCCGATGAGTACCTGAAAGAACTGCATGGGAGAAGTGAAGAAAATTCCCACAAGGTGAATTCAGTCTCTGCTTAGGGAGAAAGAAAAATACTCTGTTTTTAAGTATTTGATAGTAAAATTCAAAGTTACAGTTTGAAAGGATTTATCGTGGTGCTTTTTATCAGTACTGTGGAGAAGTTTGATATTTTGTCAAAAATATACGGACATTGATGTCAAGCCCAGGATGAATTGAAGAAGGCCAACAGAAGAAATAAAAGACCATCAACCTGGAGAACCACTTATTAGTGAGAAGCCATGGAGACATATCATGCCACTACCGTAATTCAGGATGCATTCAAATGAGATGGAAATTATTAGGTGGCTAGTACTGCTGCAGTGTCCCAGTAAATGCAGAGTTAGTCTTGGATCTGGGTCAGTGTATGCAGCCTGGTGCCACTTGATGTGTGTTCCCTTGGCTTCCCTTACCATTTTTCCTCTCCCACATTATCATTTCTTCTTCTTCCCTCACCTTTTCCCTACTGAGTGATGGTGCTCTGACACTGCTTGAGTACACAGCAGAGAAACAGCAGCTGTGTGTGCAGCCCTTGTCCTCCCTCTTCCTAGAAAAGTTCCCACATGTGCAGGGCCAAGGGGGGCCAGGAAGGAGCTGGTGAGCAATGGATTTTATGAGTCTTGCAATCTGGTCAGAAAGATGAGGTTAGCACATGCTCCTACAACCTCCCCCTAAGGTGAGATGTCTCTAGTGGAAAGGTGCCAAATCCCAGTGAACTCAGACTGGAAGGCAAAGGCTTGGCGGGGAGGGGACAAGGCTGATGAAAGAGATATTTCCTTCCTTTTTCGGGACCCACAAGCCCTTCAAAGCTTCACAGACTTGCTAGGTTGAAAGGTTTAGTTATATACCCCAATCCTTGCTAGCGCTCGTTTGGGGGCAGTCGGTGAAGAGGTATTGTAACAGCGTCAGGTGCTATCACCCAGCCTCATCTCCCGGTGGACAGGATAGAAGTCATTAATAGAGAACTCCATGTGTCACCAGCCCACTACAAATAATACTGCTGTTAGTCCATGTTAATGACACCACATTAATGAAAAGTTAGGCATGGTCTGTATATTTACTCTGTAGAAAAGTTTTGGCAGATCTCTATGTAAGATATCGCTATGCAAGATGCATACGGTTCACCCCAAGATAGGATCAGGAGAGTGTTACAAACGTTACACATACCTGCTTTCTGCTGGATTGCTCTAACTTTCCTCTGCATTGTGGTCAAAGCAGAGAATTAGCACACCACATGTCAAGCACGACAGACTCCCCCGCAATCCAATCTTCTTCAACATTTCTTCAACCCACAGGAAAGTTATCTGACACAAATTCAAAGATGCAAATGAGAAAATCAGCAAACTGGTTTGAAGTGCAGAAGTCATCATAAAATAGCAAGAAAGATTCTGTGATAAACTCAGCAGTGCATCTAGGTAACTGTTTTCTAAGAAATTTGTAAATTGCTAGAAACAATGGGGCTTATTCACCCCTGCATTTTTTGCAAATACCAGTTGAATTCATACCGCTGGTAGCATGATAGCACTTTTACATAAGGTGATGACAGCATGATGACCTTTATATAACATGGGAAACCTGCTATGGGAAAATGAGATTCATTTCCACCCTTGAATCCTGCCTCTGACATAAATGGCCCAGAGAGCCAGTTACATCGTAGTCCTGCATGTTGAAGGTACACCTCACTCTTCTAAGAGTCCACATTTAAACACAGATATTTCTACCGCTTCAGCAAGTCCCCTACTCATCACATGGGAGAATCATTATGTGTTCTCGGTACATACATAATTAATTTTATACAAAATGGAAGAGCTCCAAAGAAAGCCCAGGTTGGAACGCTTTCACAGCCAGTGGCTTTAGCAGTCCCTTTGAAACATATTGCCTTCTGCCTCACACATCATAGGCATGAGCTAAAAGCTCTCCTATTTCAGTACCCACACTGTTAGGCTATTTGAGGTGGTCACACCATACCCATCCCTTTTGCAGCCGTACCTTATAAAAACCCATGTAACTAGTGTGTTTCACAACTAGTGAAAACACCTCTTTGTTATTTCAGAAGGCAGAAGCAACCACTGGTTACTGAATTAGAAACAATGTAATGTATATAAGATGGTGAATAAAGTCCTCCTTCCTCCTTCACATGATGATTAGTGTCTTCTAGGTTAAAGTGTTCTCTGGCACCCATGGACTTCATTCTGAGTTGCTGCATATCTGTGAGTGCTCAAACCTCTAAGTTGTTGGGAAAAGGCTGGATTTTCCTACATCAATTTTGGGAAGCAACATACAAATTTCATTTGCATAAGTACCAAAATGAAACATTTTATTTTAGTTAAATAGAACACTTACATTACTGGGGATTGTTATTGCTTCTTTTGCATTTCCATGGAAAGAAATAATTGCACTTTAAAAAATTTGGATTTAATATTTTTACTTGCTTGGCAGTTGGACTGAAAATCGATCATTTACCCTCTTGGAGAGCCCCCTCCACCAACTCCATTCAATGTCATAACAGAGATGATTATTTAGAATGAAGATTTTGCAGTGCATCTACTGGACAAGTTTACCACAAGCGAGCTTTTTTTTTTTTTTTTTTTTTTTTTTTTTTTCCCCCCCAAGTTATTCCAAATAGAAGGTGTTCATTTGTATCAAGTTCTACTAATTGATTTTTTTAAAAAACTTTTTCCTGAAGTTGTGCCAAAAATGTGGAAGACAAATGATTTGTAACCTTTGTTTCCAAGTATTTCTGTGAAAAAATGGATTAAAAGTAATCATTCACACCCCATCATAATAAAAACGTCAATGCAAAGTAGAGCAGCAGACAGCATTAATTCCTCCAACCACTGGAACACTCTGCCCCACATGGCTGAGGCAGTTTTATGGTGTGCAGTAAAGGAACTATGGAATCTCTAAATAATAAGGACAAAAAATAATTACTGAATTGTGGTGTCATTTGCCAAGGAGCCATCATCTTGAGCTCTGAACGATTCAGGGACATTGTGGAAAAACACATGATTATGGATTTTAAACATTATAATGTATAGTACATAGGCATGAGATTGAGATTGCACAGGGAAGTTTTGCTCATATTTTCGTATTTTTGAGTTATTTCACTTTAGAAACAGGATAAATTATGTTACATTGAAAGACACACTGATTTATTATCAGATGTTATAAAAAAACTCTCATTGATGTCATGGGTATTAAGGGGACTGCATAGACAAAAGCATCTTTCACCTGACTTGACAATAAAGCTTTGCCAAGTGTCAAAATGCTCTATAACTCAACTTCACAGAAAAAGGAAGCCGACTTCTAGATTCACCATTAAATCTATGTGCTCCGCAGATTTGCAGCTTTCACATAATGGATTTCTAGTAAGAAGGATTCACAGGTTGAGGCAATAATCAGTGAGATTCTCAGATGCCCAGTAGAATTATTGGTGGTGAAGTGGCTCTGATATTTCAGTTAGTTCTGCAGGTGGTGGATTGCCTCTGTACCATTAGACCCTGCCTGCACCCCTAGGCCCTGAAGCACTACAGAAACTGTAGCTGTGGGGGATGGGAGAGCTGATAGCATCCTGCCTTCATCTTTAGGGAGAAATCCATCTCCTCACAGGTTTCCAATGCATTTTTTAGAGTACAGAACACATCTTTGATATTGAGGACCAAGTCACCCATGCTCCAGACTATACAGCCTAACAGAGAAACCTGAACACACTGCTTTTTCTGTAAAACTGTGTGGACAAATATGAAGAACTTACATGAAGAAAATGTTCCTATTCTAGGTCTACAGTGTCTACTCCAGATGGATGTGGTTCTTTAAAAGCCCAGAAATCATTAATTGTATAGTGGTGAGGTAACACTCTGAATGAAACTGCTGTGAGTTTGTCCCGATAAAACTTTCCAAAGACCAGCCCAATGAAGGCATACATTGAAGCATCAAAAGGTCCCTTTTAACTGGTTTTTTCTTTCATGTTGTGTCCAAAGCCTTTGTAGAAAAACTTCCTCCACAGAGCACAAACTCTGTGCTAGAAGGGAAAACTTTTTTTTCTTTGCACTGTATGGTATTTCCTGCAAAATTAATGCAAAGCCCAGTTCTTTCCAAAAAGTAAGCTCTAGATGCACAGGTGTGAAGAACTCATCTTGCTCTTGAAGTCTCACTCAAAATTAGAATTGTCAACACAGCTGCTAGATAAGTCCTCTTAGAAAAGGTTTTCAGACTCATGGACAAGAAAACAGACCTGCTAAATATAAAGAATAATGAAATACAACTAGCTTGCTTTCCTCTGAAAATTTTCAGAGACAGAATGTAAAAAAATGATCTAAGATTCCATATGCTCAGTTACACATAATATAGAAGGCTTAAGCTCCCATAAAAAAGGTTTATAAGTGGTAATCAGTGATATCATATTAATTATAAGCAGTAGTGGTTGCTCTTGAAATCTGCAGGCTATGCTATTTTGGGTAAATAGCAGCATTTTATTTTGGATGTTCATTTTATGAAACCTTTTGTGAACAAATTCTGGAAGTTTTTATGCATAGCAACTGAATGGGTGAGTTGAACTGCCAGGGCTTTGCAGCAACAGTATGTGAAGGCTGGACAGAACCATTGCTCATTTTAGGTGAGGATTACAGCAAACAAACCAGGGCTGTTGTTCACAATAATAATTTAAAGTATATATATTTTTTTTCTATTTGTTTAAGGTGGTGTAATTTAATCTGCCCATTTTTAATAAAATTAATGGACTACGGTGGCATTCTCTCCTAAATAAAATGCCTACAGATTATATTTCTTTAGAAAATGCCAGTTCCAAAAGAAGGGGAAAAAATTGCATGGTTTTTAAGATCACAACTTACCATTACAATAAACAGAGAAACCATCAGACTGAAGTGCACATATGTAGATGAATTCTGCTCTTATGCTCCATTTCACCGAAGTCCAAAACATGTTTAAAGCTGGAATATATGTTGTCAAACTTCCAAAATCCAACTATTTATATATTTGTGTAAATTTTACATTGACCAAGGAATGGCATTTTAACTATTATATCCTGCTTCTTTTGTGCTGTTAGCATGCTTTCCTTCTAACTGAGTGGTCTCCAGTTCAAGTACGATTTTGACATTATACTAGATCTTTCAGGAGCAAATGCCATTTTTCATAAGAACAAATATATACAAGATCAGGTTCATTTTCAAAAATAATTTTATGAATCTGCTACTCTCTAGTTAATCATGGATAAAATGCAACATCTGTTCTGATTCTTAACTGTACAAGAAGATTACCTTAAAGATTCCTAAAAATGCCTAAGCATCTTTTTATCCTTGTTTTCCTGCACCATCTTACTATCATTGGAAAGTAACAACTGAAACAATAAAGCACTTGGTATACAAAGTCAAAGAAAAATGTTAATTTTCTAACAGCATTTAAACTGTAATTTAATATTTTTGAGAAATATTATTTACTTTTAAACATGCATATATAAGATACCAAATCACAGGGTATGTTGTAGCAATATCACAGAGCTGAAAATATTCACTATGCAAAAGAATACCACTAGAAAAGATAGCTTTATTTAGAACATAGACCTGAGTAATAAAAAAGCCATCAGATGTCTAACTGGTGACAATTCTCGTTCATACTTTATCATTTGCAGTATCTTTCTCTCTTTTTTTTTTTTTTTTTTTTAGACAGAACATGGACATTATTTTTGGTAGAAAAGTACAGTCTAATATATGCATTAAATCTGTGAATGTAAGGTTTATAGTTTTTAAATTACAATTTCCGAGCAATGTGTTTAAAGCTATATGATATGTTCCCTGACAAAGATCAAAAGGCTTAATATATTTTGTAAATTACAGCTGTAATGCTTCCATTTGAAAAAGATGTAATTTACTGGTCTATTCTCATAATGAATGGGAGCCTAACGAATCACACAAGCTTATACATTCAGCAAACATACGGGACATCTTAGACTTGACTTCGAATGTGCATTATGATAATAGTTGAGATTTTATTGGAGAGTAAATTTTCTTTTTATTTCTTGGCATTCTCACCTTGCCAGCTTTGTCAGGTATTTTAGTTTTCTGAAAAAAAACATATCTTTTCAGACTATCAGTGAATGAAGTGTGAGAGGAGGTTGTAATGGTGCATTCACTCCTGTACACACACAGGTGTACTGGAAGGATGTGAGAAAAGGAAGGTCAGGTTCTTAGGTCAAGATAGGCAAGAAACCTCTTGTGAGGACTAAAGGAAAATACACCTCAGGCACAGTTATATAATTTCATTTTTCTTGGGACTTTTAATAGAATGATGCCACTGCCTTCTTGTCATGGGGTGGGCATGGCATGCCTAATAATAAAAATAGAATATTATATAGAATGTAAAAGAATGGATAACTTGGTCTCTTTCCAATAGATGTTTAATACATATTTACACGGGTTCATGGAAAAGAATTTATCTGAAAATTGCTGAATACGGAGAGTTGAATTCTGGCTCAGGAATAACTTGAGCAAGGTGACAGATTATCTCTATAAATTTATCCTTTTCTTTACTTTCCATTGGCATATGCTTTGGGTCACTCTTAGAGAAGGAAGAGCCTGCTAGTTCTACCCTTTGGTCAAAGCCAATATGGCCATTTGTGTGTTATATTCTTAATTTGGTATTGATTTTATGTACCTAGAACAGAAAATAACCTAAATATACAGTAAAAGCTTATCTCTTTGGGTCTGGAAAAAATGCCAGTTTCTAAAGTGCATTCAATGAATTCAGACCTCCAGCAGGAATCAGTGCAGACCCCCCCTACACATACATCCCTTGTAAATCCCTCTTAAACCTCTGGTTTACCAACAGCACTCTGCAAGTGTTACAGTGATTGTCAAAAACTGACTTTTTGCTACTTCCCACGGTCAGGGCAGTTCAAGAAATTACAATATTCTGCAAGATCACGGCTGGACAAATACAG
Source organism: Athene cunicularia (assembly GCF_003259725.1). Lineage (NCBI taxonomy): Eukaryota > Metazoa > Chordata > Aves > Strigiformes > Strigidae > Athene > Athene cunicularia. Next base: position 53,425,630 of record NW_020799091.1, on the reverse strand, counting down.
TGTGTTTTCTAAACTTCTATACTTCTAAAAGTTTGTTCTGCTTCACAGGAAAGCACAGTCCCTCCATCTCTCACTCCTTTCCATCCCTCCCTCCTAGTAAGTCCTCCTGACTTGCTACTGGGTGGTACTCCATGAGACGGAAATATTTTTCAGTCTCAGCGGTACTTTCTAGTTTGATTCAACAAAGTTCAAGTCCATTTGACCTTTAAATGGCAAAACTGCTAAGATCTTATTAATATCAGTGTAAAAGTCCTAGGTTTCTTTATCCCCAGGACACTAAATTCCACATATTTAATTGAATACAAGGATCACTTCTAGAGAGAGGAAAGCTCACAGAGCCTCTCATCTATATTTACCTGCCTACTGTTCAGATAAATACTTGTCTGCTACAGCCTTATGGTCATGTTCAGCAAGCAACAAAGCCAAATTTAGGAAAAAAAAAAGTTTGTTGGTTTTGTGGTTTTTTGTTTTTTGGGTTTTTTTTTTTTTGTGTGTGGTTTTTTTTTTGTTTTTTTTTTTTTTTAAGAAGTTTACTATTACAAAAGAAAGTACTATATTCTTTTTAAAATACTCATGTTCAGGGAGTTCTATTGATTTACAGTTTTGATACAGAAAAATCAGTTAGGGATATTGATCTGTCCTTATTCAATTCATTGTTGGTTAATTTAGTGGCAGCCAGCTTTTTCTGTACTGCTTCAGTACTTCTTTGTAGTTCTTAGCATTACCTTTAACTCTTCTGTGAAAGTTAGGTATCGTATTCAGCCTCCCTCCAATCTTCAGACAGTAGCTGGATTTAATTATGTGTATTTGTTAAGTAGCTTAGATGCTTTATTTTTATTTCCAGGCTCACAGGTTTTAGGAGAATGCCTCTTTCTCTGGAGATTGTTTTTATTACCCCCACATGAACCCTTCATCAAGATGCTTCAGTGTATCTTCCTTTGATACTTTTTACCTCTGTCAGCAAAATTATCATTAGTACAATCATATAATCTTTTTTTTTTTTTTTTTTTTTTTTTTTTTTTTTTTTTTTTTTTTTTTTTTTTTTTTTTTTTTTTCCCCAAAGCTCAGTGTCTTAATGTTAGGATTTTTTTTGTTTTTAATTAAAAAAAAAAAAAAAAAGGAAAAAAAAAGTGCTGGATGTGGCAAGGGCAGGAATTTATTTGCAGAAAGTAAGAAAAAAATTAGCAGGACACTTTGTTTTCCTACTGCAAGTACTTCTTTGCAGTTTCCTCTGCAGCAACTACAAAATTGTAAGCCTTAAAAATCAATCAGTTCCGAAGCAGACAAAACACAGTAGAGAGACTGTGGGAACCCAGCAGATAAAGGTGTGCCTGATTGTACAGGATCCAGTGGTCTACCTGCTCCTTATGCACGGCTTGTTCCTCAGTGATACCTAAGAAGCCTATGACCCCATGGACATGTAATGCATCATGGCAGGTGGCCAGCTGCCTTCAGGCAGCCTTTGAAATACCATTTGACTAACCTGACAAGCTGCAGATAATTGACTAAAACATTTCTGTTATCTGATAAAGTCTCCTGCTGGTGACTGTGAAGACAGCAGGCTTGTGCCTTGCTTTCCCTAGAAGAGAGAAGGTGCTGAGCTAAGAGAGAGCCTGAAAATCAGTGGCTGAGGAGTCACTTTCAGCCCCAAATCTTTGAAGATAAGTCTCTCTGCAGAGTCAGAATATCAAGTCAGGTATCAATTCCTTCAGAATAAACAGAAGAAATGTAAAAGACATTTTTCTGTGTTATCTGCGATTCCAGTGCGACTTTTGTGTGTGAATATTGCTGAACATGCAGAAGGCCATTTATAAGCCTATTTATACTCTTCTCCATGATTGCTAGAAAAAAACCTTGGAATTCTTACTCTTCAGTAGGGCTGCTTTCAGTAGTGGTGGGAGCAGATGATTTTCTGAGGTCTTTTCCAATATAAATTATTCTGAGTCTGTGACCTGAACGTGATATGTTGATTTTTGGGTGAAAAATAGTTATACACAGAAAAAACAAAAAGACTCCTGAAAATAACTTGGCATCAAGCTTCATCTTTCTTTGTGGTTCCACAAGACTGATCTCATGAGCATGATTCTGTTAACAGCAATGACTCCTTTCTTTCTATATGCTTGCCAAAAATCAAACAGTGAAGTTGACTTGGGAGGACTGAAATTGGGATATACTTCTTTGAGGCTGAGCAGAGCAGCAGCTCTGAGATGCATATGCCCAGAATGCAGTCTTCTGTATTCATTTATTTCTGGATGTTTTAATTGGCTCCTGTTGTCTGTCAGTGCATGTGTAGCGACTGGACTCATCTTGGCCCAAGAATAAGCATTAGCCCATACTCTTTCTATGTTTCTGTAATAAACACATTCTTCTGTCTAGCTAAAATGTCTTCCTGCTACCTGTTTTCAAGCTAAAACATGTATAAATGCTATCACAAAGTACATATCTGAGAAAAGTCACAATTCTTAGAGGCCTTTGGAGACCTTCTTAGAAACTACAGGTATCTTAATGTCAATTTATGTGAGCCTTGGTATCTTGGCACATACACTAAGCAGATCCACAGTAAATCTGATTTCCCTTTTTTTCCGGGGAAGACCTGCAAAACAGTTTCTTGATACTTTTTCTCCATCATGTATTTATTTTTAAATAAAAATCTCAAAAACCTAAGCAAAGCTCTTCTGAAAACCATGAGTTTTATTTAAAAAGCTATTAAATTACTCTGATCTCTGTAGAACCATTGCAATCGATCTTTTCACACATACTGTCCCTGCTTGTAGCTTAGTAGATGTATGCAGATTGCATATATTTAAATGGGTATGCTAAATGTTTTATAGTCAGTCTAGCCTTATGCAGTAGACTACATTTAGACATGCATAGTCTATCCATGCGCAGAGTCATTTTGTCTGGATTTCAGGTTAGATTTACTGAAGTCTCATGACTCTAGCTGCTGAAGAGTTCCAGATCAATAGCCAGAAAAATCAACTCAGGTAACATAACACATAAAAACATGTTGCCAAACAAGAGATAGTAACAACTAGAACAACTGACATACATAGAATGGACTAATATACCTTAGATATCTAACCAGGCCGTAGAACGAAATATGTGAAGAATAAAATTGAAGGAAAATTAAAAAAAAAAATAAATATTCCTTGCTATTGTTAGAATTTGCACATTCCTTTTAGTAAATTTGTGTGGTCTTTCATATTAAGATCAGTGTTGCAAAACAGACCAAAAGGCAGCCCTTGTTTCTGGTAGAGAAGGGTCATGCCCTGAGTACCCAGTGCTACAGCCCAAGAGCTTCAAGGAGCCTCTGAACTTGTGTTTGTCCGTGTCCTAGTGATACCTCTCTGTGCATCTACCCAAGGACTTAATCTGCATGCAAGCTGAAAACTTCATGCAATCTTGTCAGAAGTTTGTGGCAGAGCTTTGCTGCATCATATCTGTAATCTACAAGTCTGAACATTACTTGAATACTTAACCACACACATCTTGCAAAAATGCAAGGATTAAGCAGGAGACTTGAGGGGACGTGTAAGGCACATGCAAATATTTAGCTGAAGAGCACATTTCCATACCCCATATGCAATCTGTACGTCACATGATCTTCTAATTTTTGTCATTTTTAAATAAAGTTAACATTAACATTTTGAAATACAGTGTGATTACTGGAGTGAAAGAGAGCAGGATGAATACCATGCAGTGTATATTTTCTGCTGCGGTGGGCAGGAACAATTTCGGTCACTAACTCCATTGTCATCTTGAATTCAGCCCTGGAATACCTTTGCAAAGCTTCTAGAAATATGTTTATGTGCTCTCCTAAAAGTGGCAGATCAATTTGAATTTGAAAACCACAACTTATTTCATATTTTCCAAAGTGTATGTGGAAGGAAGCACTGATAACATGACAAAGAAATCTGCTTTACACTTGCAGAGATAGTGTGAGGTTTTTGAACATTAAAATAGGATATTGTTTTAAAAATAATTAATGACAAGGTATTGAATACTGCAAATAGGCATGTAAATTCTTTATAGACACTGTGTTCATCCTCAAGAAGTTTATGCTTAAATTGTTAGCTTAAATTTATCAATGATAAATTTGTTTTGGAAAATAATGACAGTTTATTACATATTTATGAGATAGTAGACATATTTATTATACTTTTATCCTATTTGATCAAAAAAAAAAAAATCATATCTGTTCCCTGACCACTGAGAGCAAAGGTGCTATTCCTTGTTTGGAAATATTTGAATGATAAACTTGCTTCTTTAAAATAATGTTTCAAGTTTAGAGATTTCAAACATGTATTCTATATATGATGCACATACACTTTGTATTATGACTTGAGTTTAGGTATTAGTTACATAGAGAGATTTATTACTAGAATTATGGCTAATAAAGAAGTCAAACTTAAGACAAATATCCTTTTTCTTTCCCTGAAAATCCTTGACAGTTGCATGCAACTTCTACAAAAAGAAACAAAGGAGTTGTAACTCAAAATCTTATTTGTCACATTTAATCCTTTGGGTTTGTTTGGTTTTTTTTTTATTTTGTTGGTGTTGTTTGGGTGTTTGTTTTGTTTTATTTTCCTCCAAGTTTTACAAAAAATGAGGGGAAAAAGAAAATTTAAGCTTAAGAACTTAACATAAGGGAAATAGATTGTGGTTTTATAAAAAGGATATACAATGTAATATTCAAAATAACAATAATTTTATCTATTAATTAGAAAGCAAAACAAAGATGTAATCCTTTTGTAACATGAAAATATTTGATCACTTTCTAGAAATGCTTTATGTGGTTACCTGAAAGGTTAAGATACAGTAGATTTATAATGAGAAATTATGCAAACTTCAAATTAGTGTGCATAAATGATTTGTCTACCAAATAATCACATAGAAAAGGACATAAGAAATACCTAAAAAAACCACAAGCCATCAAGTAAAAAAAAAAAAAAATGGGAAACATACCTGAGAAAAAATTCTTCAGTGTTTTTTTCTTGGCAGTGTTTATTAAGAATTGGACACTCAGTTCTGCCAGTTTGTGTTACAGGTAAAGAAGATAACAGGCTAAAGTCTTGATGGGAAATAATCACCAGATTTTATCGATAGACTTTTAATACCCATCTATATTCCTTCATTGTATCTTCAGTTTTATTGGTTGCATTTCTCTGTGCATTGCAGAGTCTGTGATTAAAGATACAGCTAGCAAAGGTGACCAGTGTTAATCAGACCCTACCTTTCCTGACAGTGATCACTGCAAAAATATTCTCAATGTAAACTAACCATCAGACCTGTACTAGGGACATATTTATGGAGGTATTAGTTTATCAGTAGGTGAGATGTTTTGCACCTGGCAAATCTTGGCCCTAGTATTAGCACCTGAGAATTTTAGAAGATAGTTACCTTCCACAGAAACTAGAATATTTAAGCTCAACAGAGAAGAATGATGTTTACAAAGTATCTAAACAGAAAGATGGTGACCTCAGTTTAAACAATTGTTAAGAAAACATTAGTGACCTATTCAGTGACCCCATGTATTACAGCTTTAACTTATCTGTTTAGCCACTAAATACATCTTGATCTCCAAAAGGGCAAATCCAGAATGTTAGTGATTGTAGTTGATGAGTGAAGCAAGACATTTTAAGATAAAAGATCCCACAAAATATAAAACTGAAAACTGTTTCAGCCTATGTAATCCCCCCAGTATTGGTTATCCCATCTGCTACTTTGGGAAGGAAAAGCCTAATTTAACATATGCGGAACTAATATTCCGCCTGGGTGGCCACCCCTCATCATATTAGTGTTTTCTCCTTTCTGATTTCCCTATACACAGTATTCCATGAATGCCACAAACCATAAAGAGCACACCTATACAAATTTCAACCATACCAACTGAAAGAAAACAAAGCTAGCTGCTCTTTTTAGGAAGGAAAACCCCTTATCAAACTAATGGTTTGAATTCACCCAAGACACTATTTCTCACTAGGGAGTATGCTGATGGAATGAAAGGTTGACAGAGTAATAAAAATATTCATTTTAATATTACAATTGAAAATATCGAGAATGAATATTCACAGCAAGCAATCAAAACCTTGGATAACAGGAGGAAAATGGGAAAAAGAATATTTATTCCACGATAGTAAAAAATATACAGGATGCATAAATCCTTTTCTTTACTAGAGCTTTATAGAAAACAAGGAAGGAAATAATCTTTTTTGAAAAAGGTTCTTAAAGTAGATGTTCTTTTGATTCAACTTTTAGCATCCGTGCTGTAGAAATGTTCCTCTAACACATTCATTGCTAGAATATGTTTTTATCATCTCAATCTCTTTGTGAACTCTGAGATAAACTCTTCTGTGTGTGGTAGAATAATGCCATTTGAGTCACAGCATAATTTTTCAGATGCTGGAAAAGGCCGGAGTTTTACTGACAAATATTTACCTATTTAAAGAAGCCAACAAATGTACATAGTATTTAATCATCCCAAATTTATTACTTATCCAAAATAGTTTCACATACTGAATCCCAGTTTACAAGTATTTAGAATTCCAACACAGGAACAAGTCTCAAAGATGACATCCAATTTCTCTGATACAGGAGATAGAGTATGTAAATTTTACAGTGGCATCACTCTTCCTGCTTTCACCATTATTCAAAGGTCTTCTAAGTCATCCCTGAAAAAGCAGAAAACAGAAAAAGAAGATTCTAAAAGCATAAATTAACATTCCTGGTTTTAGGCAAATCATTCCTTATCCTTCATTTAAATGAAAGCCACACTGGCTACACTATGCCTGCTTTCCTGTTCCTACTTACTTTATTGGATTGAAAAAAACAAAAACAAAACCAAACCTAAAACATTATGTGTAAAGGAAATGGAAATACATACAAGGGATGTTAACAGAAGTTTTAAGGTCCCTTTTCACAAAATGAATAGACTTTAGCAGAACTGCAAGACTGCAGTTTTCAAACATCAGTAATAACTTTTGTGTTTTCTAAGCATGTAGGGTAATTTATTACAATGCTTGATCCAGACATTTACAAATATATCTTATGCAATGAAGCTTTTATTGGGAACAAATTACTCTGGCTGCAGCACAATCTGCAATTCTGGTATTCACCCATCAGAATACCTATGGAATCATTAAAGGATTGAGGGGGATGTGAAAAAAAATCTCTCATAATAGGAGATTTAAGAAGTTCCATTTCTTCAGTTTACCTAGGAAAAAGTTAAGAGTGTTGGATTACCGTCTACCTATACCCATATAGTCATATAGGAAAAGACTACAGATTGATTACTCAAACAGACAAAGGCATTACAAGGTGTGGTGCCAGGTAACTGAAGCTGGACAAATCTAAAACAGGAAGCATAGATTTTTCTTTTACAATGAGGTCATTTAATCCTCAGAAGTTTATACTGGGAGGTGGTCAATTCCTTATCACTTGAAAATCTTTAAATCAGTTGTATATATCTAAAAATGTGATGAAAGTTATAGACTGGATACAGAGATTATTAGGCAGGATCTTCTTAGGTTAATCCAGGGCCAGGGTGTTGATATTTAAATGCGTATCTGATTTTTAAGTATTTGTTTGCATATAAGTGAGCTGGAGCAGGAACTGTCCATGAATGTAGTAGTTCTCTTTATATGCAGAAAAAATAACTCATCATATGCATGGGATTTATCAGGTTGAATGTAAAACTGTTCTCTTTCTTGGTGCATCTACCACCTGGCAGGAGATCTTCTGATGTGCTCACAGTGAGAGGGTGGGAGTGTCAGTGACTGCAAACATGCTGCCAGCAGCAGAAGGCTCTTGACATCGTGTTTTGTACCTGTTCAATCCAGCATGATGCAAAGTGATTGTTATGCAAAAAAACCAGTTCAATCTCCTTTCTCATACATCTGCCTGGGAGACAGAGCATGGCTTATTCTGGGAGATGTCCCACTTTTTAGTGTCTTTTAGAAGAAGCAATTTTTATTTTCATCATATTGTGTACACTTTAGAGAACTTGGACAAACTCTGCTAGATATGTCTTTTTAGATATTTAAATCTTTCTGAAGTGTCTCTTTTTCATCCTTCCTGAGGATGTAATAATATAGCTTGCTCTACCTTAAGGTGAAGGTTAACAGGGAGTTTTCATTACTTCCACAGCATTTGCTCTCATGCTCTTTCCACTCTGTGGGTCACCAACACAACTTGCCCTCCCCACTGATGTCCTTCTCCAGTCCCATAATAACACCAGCCAAATGTACAACGACCCAGACCTTGACTGTGCTTAGGGAAAAGAAGTGCTGGCAACCCAACAACGCAGGAGTGAGGAAAAAGGTTATTAAGATAGCAGAGGGTGGGGCTGCATCCCATTTTTCTATCCAGGAAACCTTGGACAAAAATATGGGAGCATACATACACTCCACTGCAATGGATACATCATAATTGATATCAGCTGGATTTCCACATATAACCAGCAAGCAGCTCCGGCTACTCTTTTGTCACAAAAGGCCAAGCAGAAGGAAAACATGATAGACAGTAGCCATTACAGAGGGGATAATTCCTCTTCCCACCCAAAGCTCTGTAACACACCTTACCTTCTCCTGCTCTGGGTGGTCTGGCGAAGGGAGGGTGCTCCTGACATGGATGCCCTACCTCCCTAACTTGTTCCCCACAGGGCAGTGTCTGTCCCTGATGTAACCTCAGTGGCTGCAGCTTGCGCGATCAGATTGTATTGCTGTGCCATATATTAATGTACTAACCTTTATAGGGTTAAAACCAATAGGTTAAGAAAGCAAGTACTAATCCTTTACAAAACAGATTATTTCAGATTAATCAGTTAATAGAATATAGTTTTACTGAGATCCAGTAGCTGAAAACAAAAGTGTGATAATCAGTGTATTAAAATTTTGTAGGAAAGATTTCTTAGAGTGATCAATAATCCTAAATCAGAAAACTTGATATACATCTTTTCACATTTACTCCTCATTATCCTAAACAATACTGCTTCCCTGTTGTCTGCAGAGAAGAGACAGATTGGAATCACCTGGTCAGCTTCAGATTCTCTGCTTTTTGAGACCACACTTTTTTCAGACTATATCCTACGCTCTTTGAGACTGGGATTTTTTTATCCCATTTCAGATTCAAATATGTGGCCAGTACAACAAAAACAACAAAGAAACTATTCACTGACCTGATCCATTCTGACATGATAAAATTTTAACTGAACCCTTGCTATGTTTCAGTCAGTAATAAAAACATAACAGAAAAGAAAACAACTCACTGGGCAGTATATAATGTAAAAATACATCAGTAGCATATGACAACGTACAGAAGCAAACCCTTGAGAGAAACACCAGTAACTCATTCGTGCCATAACAGAACAATATTTCAAATCAATTTACTTTATATCCATGCATCGTGTTATCCTTGACTGTATTGTGAGCTTGTAAAGACTGTCACTCGTTGACATAAAATACATTGTGACTTCATTTAAACAGACTAGGGGGATTTAAAAGGTATAACCAGAATACTTTGAAATACTTCCTTTTAGTAACAGTTCAGAGTTGATTTAGTAAATGGGGAGATAGAATATTAATCAAGCAACACTGAAAAATATGAGCTGACCTTAATAAAAATAAGTAGGTGAAGTTATAAATTAGTTTAATTAACAGAAATTTAATATTAACTCTTTCAGATAATTTACCATGCTGACCATTCAAGCTTATTTCACCAATGGAGAGGGAGTATAAAAAAAAAGATGCAGTACAGCACAATAGTTTAATATAATTTCAGAATTTTCTCCAAACCCCTTTAGCAAATTCCGTATCTTCAAATGAAATTCCATTTGCATTACACAACAGCAATCAAACAGCACAGAAACTCTGAAGTTATTGGTGACCTACTTGCATAATGCAACTTCTGTAGAAATATGCAGGATCTGTAGTGAGTAAAACCAAGGACTTGATTTTTCACTGGGACAGGTAGGAAATCTGGGAATACAAAGCTGTGTTTTCCATGCTTATAATTGCAAACATACATTATTAAAACATCTCATTATACCAAGTAAAGCCTCTCAAACTTTGTAAAGCAAACACCCCAAAGATTTTGCTCTAAACCTCAAGGTTCACTCTGGCTGCCAAATATGTGGACACTTCAGCATATTCCAAGTTGTAAGAAATAACTTCTCAACAGCAGTTGACAACATGGTTACCGCCTAATTTCCAAGAAAATATATATGTACAAGTGACACAATGCATGCATGAAATTATCATACTGAAATCAGTAAACGGGGCACTAATGGGTGCCTCATGTTTTTAAGCCTAGAAGATTATTTATAAAATGATCAGTATTTCTTTTGGCTTTTTCTCTTTTAAGAGTACTTAATAGATATGTTTGAAAAGCTTATATATGGCTTATTTCTCATGCTTTAAGCAGCCTTCAAGTTTTATACAATTTGTCTGAATCTGAAATTTTCAGCCCTTTTTTGTGGTTGGTATTTTTTCTTCTTTTAAAGAAATGAAGTTAAAATTAAGGCTGTATAAAATGTAAAAATAATATTGCCATTCTTGCTTTAATAGTTCTGACCATGCTTCTCATTCAAGGACCAGAAGCATTTTTTCTGGCTTTCAGACTATGTTGTTCCTGTTTCATCCATGGAAATTTCAGTATCTCAAACCCTTCTAGTTATTCTCCTTGCAGCTGCTGCTGAGGGACAGTCCTGACTGTACTGTCCACAGTCAAAAGCAGAGTGTTTTTTGCTAGCATAATGTATATGCATTCTTGAGAGCATTTGCAGCCCAACTGACATGGATAATGACAAGTTCCCAGGAATGTCTGACAATGTCAGGATTGTCAGGGAGTGTTTTAGAGCAGAAACTGAAGGTCTGGCCTTCCTTGATTTCTGTGCTGCTCTGTACTATCCTTGAGCATCAAGGCTCAGAACAAGACAAAACTCTGAAAGCATTGTAATTTAGCATGAAACACCCACCCCCACCCCAAATCCATGACTATAGTATTTGTAGTTCCTCCAAAGAGTCATGGAGCTGTAGTGAGTTTCTTGTTTGTTTTTTTTTCAAATAATGCTATTTAAAAATTGTGATAAATACAGGATTCTTTCTTTTGTCTCTTTCATTTTAACATCTAATGTACAAAAATTAAACTTGTAATCAGTCAAAGTATGCTAAAATTATGGTTAAAGGCAACAGGAAAAAATGAATCTTGTTGAAACTGAATCATATTCTGCCCTGTTGGTATTTGACAATATATTATTCATCTTCATATTTTATGAAAGTTTTGGCTTCAAATGCTGTGGCTTTTCCATGTGTGAAGTTACAGTGCAGGCTGTAACTTCACGGAGGCACTTAAGAAACAAAAATGGCAGACCAATAAGCAAGCTGAGCTAACATTTCAGAGAAAAGTATTTGTACAACACACAAACCTTGAAATATATCTGCTGCATGAAAGGCATTGTTTATAAATAAAGCCAGTTTTAAAACATATTAAAAAATCTTTCTGGCACTTTCATTCTAATAAAATAATCTATATATATTCTAAACCAAAGTAATTTTAGCTATTTTCATTCAACATTAAATGAAAAATCATTAATAAATTTACTGAGAAGACAAGAGAATATTTTCTTGATAAACATGGAGTTAATCCACAGTGTCATATGGAAAAATTATTAACTAGAAAACTATTAGTCTGTTTGCAACATAATTGCCAATTCTTCCATCACCTCCTACTCTTTGTGCATTAGTCCATCAGAAGTAATGCAGCATACGTATTTATTCAGGGACCTGCTCTAAATGAAAACTAATTTCCTCATCTTTCTGCTAAAAAAAAAAAAAAAAAAAGCCAGCAAAAGGAGGGGTCTGGGAAGATTTGGGACAGGGGGGAAAGGAACGGGTAGAAGAGTGCAGCACCTCTGAAGAACCAAGACTGAAATGCCATGGTACTGCAGAGGATATTGGAGCAAGTCCATAGAAAGTTCAGGAAAATGGCAAAAAATTATAAGCTTCAGCTTGAAGAAAGCCATACAAGAAAACACACTTGATGCATTTAAAGCCAAAGGAAATGCCAGAGACTGAGGCGATTTAGACTTAATTGCCCAGAAAGCCACATGAACTCATTTGAGCAAGCAAGAACACTGTCTAAAGAAATAAATTCATCTTTAAGGAAAGATAAGGTAGTCATGCAATTTGTTACTTTAAGTTTTTTCCTTCTTTTCACAACTTTAAGAAACTTTGTCCCTACTGGCATTTAGGACATTACCTCATCAGTCGGCACCAGCATCCCAAGGATGAAACCCAGAAACCCAGGTGCCAGACCTGGACCATCATAGCAACCGTGGGGATGTATAGTACAAGAGAAGGTACATGAGATCTGATCCAAAAGTATGGGAATGGGGAGATTTTGTCTTGGTAGGCAAAAGGAGGGAACCTGACACCAAGGGAAATGTGGCTGGTGCCACTGCAAACAGCACTACATGCAGCTAGCCCTATGAACTGTTCCACCTCTACATTGTGGTAAAACACGATGAATGCTTCCTATCCATGACATGCAGTAACAGAAAAAAGAAAAAAAATCAGGAAAATTTCTTTATTCAGCCATAGTAATTCTATTACACCAGGAAAACAATGAGAGATCCCATAAAACCATGAGACAATGTGACCTGTGTACCACATGGAAAAAAGTTATACCACAGATAACAGAATAATTGAGTTATATGAATTTATGCTCACATTTTTAACTCAAGTAACTACTCACAGCCAATCTTTGAAAATTCTGTCCTTGCCACCCTCCCTTCTATTTGGATGGCAATAGGAGAGTACAGGAAAATATGCTGTTATTACCTTTTGTGTTATTTTATTGACACATCATACCCTAAAAAAAACCCAACCCTTCTCTGTTTTAATCTTTAATAGTTGTAAATTATTTATGTAGTCCTTTTTTCATGTGTGTCGCCTAAGGATAAAACTCAGGTTTATTACTGCTAGTACTGGGAGAAGCAATCCTTTGGGTATGATCTTTGTTTTCACTCTCTCTGAAACTCCTTTAGCTCATTGGTTATAATGATGCTGAGTGAGAAGAATATACCTGTCAATCATCTAGGGATTTAAATCTATTGAACCCTACTAGCCACTCAACTAAACAAATGTTTTTTCACTCACACAAATTTTAAAATAGCCTTGCATCTTGGAGAAGAAAACATGCATATAGAGATCCCTAAAAGCACAAAACTAAAAAAAAAAAAAAAAAAAAAAAAAAAAAAAAAAAAAAAAAAAAAAAAAATTTCAGTGTGCAAAGGCAAACACAGCAGTGGGGTTAACCTGTTTCACAAATTCCTCATTTATGAGTATGCATGTGAGAATATAAGACTAAAGAGGGGGATATTTATAGTGCTGAGAATGCTCAGGACTCCGAGATTTCATTTTCAGCTGAATGGGTGCGTGGTATCACTTAATAACCAGGAAATATAATCACAGCATAATCCATTTTGAGAGAACTGGGCCCTATCTTCAAAAACTTCAAATAACAATATTTATAGGAACACAGTTCTATAAGTTTACAGTGTGAATCTTTAAAAAAAATAGCATTTTACTATGGTATAAAAAGGAATAAATAATAGAAAATGAGCTAAGGTAACTATCTTTATCCTCATGTAAATTAGATTAATTAGTATTTTTGTAATCTTCTGGGAAAAGCTGATAATAGTAGCTGTATTGTTTATGCAAATAGTATCCAAATATGCAAAATGGACATAGCCAGATTATAAATTAAACTTCAGCTAAATGATTAGCCTGAGTCTATCTCTAGAAAGCAGAAAACCTCATTAAAAGCATTGACTCTACATTAAAAAAACGCTTTCTATTTTTCTTTTATATTGTACACAAATAGTATTCAGAGAAAATGAATCTTAACATCACCTTAAATCTTCATTTTCCTCCCATTTTGAATTGATTTTGAATGAATGCAAGTTCTTTGGCAGAACCTGTCTTCTGAAAGGATGAGCACAGTTTAGTGTTTAAATAAACCAGAGTTACCGCAACTGGAACTTACCAGAATTCTGAGTTCAGTATGTAGCAAGTTCCTCCTTCCTGAATAAAAATATTAAGAAATGGTTATATTGAATTAATTCCCTGTCTTACCAGAACAAGCATATTATCAGGGAATATTCACAGAAGTTTGTCAAGCTTTGTTACTCACGCATTGCCTTTAGTCAGAAGTGCAGAAAAACTAGGGGATATTTTACTCAAATATGAATTTGTATGTATATGTGATAAATTTTGTAGAGAGTAATGATTTTGGTTGCTGAATCTTGAACTTTTCAAAAGCAATAGCAAAAATATCAGGACAATTTCTTTATTGTACTTCAGAAAGTACAAAATCAGTATTTTGAAAGTATCATTCCTTCAAAGATTTGGATAAAAAAACTCAACATCAAGACGCATTATTGAAACTTGAAATACCATAAGACTGGCTTTAAAAATCAAATATCCCTATATCTATTCTTTAAGCTTTATAAAATCCCTCATGTATAAACATCTAAAACCCCAAATATGAAATATAGAGCAGTAAGTAAATCACAATTTGAAAGAGATGGGAAAAAAAAATGAGCATGAAAAAGGATGTGTAATAATATCAGCAATCAATGTATAACCCAAGCTTACATCAGCATTTGTGCCACAACTGCTTGCAAAATTCAGTCTGAATTCTAGTTCAGTGCTTTTGTAAAAAGTGTGATCCCAACTCTGAGAACTTCCAAAACCCTTAGACAAGAAAAGTACGAGACATGGTTTGGTGTTCTTCATTTCAGATTTTGTTTTAATTTTTGTAGGAGCAAATAGAATTTTTTCACTTGGCTATAAATAGAAGGAAGGATAAACCAGTGCACCAACAATTAATTTTTCTGTCCTATGTCTGACAGCTTTGTGTTTCCAAACACATCCCTAGTTTAAATGGATACCACTGTCTTGTCTGAAACGTTACTTCAAAGTGTGCATAAAAAAAAGTAGTCTGCTGTAATAATTCTGTGAGCTTTTGAGATCAGCAGGTTTAAAACAGAGTGGAAGAATTGTGCATTTCTTCAAAAACAAAATAAAAAACCCCAAACCAATTTTGTGCCTATTCAGTATTCCATTTTCCTCAACTCGGAAAAGAATCTGGTTTTGAGCTTCTGAGCTTTTTTTCTACTCACATTTCTGCATTGATTTTTATCCCTAACTAATACATAAACAATTTTAGCTTGAGATTGACTTATTTTTGGTTTGTCAAGCTAACATGAATTAAAATCATGTTTTCCTTTCATTTTTGTGCAGTCTGCATTTGGACATACTTTTTTTAGAAGGAGTGTTTTATTTAGACATCCATGAAATGTTGATATTTCAGATATTTTTTTTTTTTCCTCTTGAACTGGGAAAAAATCCCAGACTACAAACCAGGGGTGGGGCAGAGATCATTTTCTATCTAAACACATTTCTCAGAATGACTATGGGATTTAAGAATTTGGAACAGACAAACAGTATGACTGCCATTATATTTACATATGTCTTTGGAAAATGTGTCTGCTTTGAAGGAAATGATAGGCAAAAAGACAGTAAAGAAGAGAATTAGATCTAAATATATTTCTTTGAATGATTATGGGACTTAAGCATTAGGAACTTCCATTCAATGCTGCTAACCATCTCACTACTCTCTACTGAAACAACAAAATAGGATTTAAAAAGACACTGGAAAGCAATGATATTTCAACAATTAAAGTTTTCAAATGTAAGAACATGCATGTGTTTCTCAGCACAAATACAAGTTGCATTTTCTGATTTACAGCTGGATGACTTGGGATGAGTCTGATTGCTTTTCCATAACTCAAGTATTATGCAATTATATTGTCTAACTCACATAGCATATAAAAGTATAAAACCCTGTCTTGGATGTGTGTTTGGTGGGGTTTTGGTAACAGGGCAGGGGGCTACAGCTGTGACCCCTGTGAGAAGCTTCCCAAAGCTCCCCTGGCTCCAAGTCGGACCCACCTCTGGTCAAGGCTGAGTCAATTAGTGATGATGGCTGCACCTCCGTGATAACATATTTAAGAAGAGGAACTTGGGAGGGGAAGAAGTTGTGAGTGAGATACCTCTGCAAACACCGAGGTCAGTGGAAGACAGGAAGAATGTGGAGGGGGAGGTGAGCTGGAGCAGAGCCTCCCCTACAGCCCATGGTGAGAAAGCAGGCTGTGCCCCTGCACCCCATGGAGGTCCACAGTGGAGCAGGTGATGCACCCAAAGAAGACCGTGTCTGAGGGAAGTCCATGATGGTGTAGTTTTTCACTGGGAGGACTGCAGCCTGTGGGAGGGACTCACACTGGGCCATTTCATGAAGAATTGCAGCCCATGGGAAGGACTCATGTCAGAGAAAGTTCATGGAAGACTGTACCGTGAGAGAGAACCCATGCTAGAGCAGGAGAAGAGTGTGAGGAGTCCTCCCCCTGAGGAGGAAGGAGCAGCAGAGACAATAGGTTATGAACTGACTGCCTCCCTGCACTGTTGGTAGGGAGCAAATCTGAGCCCAGGAAGAAGGGAGGGGTGAGCGGAAGGTGTTTTTAAGATGTGATTATTCTGCTCACTGTTCTACGCCGATTATTAAATTAAATGTTGTTAGTGGTGATGTTTAAATTAAATTGATATTATTTTACTTCCCCTAAAATGTCTGTCTTTTGCCTGTGACCATAATGGGTAAATCATCCCTCCCCATCCTTATCTTGATTCCCAAGCCTTTTTCTTTATTTTTTCCTTTATTTTCTCCCTGAGGGGGAAGGAGTGAGCAAGTGTCTGCATGGTGTTTGGTTGTCAGTCAGGTTTAACCACAACTCCATGAATCTCATGAAATTCAACAGGGCCAAGTCTAATTTCCTGAACATATATTGAGGCAATCCCAAGCACAATAATGGGTAATGAGTGGATCGAGAACAGCCCTGCATAAAAGGACTTGGGCGTGTTGATTGACAAGAAGCTCAACATTAGCAAGCAATGTGAACTTGTAGCCCAGAAAGCCATCATATCCAGGGCTGTATCAAGGGAAGTGTGATCAGCAGGTCATGGGACATAACTGCCCCTCTACTTCACTCTTGAGAGATCCCACCTGGAGTGCCTGGAGTCCCACCTTCAGCTCCAAGTCCTCTAACATAAGAAGGATATGGTGCAAGTCCAGAGGAGGGCCACAAAGATGGATCAAAGGGCTGGAGCACCTCTTCTATGAGGACAGGCTGAGAGAGTTTGGATTGTTCAACTTGGGGAAGAGAAGGTTCCAGGAAGACCTTATAGCAGCCTTCCAGTACTTAAAGGGGGCTACTGGAAAGCTAGAGAGGGACTTTTTACAAGGGCATGTAGTGGTAGAACAAGGAGTAATGGCTTTAACTAAAAGGAGGTAGATTTAGATTAAATGTGAGGAAGAACAGATGTGAAGGATGGTGAGGCACTGGGAGAAGTTGCTCAGAGAAGTTGTGGATACCCCCTCCCTACAAGTTTTCAAGGCCAGGTTGGATGGGGCTTTGAGCAACCTGGTTTAGTTCAGTGTCCCTGCCCATGGCAGGGAAGCTGGAACTAGATGGTCTTTAAGGTCCTTTCCACCAAAATCATTCTATGAAACAGCAAATATCATCTTCTACTCTGTAAAGACATCTAATCCAAACATACCATGGATTATAATAAGATCATATCTGTTCATAATAAGCAAAACAATCAAGGATCAAAAACTACATTAAACTCAGAATTACAGGAAGAAAAGAAATATCAGTTCCAGAGTCCACTGGTAGCTTTCTGAAGTTCTTCAGAATTCAGTATTAAAGTCTCTAAGCACCCACCCACTGTGTCCAATGTTACTCCCTTCAGTTCTCTTCTAGGAAAACAATGTACAAATGTCTGCTAATAACTCTCTCGTGATACAGTTTCTGGCCTCTTCAGTCAACATTTCTGATCTGCATCTCTCTCTTAACTCCTACCCTAGTATTCTTTATAGGTTTTGATAGTGAGCTTGTTAGCTAGACTTGAGGCTACCCACCTTGCCTGCCTGATTTGGTAATGAGGTTTTGTAATGACCTCTGTAAATGTATACCAGCTGTGGAGAGACTGATAAAATCTAACAACACGTGTAGGATATTAAAAACATTTTCTTGGGTCCCTAGCATCATTCACAAATTTGTATGACTATATCTGAGGACTTCATCCAGGCTGAAAAAGGAGAGCTTTCATTTGTGTTGAAGATGGCCAGATTGACTTGGCAAATCTGCAAGATCTTTCACATCACTCACTGGAAGGGTAGAACCAGCCCCCAGATCTTCAGGAGAACATTGACACATACAAATATAGGATATCTAAACATTGTGGGCAGCTTTTAACATTTTGGAGACTCCTCCAAGTAGGACAGTGAGGAATGATTCTCAAGTCAGTGATGTACAGGATCTCAGCCTATCTGTCGATTAGGTAGCTTGTACTCAAAGTTAGTAGTTTTATGTTGACATACAGCATTGTATACATTCTCAGGGTACAGGGGCTTGCATTTTTAGGTGGTTGTCTTTTTAATCAGTGTTTTGTAAAGGTCCTAACTAGGCTCTTTGTTGGCAGATTTTGTCCATGTGTCAGGAGGGTGAGGCAGATGCCCTCCCTGAGCACATGAGTTTGATTCTTTTGTCCAGATCAGGGGACTCACCTGAATGCAATGCAGCTCTTTTTCTTATTAAAAAAAAACAGACTGTGGAGAAGGGAAATGACATGCGTGTCTGAGATCAGCTCAAGGTATAGCTGGAATGGACTAGAAAGAGGTTCCAAGTCTCACAGACGGGGACAGATGTTTATGTGGTGACCTGATGATTTTAACATGTGTATGGGCTACAGAGACAGGCTCCATCATTCAGATGGAGTATTAGTCATATTTTCAGGTACCTTATTACTACTACTCCTTAAATTCATCATTCCCAGAGATGGAGGCCAAACCTCATGAAGGTTTGTTCTCTCCTCTGCTAGAGAAGAACTCAGAAGGGGAATCCTAATATAGATGAGAG
The DNA here is from genome assembly GCF_003259725.1 of Athene cunicularia. Taxonomy (NCBI): domain Eukaryota; kingdom Metazoa; phylum Chordata; class Aves; order Strigiformes; family Strigidae; genus Athene; species Athene cunicularia. The sequence goes on along the minus strand of NW_020799091.1, from coordinate 53,406,594 downwards.
GAAAAAGTCCACTCTATCCAAAAAATGTTTAATGCAGTGGCAGGCCTAAATGTAGCCAATGGCTACCCATACCTGAAATCCCAATACTTTTAGGATTACTGGTTTCTTAGAAAACTAAAATCAAGATAAAAACCCTACAAACACCTTCACCACTTAGGATCCAGATCCTAGGAACCACATGTATGACTAGGCACTGAAAGACTCAAGTGAGCTGATGAAGGATCAGAAGAACGTGCCAGTAATTCACTTCGCACTTTTTAGTACTTATTTACAAGACTAGTAAAGCATTCAACCACAAAATAAAAAGCCTGTATTCTATTCTCTGCTCAGCTAGAATGAAATTGGAAACTCATCTCCCAGTGGACACATTGATTTGCTTGTTTTCTGGCCCCTGGAACTTTACATTCTTCAACACACACAGCCACAGTCTCATTGCATAGAAAGGAAGCTAGTTTCTAACTTAATGCTCTAATAGTAGACTTAAGATGTGGATTTATGACTCCTTAATCTGAAGAGGGACAGGAATCTAGATGACCTACATCTATTTGGTAAAATAGTGGGCTTATTCATCCTCAGTTTTTTTTAAAGGAAATAATTTGCCTTTAGTAAGGCCTGTGTACTAGACGTGTTCAAAGCACACTAAATTTATCAGGCTTACAGGGATCTAAAGTGCTGCTGTTTCAAAGCAAACTTGATGGTGAAACCGTCTGATGTAGACAAAGAAGTGGCCAGCCGTAAATTCTTGTAGAGATGGCCATGTCTTACTTTTGCACCTGGACATTTAAAATTTGCCTTATACTGAGTTAAGAAGCATAAGCCTTTCTTGAATTTGGTCCCGATTTGTTTTTTCACTCAACTGTTTCTAGTTAGATTTTTGTCAAAGACAAACAGATTGAACAAATGGGTCAATGTTTTGTTTGGCCATCACAAGACAATTTTACACTACTTACAGTTTTGCCAGTGGAGCAATAAAAAGACAGGTTTTCTGGCCTATGTAAATTTTGATTTGAAAGCTTACTGGAATTATATATAAAATCCAGTGAGAATTGTTTCAAATATGCAGAAATAAACAGAGTTAACACGCTTTAAAATATTCTATTGTTTCTTTGGGAATAATATGCATAGAAAGAAGGAATTAAAATCTGAAAAAAAAAAAAAAAAGCATTCATCATGGAATTACTAAACCAATTAAGTCAGACTAGAGGGAATGGTGAGAAAAGCTGGGTAGTCATTGGTAGTCATTTACTGATAGTCATTTATTTTTCCCAGTTTCATGACAACTAAGACATCTAGTGAAAAGGAAAAGATTCTCAGTCCTTGAGCATTTAGATTCAGCTGGAAGGAAGTTTTTATCCGAAAAGTAACTGCAGAAGCATCTATCAATAGTATAAGAAATCAGAAATATGAAGTTGAAGAAGAGTTGAAGACAAGTTGAAAACATAAAGAGGGGAACTTCTAATGAATATTACAAATGTAGCTCAAGCATTCATGAAAATTGAGACCACAATCTGAGTTAAGAACTTGTACCTTCCCGTGCTTTTTTTCCTTCTGAAATAATTTAACTGGCATCAAGGAGAGTGTCATACATACGTATTCTGCCACTGACAAGCTAGTTGTCTTCTGAGCCCTTAGCCACCTGGAAAAGTGAACTTTGACAAGAAAGTTTAATGAGTACATGAAATTCATAAATACTGTAAGGTTCTTGCATAAAAAACCTGTATAAGCAAAAATAATTTAATTTTTTAGTAGCAGTCCCCTTTCTGCATTTCCTTTGCCCAAAAGAGAGAAGAAAAGAATCTTCCCATAGATCTAACTTTCCAGGCTTCCCCAAGACTCTCTAGTTCTTGCTAGCTGAAGATTTCAGTGGTCTCACTGTCAGGTTCAGAGTCTCTAGTAAGTAAAAGAGAAACAAGTGATTATTATACTCTTATAATAAGTTATTATAATAGTTAAAGAGGACCTCAAAGCCAAGAGATGCAGAGTGTCTTGCCTCCAGACTGCTTGGTTCTATCTGTCTCTACAAGAGCTTTGTCTTAGAAACAGCTTCCTGGAGCAGTCCATAATATATGTGAAGGAATAAGTTAAAATACAAGTGCTGTGGATGGTCGTGGGTCCATTGAGTTCTGCCTGGACAGTGTTTGTTAGCAGTGCCCAGAGTTTTGACTATTCTGACATTCATCATGCTACCAAGCTTTAAAGTGCCAACCTTGTAGCAAAATTCAGACTCTTGGGTATGGCAGGGCCTAAACCCAGTAAAAGGCCTACCCTTAGACACAAGTAGGGCACAAACCCCAGGTTAAAATAAGGAAAAAATTAATGCAACAGTGTAATAAGCAATCTGAACAACAACAGTAGCAATGATAACAACAATAAACAGCAAGAACAGTAAACAAGACAAAAGATATACAGAGAAATACCGCAATGGATATAGACAGCCCGCTGCGTGCTCCCCGTCACCAAAGCCACAAAGAAAAGCTTCCTGCGCTGCCTTGTCAGATGGTCAGTGTGGTATGAATAACCCGGCTGGAGATCCCTTCCCCCTCTCTGCTGGGGAAGCTTAACCCTATCCTAGCTGAACCAGGACAGAGACAAACTTAAGCTTGAGCACAGGAGGCTTAAAAATGGAGTAATAATAGCGACAGAATACAAGAAGAATTAAACTGTGGTTTCTTGGCAGGTTAAGGCCATACAAATCATGTCTGACACAATGTTCTTACCTCTTTTCTTGAGTGCTTGTGCTTGTGTGGCTAGACAATTAATTTATTCAGGGAGCTGATTTGGCTTAAAAGTTACATTTTTGCCAGGTTAGCTTTTGACTGGCCATTCACAAATTCAGGTGGCAAGAATCCCAAGGATGTACTTCTTATTCATTGTGATGATTAACAAAAGAGGATAACACTTCTCTGTATGGTACACACAGTCTCTGGACAGAAATATCTGTTTATGGCATCAAACTTTTTTGAAAGCTAATTTTGAGGTAACAGACCTAGGAAAATGGAAGGACCAGTTTTGACATCTGAAGGTAAATTGTTAAAATACCAATATATGCAATACTATGCAGCTAATTAACTTTTACAGCCAATATATAGCCAATTAACTTTTTCACATTTACCATATGTTTATGTTCCTGCAGGGAGTATTTCCAGGAGGAAATCATAATGGGAGATAGTTTTGCCTTTTATATGAGATAAAGATCTGTTGATGATGGCTACAAATTCTAACATAGCTCATGGTAGATTCAAAAGAAGGTGTTGTTGAAATCTAAGTCAGGAAATGTAGGAATTCAGCAATTAATTTCACGGTTTCACAATGCTCATTTCCATAACTGGTTAACTATAAATGGTCCTTTGTCTTTTTCCTAACAACAACCCAAAGCAGTCAGTATCAGCAGTACTCAAAAAAGAACAGGACATCAATTCAGACAAGACACTAGCTGAATAAATTATTGTCACACAATGGTACAGTGTGTCTCCAAGCTGGCTGACTGCTCCTCTTGGGAATAACTATATATTACTGTCTATAAGACAGTAACTATACAGTCCCAAGTGAAGTCTCAGCCTGTGTTGTTGAGGTGAAGGCCTTTGCTCAAGTTTTTATGTGAGGACTTGTCCCCTAAAATCTTGATAAACATCTGCTTTTGTAAGCAATAGTGGTAAATTTTTCAGTTCTAGACAATAGCGGTAGTACTGACTGGTGCTCCTACAGCCCTCCTCTCTTCACTGTCACCAGAGAGAAACATTGCAGTCATCTTGCAAACATCTGAAACCTATTTCATGTAGGCAAACTTGGCTGGAATTTTAAAGTGCTGTCTCAAAATTATAAAACTAAAATACATAAATGAATGCATTGACCAGCTCCAAAGTCTGTGATTGCTTTTGAGCTGTTTGGTGGTGTAGCTCCCCAGCTGATTTTGCAGTCCTGGTGTCTCTCCAAAAGAACTGTTAGAGCACACTGAAACCTCTTTTTTGCACCTGTGGTTGCAAAAGTTGGTCCTTCAATGGCAATCTAGGGACCAGGAACTATGAACATGCCTAAGTCTTGCCCAGACACGCAATTGGAAGACGTTGGACTCATTGGTCGCACAGTGAGATTGTAGCCCACATGACTGGGTCGTTGGTGTGACTGTGCTTAGGTGAGGGAAAAGCACTGTTGTCATTTATCAGCCAAAAGAGCCCATGCTGCTCTGACAATAGTAGAAGGAGAGATAGTTATTTGGGTGTTCAGGCAGTTAAGTTCTCAGATCAGAGGAAATGGAATGAAAGGAACTAATTGAGGAGGAATTAGCTACTGCTGTGGTGAATTGGTTGTTGTTTATCACTGTCCAGAGTTGAATAGTGAGTCCATAATTAAATAAGACTTGCCAGAAAATGTGCAACAGTGTTTGCACACTGGGCTGATTTTATTATATTTTTTTTCAATTTATTCCAATACAATTGTTTATACATTTATTTGATTAACAATGACATTTATCCTGGAGGAGCAGTGGTGGAATATTTATTGGGAGAGCTGAGGAGAACAGTGTGAAGGATTATTTTAGTTATGTCTGGCTTAATCTTTGATCCTAGAATTGAACTGTATTATTTAAAATTATATTTAAAGTATCTGGCACAGTTTTTAACATAAGTCTATAAATAACTATTAAAAGACTAATCTTACAGTTATCAGTATTTTAAAAACATGAAAGGAAATATTCAGATTTCAACACTATAAATATGAATGTAGAATATCTAACATGAATAAGATAGGAAAACTTTTTGTTTGCTCGTTTCATATTAAATATTTTCCCCAAATAGCTGTGGGAAATACACTTCTTGTGGTTCAAACTACCACACCTCCTCCCTTTTCTTTTTGAAACTTGAAAACCCTGCCAATCTTATTAATGTCAAACACTTTATTTTTGTCATATGAAAATAGTGGTTTCATTTTCAAGTTATCGAGCCCTTTCTGACTTTAATGGAGATAAATATCCAAAATAAACAATATTTTAAAAATAATAATTTTAAATATCAGAGAAATTATTTTTCATTTTGAAGACAGAACAACACATTCTCCAAATGTATCTTTTAATATTTTTATTCAAACTCTTCACTAAATTTTCAGATTATTATTATTCCAAAATGTCACTTCTTGCTGTATTAAGTATTTTTTGAAAAAATGTCATCTAGCACTGCCAGTGATCATACAGCAAAACAATAATTCAAAACAATAATTCATTAGTTCAGCAATTTTTTTTTGTTCATTTCTACTTCTGTTATTGAAAATTTCCTCTGAATATTTCATTTTGGAAAAATAAATTCTCAATCCTAAGTGTTTAAATTTGAATGCCTTGAATAGAAGGGAATATGTCTTTATCATCTGGAAGCTACTCCAAGCACACTGTTGTATAAGATTAAAAATCAAAATGTATTGATAAACTGGATAAATAATCTGGAAAAAGACCCTTAATGCAAACAGGATGCAATTCTCCAAATACATGGCAAAGTTCTGCATTATTTCGCAAAGACAAGAATTATACTCTTGGTAGTGTAAGACAAAAGATCTTACTAACTTTTTTTTTTTTTTTTTTTTGGTCTTGCTTTTTCATCTTGGTTTTTACTGAGAATAAATTAGGTCAGTGTCAATGTAGCTTCTGCTATGTGCAGACACAGCTGAAGGTTGGTGTTTTTGTGGAGAAGAGAGGGGTTTGAAGATAAGACAGTAATAAATAAGACAGTCGGGGCCTATTCTTGAACGTAACAGGAACATGGTCAGGACAAATTAAAACAGACCAGCTCAAGACACAGCGCAGCTGCACAACACCTCCTAAGCAGACCTTTGTGAGCACGTGTGAGCACTGAGGTCAGGCAGCAGACATGGTGAGGAAGACTGGAAGTGACCACCAGGGACCCCCTGAGACCACCACCCAGCAAGAAACTGCATGCGTAATTAGGATGCAGATATTGTAATTAGTTCCAGGAAATCTTATGCATATATAACTAATTTCTCAGAAAAATTATGAATATGCATAATCTCACTGTATATTAGCTGCCATTTTTAGATATGGGGGCACGCTCACCTTTGTGAAGCTATTACGTGTGTGCACCCAGTGCTGCAATAAAGAATGCCTGCCTTCTAAAACTCCAAAATGAGTCTTAGAGAGTTCCTCTGCTGGCTTTTATGGTAATGGTAGAATGCAAAAAAGGATCAGGATCAAAGCTAAACAACAGTGATTAATATCATGCAATTGCACAAAATGTAATTATAATTATTATCAAGATAGATACAGATAGGAACACTGTCTCAAAGGCACAGGATATACCCCCTTCTACTTTGGTAAAATTCCTTCTTGTATGGTCTTGGCTGAAATATTTTCACCTGCAATGTGGGGTAGATAAACATCAGGTATGGATTGTCCAGAAGGTTGCAGTTGTGATGCTGCTGTAAAGAAACGCTCCTGTAACGCAAAGAAAACATGTTAAGGTACAGTTGTGAATGCTTGAAATGAGGAAAAACATTCTCCGTGTTTGTTGTACACAGGCTATATGTGGTTGGATTTCAGAAAGGGAAGATTTATTTTATATACTATGAAAATGTTCCAATTTAAACTTTGAGGAGAATAATGAATATTCATTCTGGAAATTTCAAAGGACATATGTTGGTCAGGAATTATAGATAGAGTTTATAGAAACTATCATTTATTTTAATGAATATCAAAACCAGATCCTGAAATATTTCCAGTTATTTGTTACCAAAGTTATTGCCACACTTTTCTTCTGTGAATATCTTTTCAAAGGTGGCACATTAATCACATTAACAAAACCCAGGCATTTAAAACTGCTTTGAGACACACTGAGAATAATTTTTGACTTTTAAGTATGTGCTTACCCTTTTGTTCCATAACATTAACAATAAAGTTATGGTCTTGTCCTCATGTTTTGTACCTACAGTCACATAAAATGCATTTGCTAATTAAGCATTTGTTATATGTGTTTGTTAGTTAATCTTCAAAATAAAATGGTAAAGAAACTGAATGTCTGCAATAAGGATGTTTGCAAATTAGAATTGGAGCCATCAGAGAACAACTGTCTATATGACAGTCAAAAGCACTCTTTTTTTTTTTTTTTTTTCAATTTTCAAATTGATTTTAATGTCTGTGTTAGAATAAAACCTATTTGGCTGTCAAAAGTGCTTGTAAGAAACTGAATTAGTCTTTTGTCCTGAATTTTCTGAAATGAACTGAATGAGCACTCAGCAGTCATGGATGTTAAGGCCCAGGCAGCAACTACAATGCTTCAGTTCTAAATTCAAGAGTTGACTGCTGTTCACTTGTCAAATAACTTGGTGCAAATCTTTCTTTAATTCTTCATACACTCTTTCATGAAGGGATTAAATGCTTGTAGTTCTCTGTCATGGCAATTTTTTTGGCTAAAACTTTCTTGGTGTCTGTTGTCTCAAATAGCAATGCAAGACTTAAAAAAAAGGTTATATTTTTTTACTTGTGTTTTATGTAAAAAAAATATGTTACAGAAGATAGGAATATAGCTGCAAATGGCCAGTCATTTTATTTTGACGTTATCTTCAGTCTTCCAGCACAAAGTAATTTGCTCTACAGAACATGCAACAAGTGAAGATTCATTTTAATTATATATTTAGTAAGTGACAGCGTTCATGCTGTTAAAGTGTCATTAGTAGACACTTAGTTTCCTGAAATAATTATTCTAGTTCACTTTTAGATGATGTGCAACACTGGACATTCAGTTGCATTAACAGCTTTGGTTCTGGAAGCCTTATTCTTGTTGGTTTTTATTACAAACCAACTAATGGTTGGTTTAATTGCTGGCAGCCTTTCTCACTACATTGTTTTAGTAACAATTGTAGAAAACTGATCACGGAATAAATGTTTGTTCATCATAATAAACACACCTGGCGAGTGCATCTGGTTTCTGTTGTGTAGAAGATACACACATCACAGATACAACTATATTTAGGAAAGAAAATGCTTAACTTGACTTTGGAATTAAATTAAATTGAATCCCCGAAGGTCTAAACCACTGGGTAGTCCTGCTGCTACATTTCTTTCTTGATACATGATGCTGAAGTATGTATCTATCATTCCCATTAGCACTTGGCTTGACAAAACTAAGAGATTTTAAGTATTATTGTACGTCCTGTTTAGTTCAACCCCCAACAGCTTTGAAGATTCTGAGTACTGCCAGTCTTCTTTACATTTATTTCTCAAATTCTTCCATCAACATGTCACAGTCTTCATATGATTTCTACTTGCAACACTCCTCAAAAACTGAGACCTTCATTTTATATGACCTTCTGACTCATTCATCACAGTGATGTTGTAGATTAGCTGGGACTGTAGAGAGGCGTCACTAAAAAAAGGATAGATGTACATACTTCTTGCACCCAGATTTTGATGACTAGATTTTTTTTTTTTTCTGGGAAAATTATTGTTTTAAATCCGTGCGTATTATATTTATCGTTTTAAATTAAAAGCTAATGAGCCTAGATGTAGTATATATAATCCTTTTTTTCATCTTGATTTAATTTCTCTTAAATTCTAGCATACTTCATTCTTATTTATTAGCTTGATCACTATTTCTATTCTATGACTTTATAGCAGTTCACTAGTTAGAGACTTTATAAATCAGTAGGAACTATTTTTTCATATTGAATTTATTTTGGTGTAAATTCAATGTGGTCATTTATAGGTGTCTTAATATTAAAATTGTGGTGCAATTAGTACAAATAATTTTATATCAGAAGCTGTACAGCATTCAATTTTATTCATGTAAAAAGGGCATATCAATGTTCTTTGTTTTTACAAAAGGTTGTGTACCACAAGAGCTAAAATCTCCTCAGCTCTGATCTCTTCTCCCCCCAATTTTACTTTATTTTTATTATTTATATTTAATTTGTGGTATTTCAACAATAATTCATGGTCATAAGCAGTTTGAAAGCTCAACAATGTTAAGAAACAGAAATCTCTTAAAAAGTTTAGTTTGAGTTGCCCAGGTGTATTGGTGGGTAGGTATTCAAGAAAGCACAAAATGCAGTTGGGTGTACATATAAAACCATTTTAAAGAGAAATAGCTTATAGTTGAGCTAAGAATGGGCAGTCAGATAAGGGACTCAGAGAATCTGGCAATATGATAAAGCTGAGCACAAGGAGAATGATCTTTGCAAGACCATTTTGAATGGAAATTTTTGAACAATACTGAAATTTTCAAGGCAAAAGAAGATCTTTAATGAAAACAAGATATAAAAATTTTAATCAAATTGTTTATTTGTTTTCTTTTGTAGATGGATAGGAAAGGCTTTAACTTAAAATTGCTATGTATAAGAAATCTGTAAATCATAAAGTCAGTCATGTAGTTATTAACTGTAACTGACATTTTGTCTACTTCTCTTGCAAAAGTTGTCAGTTATTTCCAGTATAACAACTGTTTTGCTTTCTTCCACTGCATTTTTGTACGTTTACACTTCATGATTTTTACCTGTCTCAAAATATTCACTTTTGATCTTTTTATTGACCAGGTGACCTTCAAGACTTCATGAACTGGCAGAGGCAGTTGAGCTGAAGTGGGAGTCGAAGATAAAATACGGGCAGGGATGGACCTTGGAGGCAGGACTGGAGCCTTAATGGGCCAGTGCCAGGGCACATTATGCTGGCTGCATTACAATTGCTGGGGAATTGTGCAGAATGCATATTCTCAAAATTTTCCTCGAGGTGAACCAGGGAAGTAATTTAAAAAGCAGCCTGGGAAGAGATATGGTTTAGAGTAGAAATGAAGCCTAAATCTGGTACAGGGCATGGATTAATGTGAGGCAGAATGCATTGTTTCAAGGCTGACGGGACTGTCCCAGGGATCAAATGCCAGTCAGGGCTGTAGTTAGGCAGCTGAAGCTACATCTACAATACTCAAGAGAGAGATTAAAGATAAGTAAAGTCTGATTTATGGTTTCAGTTAGGGACATGGTTATTTATAATACAACATTCTTGTTTGATGTTCCTGTCTACATTTAATTTTATTTCTGATAGTGATATCTCTTGTTGCTGTTATTCTTCCAAGCCCTGATCATTTTTCCTTTCCTAGTCATATATATTTCTGTGAAGTCCTGCTTACACATAAATATTTTCATTTGGTTGATGTCCATTTTACTTAAAGGAATAGCTGCAGAAATGTTCTACAGGTGTAACACTAAAGCAATTCTATCTTTAAAAAGTGGGTCTTGATATCTTGATATGGAAGTACTTAATATATGTTTAAAATATAGTAAACTTAGTGCTAATTCACATCTTTTATTAGTTTAGCTATGATGGGAAATTTCCAAACTTTTTCAGGTAGTTGATAGATGTCAGTGTAAGATTACTGCAGAGAGAATGCCCTTTTCAAATAGGATATGAAGACAGATTGTATTTTGAGAGATACTAAAAGGAGGGTAGTATATATGGAAAACTATTTCAGATATAATAGTCTGGTAGAAAAAGAGAAATGGCATTTATGGGGAAAGAAAGGAAAGCTATAAAAATGAGTTTAAAAGGTAACTGGGCGACTCGTCTAAATAAATTATGAAGACAATGTGCTAATTACAGTATATATGTTATATACTGTATATACATTATAGAAAACTTATTTGATTGCTTATTACCCTCAGCAGCATGAAATTAATAAATTCAGTAAGGCTGAATAATTCTAAAGACAACATTTGACTCTTTCACAGTTTAGATGTCTGAAAGTTAGGTGTTTAAGTCAGAAGTAGTCACCCTAAACTCTTTTGGTGATGATGGAAAGAAACGGGCACCTTCAGATTGATCTGGCCTGTCTCACTTATCCATGTTAGGGTGATCTAAATTGTTCTTTGGAGCTCTCTTTCTCTCTGCCATCAATAAAAATTGATGATGACAGACTTAAATAACATTTTGGATGTCTATAGTCAGGTGAGAGTAATACTCTTCCCTCCACATCTCCCACCCATATTCATAAAATAAAGACCTGTACGCACACCTGTCTCATTCTTCAAAGTGGGATGTTTTCCCTCACCAATATATTTCTGCTTTCAACTCTTCCAAAGCTGGTTGCAACATGAAGCACAGAGAAGCAGAACTGTGAACAAAGAGCTTTAATGGGACTCAGAAGAGATAGGTTCAAGTTCTTCCATAAAAAAAAAAAAAAAAAAAGGAGTAGAACTTGAAAAATTAGGTAAGTCACTTGTGAAAATGGGATAAACTGAAAAGGAAATAACTGTTATTTTGAGGTAATATAAAAAAACCCCAAATATTTATAGAATATTTAATACAAAAAAAAAACTGGAAGTATAAACTTCATTTGGAAAAAGGTTTCTTTTCCCCCATCTTCTAAGATTAATAATATTTTAATCTAATGATTTTGTTTAACAACAACAACTCTTCTTCTTCTTCTTCTTCTTCTTCTTCTTCTTCTTCTTCTTCTTCTTCTTCTTCTCCTTCTCCTTCTCCTTCTCCTTCTTCTTTTCAGTCATTTTTGAAGAAAGCCTATAGAGGGATCAGAAGGAAAGGGTTCTCAACAGATCAGTCAGCCAGACAATGATTAAGAACTAATATGTCCTTGAAGACAATTTCATAAGGCGAAGGAATTTTTACAATGTTAGAGAACACTGCTTTTACTAAGCTATCAATTGATTGATAAAATATGTGTAGTATATATATTTTTCACTTTCTTTTGGATATTTCACTTTCATTAGGCTTGATTATGTTCTTCAGATACAAAGAAAATCATGTGATCCCATGACCTCTTCCTTCTGTCAGTGTAGGTTAAAATGACATGCACATTTTTGAATCTGGATGGGGTTTTGTACCAGTATGGCTGTGATGTTTCAGTGCTGTGCATTAGACTGGAAGTTAGATGTCAGACAGAAAGTTTAAATACATGAAAAAGTTCCCATAGGGTAAGAAGTTACTGAGAGAAGGCTTACCTAGCTCAAATTACTTTACCACAAGCTAGGAGCCTGTATGCAGGCACCTGCCACAAATCAGCTGAAATATGTGAAGCTGTTGTACCACAATAACTTGTTCACTTGTATAAGCCCTTGACTGTGCTTTGAAATCTACCATATTTTGATATAGTAAGCATCGTAGATTGTAAATGCATAGTTAATAGACTATTTCTCTGCTTACTTTTGACTGTTCAATTTCATCTGGCTGAACTGCATTAAACTTCTGCATTTAAAAAAAAAAAAAAGCACATTCATGATTGAGTTATGTTGATTTCACTTAAGGTTCTTAACTGATTTATGTTATTGATTTTGTTTAGTATTAGATTACTAATGTGTATATAGAATGATACATAGTAGTGATATAACATTAATTATTAATAATGAGTCGGGTTAGAAGTTAATTTAATGCTCTTTAGATTGTACACAACCCACATTTTCAATTTCTTCTTTCTTTAGCACACAGCCTGGTAATGTTCCATGTATGAGTTGTACACAGCAGTTCACTAGCGGTAGAGTGAATTATTCCTTAACTCCAAGCTTGCTGCATGAACAAAGTTGATATCTTTAGGTCATGCCTTCCTTACACTTCTCTGACCTTGTTTAGTCAATGACTAACAGAGTCACTTGTGCCTTTTGTGCTGCCTGGCTGTGCTAGACTTCATGTGAACATGTTTTGTGTCTGTCAGTTTTACCCGTCAAGAGACTAAAGGCTAGTTTAGGCTCCTCCACTTCCATCACTGAGCTGCAATGTAGCTCAAGCAAGTCCATTTTCCTAAGGTGCATCACGATGATATGTTAAGTTCTCCAGACATGGGTAGTGTTATGAAAGGGAAGACTGAATTGTCCTTTAAGATATGGTCCTACAGTCTATACATACAGTCTACACGTGCAGTCTGCACTGCCCCCACTTCTGTTTCCATTAGGAGTGCCTGAAATAATGTACGGATGTGGTGCAGCTTACCACAATGGTGTCTTAGTGTGAAACTAAGGGTGTTAGTTACATGCCTTGGGGAAGGGATAAGGGTTTTCAGGTATATTTGAGACTGCAAGATGTCCTTGGATTGTGTTGGAGGATGTGGAGTGGAGGAAAGTAATCCTGGTATAGTCTGTCCTTATGCTTTTGGGAGCTGAGTATATACCTCACCCATCATGTTTAATCTTGGAAAAAGCTAGCTGGGACAACTGAATAGTGAGCCAGTGGGAGAGGTGCAATTGTGTGACGTGATAATTAGGGTCCAGTGCTTGAGTTTTCTCCCTAGCCTCTTTTGCTTTGCAATGTAGACAACATGCAGTTCTTTAGGACTTGGGAGAATATACATGGCCTGGACCATGATATTAACTTACTATCCATTTGTAAAAAGGTCTGCAACCTTTTTAGACCAACATAATGATTCCTTGATAGTTTTAACATACACTTTAACACTACCGCAGGGATTATTGTCATTCATCCCTCTGAGGGCATGAGACGTGATGCACAGGGAACACTCAGTGTATTCAGTCTGCTACTGTCATGAACAACAAAATAGCCTATCCCAAGCAACAGTTGCCATAGTTTCTCTACCATTTGGAAGAACTCTACAATGTTTAGGTAAATATCCTTCAAAGACCTCAGGATCCTACTATCCTGCCAGACTTGGTCATTAATCACAAAGCCTACCTCTTCCTCTTTCTTGTCCTCCTTTTTCTCTCTTTCTCTCTTTTTGCCTCTGAGAGGTTTCTGGAAGACATTAATAACAACTCAGTTACTTTGTCAAACACTGAGAGATTTTCTCCAAACTGCCACACCTACAAAGAAGATGGAGGAAGCTGTTTTGTCTAGCTTCAACCAGAATAGGTTATCATTAAAATTTGACTGGCATCGTCTTTGTCTAGTAAATAGTATATTACACTGTGTGTTCTTTTCTTCCGCTGTAAAACAGATGGATTTTAAACACCAAATGAACACATAGCCTTTCAAAGGCAGTTTCCCCTCACAACAGTATATGTTGCCCTCATTATCTTCTCTGATATCACTTCATTGTGATATATATATAATATATTTAAATTGCAGTAAAAAAAAATAAAATTCAAAATTCTAGTTCTGAGCTGTAGGTTATACCAATAAATTTAACAGACTCTGGGAACTCTCAGGAGAGACTGAGGTCAGCTGTAGTGCACTGCATTAGGAAGAATGAATCACTCCCATCCTCCCATTTATCAAGGCTGATATCCATGACAGGCTGAAGGAGAACCAACAGTCATAGAAGAATACTTATCTCCTGAATTAAAAGAGCATTTTGAATGCTTGCTATCAATGCCTAAACCTACCCAAAACTGCCTTTCCCCAGCTCTGCCTTTTGTCAAATACTGATGAAGCACTAGCCCAGATCTGTAGCACCAATCCAGGTTTATTTCATGTACTATCAGAATAACAAACATGCTCTCTATTTAGACATTTGAGATTTCTTCAATTAATCTCAGAATTACATGTCTGAATTATGTCTGTACATTTTAGACTTCATAAATGAGGAAGGCTGGAGCTTAAACATTATAATGAAATAAATTTTGGTTGGTCCTATCCAGTACAAACAGACCAAGTGATCAAATTCTTAAATGCAGTTACATTTGATCTTGACATGGGATAGGATTATAGATAATGCTACTCATTGGAAGCAGTCTGGAATCTCTGTAAGCATTCAGCTGCTGGGCAAGGGAATACCTTGTACCATCAAAACTCTGGAGTCATACTATGTAAGAACCTTAAAAAAACCCCACCCAACACAGCACAGGGAATATATTTCAGATCTGAATTCCTAAATATTGTTGAAAGACGGGCTGTATTCAATGTTGTACAGTTGCAGGTGAATAAGGCAACAGCTAAATCATTAACAGATTCTTTTTACTTCAGCTTCCCCAATGCAGATTAGGGGAAGGTTTTTTTCCTGGGGAAACTGGTTAAAAGTTATCAGATGAAAAAAAAATACTATAGACAAACATGGCATAATTATTATGTTACCAGTCACACAGTAACCCTCACTCAAAGAATACATTGCAATATTAATTTACAAGATCTTTTAACAGTCTTGTATGATAAATGTCATTTTGATTTGGTCTGGTATCCTGTTTTGTTTTGAGATGATACTTCTTTGCAGTTTAATTTTATTAACGTAGCAAATTAGAGAATGATGTTCTGGATCCACATAGTGAATTATTCATTGCATTTCAAATAATAAGTTGCTATCAGATGCTTTCTGATCTGCATTACATAAAGTCATGCTGAATCTCTAATGTCTGGACTGCCTGTGTAATGAAGAACCTCTCAGACAGTGTTCAATCAAAATTCACTTGAGAGAAAGCAGACACAGTATTTCGATAAGCATCATGTGTACCCCATAGTTTTGTTTTGTTTTATTTTTGTTTCCTAAGCAGAAAGAATCCTCAGCCATAACCACATCTCTTCTTCTTAGAAGTGCCTGGTTAAGCACAAAAGTTTTGATTTTAAAGGTATTATAATTACATGTGAGTTCCTAGGGCTGCTCTTACTGGTAAAGTAGCTGAAGAGAAGACTTACAGATCTCTAATTTCTGAGACAAAGACCAAACTCTCACTATTCTATGTAAGAAATGTGATGCTGTGTTCAGATATCAAAACATCTGGGTAACATGGCCTTAGATCACAGTCAGAAAGAGGTGCTCTCTTCAACTGCCTGCGTTCTCTTAGAAAATATAAATATAAAAAATCCAGAACTCATATGAATGAAAACATGGCTTTTTAAAAGCTGAAAATATATGGAGATAAGAAAGTTAAGTAAAATGTTTAAGAAGTCTTAGTCAGAAGAAGGGAATTTTTGTTATTTTTATACATTAGCTGAATTTATTGCTTGCTATTTTAGCAAACATGCTGTCGTATAGTTTTATTTTTTATTTTACACCTGAATGACCTGATCTCTCTTTTGGTATTTCAGTTTCATGGGCACAAATAAAGGAAGACAAAATTTGGATCATTCTGATTATTTTTGTTTTGTTTTGTTTTGGTTTGCTTCTTTGTCCTTGGAGGTCTGTGAGAGAGATTGTACTCAGAAGTCAAGCTATGCTTCATCTGTGCCTTTAGCTGTTTCCATGGCCAGTTTTACGTCCTGAATCACTCAGATATAAAGATTGTCCTCGTGATACGCTGTAATTCCCAGTCAGTCTAAACAGGTTTTAAACTGTGATTCAGCGTTAAGTCACTAGGTGGCATGTGTCAATGAAGGAGGAGGAAGTTAATATTGGGAAGTTCTGGTGAGCGCAGCTGGCACTGGGTGCGTTGGGATATGCACGTTAGAGTTAATGTATTGCCATCTGCCTCTATTTTATTCATTTGTTGGACAACAGACCATAGTTGTCTAATGCTCAACATGCTTTTACTCATAAATTATATTAAAATGTGTTCAAATATTTCCTTTTGGTAACTTCATGAAAAAATCATTCCGTGTGCCTGATTGTTGTAGAAATTGAGCCTTTTCCACCTCTCCCATCCTCTGCCTACTAAGCAGATACAGTCTGCTTCTCGGTAACAACATAACTAAAGTATACGGAAATAAAGACATAAAATAGGGAGACATTGGGGACAGAGGGAGGGAGAAGGAGATGCCAATATTCTAGTGCATGTATGGCCACATTATTCTGGGACTCTGGTGTGATTCAAATAAGATATTATTCCAAGCATTAAACTTAAAACAAAAAAAAAGTTTCTGTCTCAGTTGCAGAGAGATTGAAAGGAAATGGGTTTATCAGTTAACACAGCTCTGTATCATGGAAATCTGTGTAAAAGTGGCAGCTCTGCAGGTAGAACAGGTAGGATGCATCTGCCTATAGAAGTAAGTTACAGGAACAGCAGCCAGATACAAAAACCAGTTTCTCTTCCACCTGTCACCCTTTAAAAGTTTCTACCCATGTTCTTGGATAACATTGATTATACAAAGGTCAGAAACAAAAAGGTGACTTTTTTGTAACTTTGACTTAGTTCATTTAAAATTGTCAGAGACTGGCGATCTATACCAAAATATGTGGGAAAGTTGTGCACTAAAATTTTTCATCATGTACACCATCCCTTGTCTTTACAAAAACAGCCTTCTTATTTCTATATTCTACTCAGTATCTGTCTTCAGGTAGTCTATAGCAGTCAGTTTCTGGCATCCTGCCCTGTGAGCTGTGTTCCCTTCTCCCACTACCCCTGAACACTGAAAAAGGTTTACAAGCATGAGAATCTCAGATAGTGCCTCTGTGGCACCACAGAGATACCTCTCCTGATTTTCTTTACTTCATATGCTGCCACGTCTAATTGCAGATGTAGAAGTTGAAAGGTTTTGAGGTACACAGGAGATGAGAATTTGGAGAAATGAAATTTGGCAGTACTGATTGCAGAGTAATGATGAATTCCAAAAGTACAACTAAAGAAAGAACCTGTCATAGATGTATATAATGCTTTGTCTCCTGCAAAATGCCAAAACGATGGCAAAAGAGTAATCTCCTTTCTGGCCTTTTGAAAATCTTTAGTGTTATGGAACAGTAGTAAAATTATTTGCCACCAGACAGTGCTGGTGGAGTTCAGCACAGATATGACCCACATAATGTTTCTGTACCTTGTGTGCCTGTCAGCAGTACTTCTAGACACATGACACTGAAATGCACATATTCTGACTTTATTATATAGAGAGGAAATGAACATCTGCACACCAAGGTGCATGCAAGCACTCTGAACATGCAGCAAGGATGGCCACAAGGGTGTTTTTGTGAAAAGAGACTCCATGAGCTAAATCACTAAAGCAGATGCACCCCAACAGTGTAGACACAAGAACACATGGGAAGTACTGCATTTTTTCATCTTTGTTCACTTGCACACTCAATTCTGCACATAAATGTTATCATTAATCCCAGAAAATGGGAGAGATGATGCTTTTACCCTCTGCCTGGGAAGCCCATCCCTCCTCTAGGATTCTCTTTGATTTAGGCTCAGCCAGGAAGTCCCCAGGTTGGCTTCCCACTCTGCCTTCCTTTCTTCTTGCAAATAAGGGTGAACTATACATGTGCCTTGAGGAAGCTGTCCTTGGAGACTAATGAACTCTTTGGGGCTCCTTTGCCTTTCAAGATATCCTCCAAGTGCTACCACTGCCTGCCACTAACTGAAGAAGCCACTCAGCTCACCCAAAGTCCAGTTTTTCAGTCAGTTTACTTGGTTTCCCTTCTCTTCCCAGGACCTTAAACTCCTCCATTTCATAGTGCCACAGCCTAGGCTTCCAGTCACTACCACATACTCAGACAACTCTTTATCGTTTGTAAGAATGAGAGCCTGTGATGGGATGCTTTTTCTGCTGGTTTAAGGAAACATTATCTACCTTTTCTTCTTGATTTACTTAGACTATGTGAGACACAGTGACTTGCATTTTGTCTTGTGGTGGGTTAACCTTAGTTGACTGCCAGGTGCCCAACAAGTCACACTATCACTGCTCTTCCTCAGCCTCCCAGCAAAGCAAAGCAAGCAAAAAGATTTATTCTCTACTTCCCATCAGCAGACAATGTCCAGCCACTTCTTGGGAAGTAAGGCCTCAGTACACATAGTGGTTGCTCCAGAAGACAAACACCTTAGTAACAAATGCCTCCCTCACTTACCTTTCTCTTAGCTTTTATTGTTTAGCATGATTTCAAATGGTATGGAATGAAGACTTCTTTGGTCAGTTTGGGTCAGCTGTCCTGGTTGTGTCTCCCTCCCAGCCATTTGCCCACCCCCAGCCTACTGCCCTTTGGGGTGGGACTGTGGGAGAGACAGCCTTGATGCTATGCAGCACTGCTCAGCAGTACACAAAACTTTGGTGTGTAATCAACGCTATCCCAGCTACAAATACAAAACATATCACTATGAGGGCTACTATGGGGAGCAGTCTACACAGAGTGTCTCTTCCACCTATGTTCATGTAAGAGCCTGTCCATGTCCATTTATTGCTGTACTCCCAGTGACGGAGCTATCCTGCCACATCTCTCTGATCCCAGTGGTATCAGAGCACAGCAGCTGTGTACAGGCTTCTAATTTGTTTTGTTTACTTCATAGGCTACTGGTACTTGAGATAAGTTCACAGCCACCTTGCCCTCTCAAGGAGAGTGTGAGATTGTTTTCCATCATGCTGTCCCCAGTGAGCTTCCCCTCATCCCTGTTCCCCCATTTCTCTGGGGTTTTTTTTGCCTCCATCCCCACCAAGCCTAGCTTAAAGTCCTTCTCACTATGTCAGCAATCCTACTGGTAAAGATAATCTTGCTTCCTGTCTTCATTGGGTAGACATGCTTAAGGGTAGAAAGGTTCTACAGAGGAATCTAAACAGGCTGGATTGATGAACCGATGCCAACTATATAACATTCAACAAGGCTGAGTGCTGGGTTCTGCACTTGGGTCACAACAACCCCATGCAACACTATACATGCTCAGAGCAGAGTGGCTGAAAACCTGCCCGGAGGAAAGGGACCTGGGGATGTTGGTTGACAGCCAGCTGAATATGAGCTGGCAGTGTGCCCAGGTGGCCAAGAAGGCCAATAGCATCCTGGCTTGTAACAGAAATAGTGTGGCCAGCAGAACTAAGGAAGTGATTGTCCATTTCTACTTGTCACTGATGAGGTCACACCTCCAATATTATGTTCAGTTTTGAGCCCCTCATTACCAAAAAGACATTGAGGTTGTAGAGCATGTCCAAAGAAGGGCAATGAAGCTGAGAAGGGTCTAGAGTGCAAATCTTATGAGAAAGGGCTGAGGGAAGTGAGTTTTTTTTGTAAAATGAGGCTGAAGGAGGAGAAAAGGAGGCTGAAGGGATACCTTAACACTCTCTACAACCACCTGAAAGGAGGTAGTAGTGAGGTGGTTGTTGGTGTCTTTTCCCAAGTAATAAGTGATAGAATGAGAGAAAATGGCCTCAAGGTGTGCCAGGATAGTTTAGATTGGACGTTAGGAAAAGTTTATTCACTGGAAGGGTTATCAAGCATTAGAACAGGCTGCCCAGGGAACTGGTTGAGTCACCATCCCTGAATGAATTTAAAAGGTGTGTAGATGTGGCACTTAGGGACATGGTTTAGTATTGGACTTGGCAGTGTTGTGTTAACAGCTGGATTTGGTGATCTTAAAGGTCTTTTCCAACCTAAATGATTCCATGATTCTATGCTTCCATGATCTTGTCTCTTCTCTCTGCTGAAGTTCTCATTCCTTGAAGAAGGTTCAATGGTCAGAGAGACAAAGACCTGCCAGTGACTCTGAGCTGAGCATCTGGGATTTGACTCACTGGTACATCTTCTGTGATCCAGGCATTTCCTTTTGACCATTAGGATCAAGGAGGATACAGGATGGACAGCTGTACCTTTCATGTTAGCTCCTAGAACGACCCTTTATCTGCTCAGGGTCTCCTTTGGTAGCATTATTAATGCCCACAAGGACTATGAGCAAATAAAATTTCAAGTTTTGTCCAGTTTCATGGTGCACTAATTTTTACCTATCATTTGGTACTTTTTAAATACAGATTAGGGATCATTAGAAAATTTTCTTCTGGAGCCACCTGTACATCAGATGTGGCAAAATTCCCATCAATATGGCATCATTAAAGAAAAAGATCAGATAATATATGAATTCATAAAAAAGGAAGAAAAGTGGAGCCCCTATTATTCAGAAAGGAAGAAAATCCTTGGAATTTAAGCAGACAACTGAAGCAACTGATTATTGCTTAGTACAGGCCTTATCATTAACATAGCAAAAAAAAAAATCCCACTTATAATGAAGTAAACATTATTTCTTTCTGGATAATTTAAGTTCAGAGTCAGGGGGTTATTTAAGGTTAAGCAAGAGATTCATAAAACATAGTCCTGCTCTGCTTATGTTGAGACATGTTATCCCTATGTCTGTGATTTTTACTTTTACTAGGACTGTTTGTGTGTAGTTATTTCTGCTCTTGATTAATCTAATACATTTCGTTCTGAACCTGACCTTGATGAACTGCCCTGAGTTTTTATTCCATACTATGTCCTAGTTTTTGAAGACAGCTAAAATTAAATTTCTTTTTAATAAGGTGATCTGTCTTAGCAGACATTGATTATCTACTTAAACTACTATTTAATCACCCTTAATAGAACTGCAAAGTATCTTCATAATAGTGAGGAATATTGTGAGGGGATAGAAAAGGCAAAAAGGGAGATGTCTTTGGTTATCACTGAAAACATTGTATCCACAATTAGCAATGTATTTTGGGATTCGAATAAGTGAATTAGGATATCTACACTTGATTAGTTGTCCAGACTGCCTTCACAGACAATGAGTCTGATTCAAGATGCCTATTGATCTCTATGAACTCTAAAGGGAGCATTGCAAACTAGCTCATTTGCAATTGTCTAAAGTTTAAGTGAGATGTATCCTACCCATGAGGACAAAACATTTCACTAATGATGAAAGCTTCCTTGTTGGTAGAACAGGAACAGCCTAAACAGAAATGGTTTCAAAATCATATAAGAGGAGAAATATCTTCCCTAATTTTAGATATCTAAGTCCAAGCTGGACACTTTTAGAATGATTTCACTTCACCTAGTTTTGACATTTGTATTAGTATGAGTTGAATCATGGCTGGGTGATATGAACAGAGAATTTTATGTCATTTTTTCTTCTAAGAACATCATTCCTTGATATGTGTGTAAATGGCTGTTTGCAACTGGTTTATGTTTGCATCAACAATAGTCCTGATTATTTTGACTCCACATGTATGAGAATTGGTATCCTACAGTAATACCAAAGGGAGTATTTCTGACATTTCAAGGGTAGTTCAGTAGAGACTGAAATATGACTGAAATACTTCTGTGTGTATTTTCAAATGTTTCCAGCATATGACCACTTGAATTTGTAATTAGTTCAATGTAATGTTTATCGCACTAGCTTAACTTTTACTCATCTCCACTGAGATATGCTCAGGTTTTATTATATATATATATATATATATATATATATATTTTTTTATTGTGCTCATAAATTCTTAAAAAGTGGCTTGTGGCTGCTGTGAAAAGAAAATATAGTCCAGAAGAAGCTTTGATATATAATCTTTTGAAAGTTTGTTAAAGATATACTATAAGACATATCATATTTAGAAATAAAGTGATTGCCTGTAACACAAATGTTAAGATATTAATTTATAGATGGGATGGACTGCTACTTTTAATATGATCAGTGTCACAGCTCTTGTTTTGGCTTAGGGATATATCTAATAAAATAGCCAAGAATCAAGTATCACATTATATCCCTCCTCTGTACATACATTATTTCTAACCTTATTGTCTTATTTTTTCCCAGTTACACTCATAAAATATATCCAGAATTCAATGAGTATCATCTACATCAGTGAAATTGAAATTTAGCCCACTGTTTTCCTTTTCATAGTCTAAAAATTACTTCCTTTATTCAAACGATGTTTAATTACTTAAAGACGGAGTGGTCATTAGATGTTTGAAGTAGATAAACAAATCAATGTCCGTAAATAAACTCAGAAAATGTCATTGTGCTGAATTTCAATTAATTGGTTTAGTTAGTTAATCATGAGCATTATCTCTTTAGAGGAGAACTATTTTTTTGATGTGCAAAGCTTCCCAGTTTTATCCATGGTTAGACTCTTGGATTAATTGATCAACTCTATTCAGGTTGAGACATTAATAGGGAAAGCTCACAATACTGACATAAGTATGAGCATTGCTAATAACTGAAATTTTCACTTGAGATTTTTTTGTACAAGTATGCTTACTGTTGGGCTAAATAACACACACACACACCCACACACACCCCCCACGTACCCCTTTTAAAGAACAGTTATAGAACAGAATGATGTCTGATTTTGAATTCCAGCCATATCTTCCATTTAAAAATCCTAAATTTCTAGTTTACGACAATGTATTTCCTATTGGCAAATGTGCAAACATCTTACTATAAGCAAGTTAGGGATGTACTGAGGAACATAAAGAACTACATAACGTGAAAAGTCCCACATTAATGGAATAATTGTAATTAATTTTTAGCACCATTAGTTATATCATTTACACATTTTAAGACTGAAGTGTGATTTACTTGGTCTTTTGTTAGATAATTAATATCAAAAGTGTATAAATCATAATTTTGTAGTGTGTATATATCTCCTGTACAGTTAAGAGTTCAAATAGGTATAAATGTGTTCTAAATAGATGTGAATGAAACCTGAGTTTATTTTCTTGGCACAAAATTACCTTGCTAATAGAGCTGAACAGAAAAGACCAATATGAGTACTTAAGGATGTCAGACTACAACCCTGTTCCAAGTCAGAAAGAGATCATTTCTGGGCAGTGGGGAGTTCCAGCTGATGCAGAACCACAAGTCTAAAGCAGGCCCCTCAAGTGCTGTGGGCTTGATACTTTTTCTGCTTCCCACAGCAGATGCCTAGAAGCCACAGCCTGTCATTGGGGGCACCTGACTACAACCTGGCTGGTTTCGGTATCTGTTTGATAAGGAAAACTTTGCAAATTTTGCCAGTAATGATACAGTTCCACAGGACATTTTGTTTGGTGAATCATGGATACCATGATCTGGTGAATTTGTTCTACTTTAAAGCTTGTCTACAAGTAACACTGATTAACCAAATATGGACAGTTCTGTGCAAGTGACCTTGCTATTACTGAAATTCTTGTTTTGTAAAAGTAAGTCAACAGTGTGTCTTGATGATATACTAACAGAGAAAATTTTACATTTTTTTTTTAACTAGTTCAGAGGCTGGTTATGGACATTTACCACTGTATTTTTGTATGAATGCAGAATCAGGTGCCTCTGGAGAAAAATTGCTTCCATCTGAAAGCAGCTTTCACCTTTCTGTGCAATGGAGTGCATGTTCAATTAATTTCCAAATATCTGTATCACTGACTAGAAATGCATCTGTTCCCAGCTGTCTCAGAAGAGAAAAACCCGCAAAGCAGAGCTTTCTGAACTTTCCAAACCCATAGGAAAATAAAACCTATGACCACAGAGCTTGATGTTCATAAAACCTTACTGAACACAAATTTAAGATTATCAGCTATCTTGAAAATATTTGCCATAAGCCCACGCAATTAATTGGTATTTGACTGGATTGACTGAAAATAGAAACTATGTATTTCTCAGTACAGTACTGGTCATTTAGGAAAAAATACATTCACAGTCCTGCTTATCTCTACACAGCTGGAATAAAATTTCAGAAAGGCAATCTGAAGCAAGAAAATTCCTGTGTTTCTAAATGAGTCCTGTGTTTCACAGAACGCTGTTGTTTTCCTCACTCTGAAATATCCTGGGTTTTTCCTTTCCTTTCTATCCATGATATAGCTTGCTAACTGTTCCCTTTACCCCCTGCCTTTCCAGCTCTGTCCCTAGAGCCAGCTATCACACAGAACTGCCTGCATTAAGGAACCATTGAAGAAATGTCTTGCAATGTGACATCATCTAGAAGCATGATTCAATTAAGTGAAAGGTCTACTTCAGGATTAATTTCTGCTTAGAGGCTGATCTTCATTTCTTCTTTAATAGTCAATGGAGAGAGACAAAGGCTTCTCAGCTGCTAATTTAGTCTATAAAGTTAGGCTCTTCCAGAGGATGATTCAAAGCAGGATCCTGTCTTTTTCTCAATCAATCAATCACACGAGGGACTGGACTTTGTTAGCACTATTGAGATACTCCCTGAAGACTTGATTTTTAACAAAAGTGAACACACAGTAAAATACATAAGAGGCTTGTCCAAAACATTCCCCTAGTTCCAGCCTTTATGCATACCTCAAGCTTTTCTCTTTTCACCTCTTATTCTGTGAGATATTATCTCCATGTGGACAGTAATAGTTGCTTGTATCATCAGTGTACATATTCATCCTTTCTGTACAAAAAGCACCTACTCTTCACTGGGGAGTATCATTTAAAGATATGGAAATCAAGGGGGGGGAAAAAAAAAAAAACAACTAAAGAGGAAAAAAGAATTACACATTAGTCATATTAGACTCTTCATAATAAGGCATAGATTTTCAGAAGTAATTAACATTTATTTTAAATGTCCATAATGCTTTTTAGACATCAAGCCCATTCATCATGATACAATGTCAATGCAGTCTCTTCTGAAAGCGTGGATTCTTTAACAGTTGTCAGTCTGTGTGCCTCTCTTGTTACTAGCTGTGTTATGAACAGCATGAAAAACCTGACAGTTTTTTTATTATTCTACCATTTCAATCTGGTTAAGATAGCAAGGTGATAAGTCCAAAGGTGCCCTAAGTGAACAACTAATTGCGCATCAAATGCTCTCTGTGCCAGCAAAGACTATGGAAATGGAGCTCAAAGGAAAAATAGATGATCTAAAGTTCCAGTGGAAAAGTTCATTAAATAATTTGTTAGCAGAAAGAAGGAAGAACACTTATAACATACCAATATCACCTACCTGATATATCATACCAGGTATAGCTTTTAAATGAGCACCTTATTAATATTATTATGTTTAATTAAATTAATAGATTTTTTGCCTTAAGAAAAAGTAATTTCCATCAAAATTGTCAGAACTGCATGATTGAATAATTTATTGTGCATTGAAAATAGAACAAACTCCAGGACTTTGAATTAACCTTTTAAAAAACTGCTATCTAAACCCCTAAGGTTAATCACTAAATTAAAAAGTAAAGATTTAAGTATTCTACTTTGGAAGACATAACTACCCAAAGGAAATAATCTCTTTGAAGGCTCTAGTAGAGTCCTGTCACAATCACTGAGTGTCAGTAGAAGCATTAGAAGGGATAGATAATTTAATGGAAAAAATAGTAACATTTATTTTATAAGTCATTCATAATGGGAAAAAAATGGGTCAAGTTAAAAATACATGGAAAGGGGATGTTAAAAGAACATCATTTTAGGATTATGCTAAGGACTGAAGATTTAAAATCTGAAGGTAAAAAGGAAATCTAGCAGGTTACAGCTATTAATCCGATCATTTCCCATACCTTTGCTCAGATAAAATGGATCATGTCTTTACTCATGAAGAAAGAAAATCCTTTCAGTTTCCCATATGAGTGTATTTTAAGTTTAAGAAAAAAAATTTGGACTCTTTTTTTCGTTTGTTTTGGATTTGGCATTTATTTAAGTGCCTTTGCTCAGTAAAAATTTATTTTTAATAAGTAAGCGGGTTATAGGTTAAATTGAAAATTACCTTTTACAGATGGCATCATTTGATGCCTAGTTTTATTTGAAAGAAAGAGATCAAGATATATTGTTTTAAGCATCTTGAAAAATGTTGATGGAAATGTAAAAGAAACGCTGGCAAAATTGACAAATATCTAATTAATCAGTAAAGATGCAATACATCTCATGTAGTTTTAACCCCCTGAAAATTATGTGTTTATTTTATGCTACATATGAAGGCTTACCTTCATAAGTGATGCAGAGAGATCATCCACAATGATATAGCCCACCTATGGGATCTGAAAACCATTGAATACTTCATGAGGATTTTCACTTATGTTATGAATATCATTAGGTCTGCTTTTAATAAATATGAAGGACAAAATAATAAAAGGTGTGGTGAGTTGACCCTGGATGGATGCCAGGTGCCCACCAAAGCTGCTCTATCACTCCCCTTCCTCAACTGGACAGGGGAAAGAAAATTTAATGAAAGTCTCATGGGTCAAGATAAGGACAGGAAGAGATTACTCAGCAATTACTGTCATGGACAAAACAGAGTTGACTTGGGGAAATTAATTTAATTTACTGCAAATCAGATCAGAATAGGATGAGAAATAAAACCAAATATTAAAACACGTCCCTTCAGTCCTCCCTTCTTCCCAGGCTTAACTTTACTCCTGATTTATCTACCTCTTCCCCCACAGCGGCAGGGGGATGGGGAACGGTGCTGCTCCTTCCTCCTCACACTCTTCTCCTGCTTCAGTGTAGGGTCCCACCCACGGGAGAGAGTCCTCCACAAACTTCTCCAACATGGGTCCTTCCCATGGGCTGCAGTTCATGAACTGCTCCAACGTGGGTCCTTTCCATGCAGTGCAGTCCTTCAGGAACAGGCTGCTCCAGGGTGGATCCCCCACGAGGTCACAAGCCCTGCCAGCAAACCTTTTCCAGTGTGGGCTACTCTCTCCAGCTTTCTTCGAGTGCATCCACCTGCTCTGGTGTGGCGTCCTCCGCAGGTTACAGGTGTCTATCTGCTCCACTGTGGCCCTCCACAGACTGCAGGGACACAGCTTGCCTCACCATGGTCTTCACTACAGACTGCAGGGGAATCTCTGCTCCAGTACCTGGAGCACGTTCCCCCCCCTCCTTCTTCACTGACCTTGGCATTCGCAGGGATGTTTCTCTCACATGTTCTCACTTCTCCCTCCAGCTGCAAAATATGCAGGGTTTTCTTTCCCCTTCTTAAATATGTTATCCCAGAGGTGCTACCACTGTCATTGATAGACTCAACCTTGGCCAGCAGCATGTTCATCTTGAAACCAGCTGGCATTGCTTCTATTGGACAAGGGGAAGACTCATAGCAGCTTCTCACAGAAGCCACCTTTGTAGTTTCTCCACTACCAAAACCTGGCCATACAAACCCAGTGAATACATTCTACCCCTTGTCTCTGGCTTATCTCATGTCCATGTTCAGGAACCCAAAAGGACTGTGGTGTTTTGAGTGGATTCCAGCTGCCCACCAAGTGACTCTTACCACTCCCCTCATTAGCAGGACAGGGTAGGGGAGAAAATAAGGTGGATAAAAACTTTTGGGTCAAGATAAAGGCACTTTAATAAAGCAAAATCAGAGGCCATGCATGGAAGGCCATGCTCCAGAAGACAAATGTCATAATAACGGATGTGCCCACTCCTCCTCCTTTCTCTTAACTTTTATTGCTGAGGAGACATAAAATGGTATGGAATATACCTTTGGTCAGTTTGGGTCAGCTGTCTTATGTCCCCTACCAAGATCTTGGCCACCCCCAGTCTACTGGTGAGGGGGGAATGTTGGAGAGACAGCCTTGATGGTGTTCCAGCACTGCTCAGCAGTAGTTAAAACACTGGTGTGTTATCAACACCTTCCTATCTACCAATGCAAAGCACAGTACTATGAGGGCTGCTATGGGGAAAATTAACTCCATCTCAGCCAGACCCAATACAAAAGGTAAAAAAATGCAAAAATAATATTTATTTTCTACTAAACAGTTCATCTTTGTGGCTTTGTTGCCTAATGTAAGGTGGTTTAGACAATTTAAAAGAAGTGGATAGTTTCATTTATTTTTAGGGTCTAAACATTCACTGTATTTACAGATGTTTTCTAAAATATATTCGCAGGCTTAAAAAAGCATCAGGTGCCTTGTTGAGACTGTTGACTTGAATTACCTTACCTTAGTGCAATAAATTAGCACTAATTTCTGTCTTCCAGCCAGATGTCTCCACCAGACTATGGAATCCTTAAATATTTTCGCTTATAGCTGACTTCAAAGCTTGATGTAATTGCTTTGTCACAGAAGGTTAGGAAATCTATGTCTGACACCGAGGTTGAGTCCTGAAAATAGTACAGGCTTATGTTCTATGTATCTTTTAAATTAGCTTGTTTCAGGAATTTTGAACTTGAAAGATTTAGCTCTGGAAAATATGGATGTTCCTTTATCACCAATTACAACTGATGCTTCTGTAAAAAATTTTTTTTTTTTTTTTTTTTTTTTTTTTTTTAAATCAGAAATTCTCTTGTAGGAATCCTACTTGCCATAGAAATATCAGCACACAGAAGTTATGGAGAGTGGACAATTTCCTGGGGACAAAACCAGAAAAAAATAATGAAGTAGATTTTACTGGTTTGTTGGGAGTCTTCTCTTGTCCCTTGAGCCAGATCTAGATATGATGACCAACATGACAATCATGTACACCACTGTCATTTTGATACTTTTTTTGTCTGTTGCAACAGTGGTAAAAACCCTCCACAACTTAGACATTTGGGAGGTCCCACCCCAAAATGAGACTTTGCAGCTGGATGCAGATGTGCCAGATCTCTAGAACCCCCCTTTCTCATGTAAGCCTGCAAGCACTCAATTAAATGAATTAGGGAAAGGCCTTTGAGCAGTGTGTCTATCCTCTACTGGAGAAAGAGTTCACTGCTGACACAGCCATCTTTCTTCATTTACCCAGTTATCGTTGCCACATCTCCCTGAAATTGCTCTCTGCCTGACAGGGATTAAACCTAAAAAAATATCATTATGTGAAGGAAAACATTACTAAAGAAACTTTAGGGCAAGAAAATACAAATACAGATCATCCTTAAAGTTCTTTCTGAAATGCTTCAGTGTCTCTTTGCTAGTTTAGGGACTTGGCTGTCTCTTTTCCTTTCTAACATATTTAAGCTAGTCTTCAACTTGCTGTTATAAAAATTTGATTCCTAGTACTCTATGACTGGGCTTTTGGATAATCCTACCGGGTTTCTTGTTTTTTTAGGTTGTGTATTTTAGCTTTTTTTTTTTTTTTTACCAGCATTTCCCTATTTACATTTTTTGCTGAAGTCTTTAATTTGTTTACAATCTTCTTAAAGGTTTTAGGGTGTTTTCTAACTCTTATCTTTCTAAAGACACATTTGTGAAACTGTATAGCTGATGTCTGAAGAAACAGTAATTTTTTAATCTCCATAGAAGACTTCAATATTAATTTTGCTGTAAGTGTTTTATAAAGACCAATCATCATTCAACAGATGGCGAATTGGGAACGGTATCATTACAGAAGTATTTAACTTCTTAAATACAGTTTTGGAGAACAAATGCGACTAATAATGGTATTAGTACTGAATAGCCTCAGCTATTCAGATTTGTGACAGCTAACAGATTTCTTTGCTAAGTCATTATGAATCAGCAAGAAGTGGTGCTAGTTTAAACTGATCTGGATATCCTTGCAAGGATTTAATAGAAAAACAAATTCAATTTAAATTAATTATATATTAAAAAGGACTTCTGTAACAAATGTTCTTGGTTTGAAGTGGTCACATTTTAATGAATTTAGGGAATTAGTGATGCTGCACAGGGGAACAAATGATATTGATTCACAGAAATTTCAGGACTCCTTCACATTCAAAAGAATGATCAATATCCTGGAAAAATCTTGTGGAAAGGCATTGTGGCCATTCCTGACTGAAAAATCAACTGTAAGGTTAGCAGGGGTAAACTTGGAGGGAGGAAGAAAGAAAATACTAGTTAGGATAGAAAAGTCATCAGTGTGGGTATAAATTTCCAGAAGTAAGTCAGAGTTAGACTGCTGCAAGAGAAATAAGAACAAAACCCAAAAGCCATTTTAGCTTTACAAATATCTGTGAATCAAGAAAAAATAGATCTTGAAAGATCTTATACACCTACCTTATACACCAGAAGCACTCTGGCTGTGTTAGCACAGCACTCTGCCAAAGATGATATACTGTCCTCCTCCATTTTTTCTCAGGAAGATGATTTAAAACATGTGGGGAACAGCATACAGAAATGTGAGCATGTCCATACAGAAAGGAAAAGTAAAACTCACATATTAAATATCTGAAGTCAGAAACACTTGATCATTTCTGTTACAGGACGCTGGATATCCCAGATCTGGAAACAGATATTTTACATGGATCTACAGAGTTGGGAGTAAAATTCTTGAAAAAAATATAAAAAAGGGGAAAAAAAAGAAAAAAAAAACCAACTCAAACCCCCCCTAGTCAAGTGCAAGCCTGTTCAAATGACTTAAGAAACATGGCATGAAATAGAGAAGTATGAATACAGCCATAGAGATGATGATTATTTGCAAAAATTAGCATTATAGCTTCTGCTGTACATGTTTTTATCTATGTTACTACTTATTTTAACTGTTTACTCATCCCTTTTAAATAAAAGTGGAATTTTTAGAGCAAAATAGAAAGACATTGAAATGATATAAAGTTTATACCTGAATTTAGACATGAACATTTTGCAAAGATACATGTCCATTGTTAACTTTTAGAAAAGGGACACCTGCTTCTTATTTTATTGTATCCAAAATCCACTCAAATATTTTTGTCTTGAGCAGCATATTTAAGTAACACACCTCCTGCGTACAGTCCAAACTCAGCATACATTATATAGAGATTAATGATTTTTTCTATCTACCACTACTGACTGATTTGTAAGAAAGAAAGTAGAGTCATTCATTAAAGATTTCTAGGTAAAATAAGAGCTTTAAGTATCCCTAAACTCCCTATTATATCAAAGCAACCTCTCTGGTACTAAAGATAAATTTAAGAGATCAAAGAAAACTAAGAATATTACATTTTTAGAAGTCACAGGGTCAAAAACTTTCTGGTTCATATTTAAATCAGATTTACATTCATTAAGAGTCTTACTATGGGTTCAAGCATTAATCATATGAAAAAAATATTCTTATCCTTTCTCAAATATTTTTCCATATTAGTATTATATTACTTCAAGGTAATTTCTACAAAAAAAAGAAATAAAGTTTAAAATATAGTATAAAACAGTCTTAGGCAAAATGAAAAATTCTATGTAGAAAATTAAAGGATAATATTTTATAAGTAACCCTGATATTCAGCTATTTTTGATCATTCAATAAACCCTGCCACCAAACAACAAAACAGCCTAGCCCCCTGCCAAAATACCACCCCCCAATCAAAAAACACAAGAAAGATTAAAATAAAAAATAAATTTAAAAAACCCAAAACAAAACCAAAGCAATTAAAACAGATGTGAGATTTAGCTGGAATACCCTTTGCACCTCAGAAAACGGTACATGGTACATCTAGAACACTTCTATTTCTCTTAAAAAACAAAAACAAAAAAACAAAACCAAAACCAACCAACCAACCAACCAACCAAACAAACAAACAAAACCAAAAACCAAAAACAAATCCACCCCACAAAAAAAACCCCAAACAACAAAAACCACTCAGATCAGGCAATTCTGGAATCTGGAACAGTGTGTGGAAATTTAGTGTTGCCTGAAGAGGATTGCAGTGATAAAAAATCATGTAAAGACTACATGGCAATCTAAAAATTTTATTTTAAATCATGGCACATGGTTTTTTCCTTAGAATTTGCACAGATGAATATGTAATGTTTTACTTTTAGGATTACAGTTACTGACCTTTTTTCTTGTTGTTGTTTTGGTTGTTTTGGTTGTTTTCTGCATGCATTTATGCCCTTTCAGCAGTGAATCTCATTGATAGGTGCTTTGGGACTTGCTAGATGGCTTTGATTTCTGGTGTTCAGAAGTACATAGGCAGATACAGCCTTGACCTAAATGCAGGGGTGAGAAAATGGGAGAATGTTCATGCAGTCACAGACCATAGTGGCATTACAGAAAATGGGTACACCAATGAAGTGTAAAGGGAAGCTCCTCTGTTCTCCTCTCAGTCCAGACGCTGTTCAGTGTGGACTTGGTGTGGACCTCCAGGTCCCCTGTGTGCTTTGAACATTTGAAGCCAGCTCTCAGAGCAGTCCAGGATGCTGGATAACGGCTACTGGTACAATTAAAATATGAGTGAGCAAAGTTGCTGTTGCTTTTGACAGGCATTTTTAGTATAAGGGAGAAGTTTCTGGATGTTGTGGAACACATGATGTTTTCCCTATTAAATTTCTTAGTTTGTCATGATCAAGTAAAAGTTTAACTATTTATTTGTTCATAAAACAAAATTAGGCAAAATGAACCTATGTGTTGTATGCATGCCTCTATTGTAAAAACCAAAAAAGAGGGGTGAACACTTTGTTCAGAATGACACGTTCATAATGGATAATAATAGTGTTCGCAAAGACGAGTAATTATATCTATACAGTGTTTGTCGGAGTTTTAAAACCATTTTATGTTTTCTTTTTATACTTCTCCCGGGAGATAAAACTGATACATTCTATGCTCAAAGAAATGTAATGGAAGATATTTAACATCTCATTTCTGTGTGTATCTTTTCTTGCTTACAAAAGGACATTTTAAAGGCAACTTTTGTTGTAAAACCTGCCAGTTTTACACTCCTTTCCGGGACATTTGTATTGTACAGCAGAGTTGCTGCTACCTCATGTATGAGGTGAGGTTGAAAGAAAGTTTGCTTGTACCAACATCATCAGCTGGTCTACACGAATGTGGTTTATTTAACTATTTGGCTACAAAATGGATTGCAGAGACATTAGGAATAATTTGCAGTACCAACCATTGTGCAAGCTGAATGCCAGTGCATAAGAGAGCCAAGTACTTCAAAGAAAATTTTGGTAGGTTTCTCACGTTTTCGTTCATAATGTTAACAATTTGAAATAGAGTAGATGGAGAAGCATTGTATAACTGCAGGTAAAGGATTTTTCCAAACTTACTATACCAGTCTTGGTTCAGATGACTGGCCATGAAACCATTGCTCAGAGTCACTAGATTTCACAAAATCAATTAATTAATTTTCATATGTCCTAACTTCTGTAACATTACCTGAGAGTATTAGCTTTTAATTAAAAAGAAGCAAAGAAACATGAAATTGTAAGACTATTAGATAGAAAAGCTTGAATACCTAAATTGAGAAGACTGAAGGCAAAAGGACCAGAACTGGTTTTAAAATTACTTTGTGATTCAGAAGGATTTTTGAGTGCCAGTGGACAACAACTCCATACCAACAATAATAACTGATTCTTTTCATCTTACTATTTTGAAAAAAACCAAACACAGACCTTCAATAAAGGGTTAAAAGAAAAAGTAATAACTCTGGAAGGAGCAGGTGGTCCCCAGTTTTGGAGACTAAATAAGCTACCTTCCAGGTAGCCCATCAGGGACTTCTGTTTTTTTGCTCAGAAACTTCATTTAACCCCTTGACCTTGTTCTTTGCCTGTGACATGGTACTGTTGTGCCTGTACCCAGCTTTCAGATGAGGAACTCTTTTGCTCCAGGAGAGGTGTCCCGATCCATCCTGTGCTCCCCTGTCTGACGAAGCTCTGCAGCAGTTGTGGCTCCCTCTGAACATCACTGTCTCTACTCCCCTGACATGGTGCCAAGGTCAACAATGAGGTGGACAGTGCAGGAGGCTCTTGCTGGGGAGGGCATCGCCCTGCAGTATGTGAACAAGATTTGGAGAGAAGGACCAGTGATGGTCATCACGATTAGCGAGGAGTCCTGCAATCACTGGGCATGTCTGCAGTGTCCAGGCAAGTTTGAGGTGGAGCCAAGAAGTTGAGTCAGCAGATTGGGATCTGGTCTGGCACAGAATCACAGAATCAACCAGGTTGGAAAGGACCTTGAAGATCATCCAGTCCAACCATTAACCTAACATTGATAGTTCCCAAGTACACCAGATCCCTCAGTACTATGTTGACCCATCTCTTAAATACCTCCAGGGATGGGGACTCCACCACCTCCCTGAGCAGCCCATTCCAGAACCTAACCACCCGTTCTGTAAAGAAATGCTTCCCAATATCCAGTCTAAACCTTCCCTGGTGAAACTTGAGGCCATTACCTCTTGTCCTATGGCTTATTACTTGGTTCAAGAGGCTCATCCCCAGCTCTCTGCAACCTCCTTTCAGGTAGCTGTAGAGGGCGATGAGGTCTCCCCTCAGCCTCCTCTTCTCCAGACTAAACACCCCCAGTTCCCTCAGCCGCTCCTTGTACGACCTGTGCTCCAGACCCTTGATCATACCTACAACATAGCTCAGCCAAGGGCCAGGGCTGTAGGTCTGCACATATGTGCAGCTGTAGAGCTATAGGGCTGAGACCTCTAGAAGGCTTCAAAGAATTCCTGCCACACAAGCTGTTCTCCCAGCAGTTTGTTGTAAGGTTATGTGGCTGTGCTATATCAACACTGTCTTTGAGCACAGACAGACTGACCACAAGGAAGCAGGGGCTGTAGACCCCCTCTGCAAATTCAGGCTCATGATGCAACCTTGGCCTTCTTCCAATAATGCCATTACTGAAACAATGGGGCATATTCCTGGATGCTGAAATTGAGTCAGGATAGCATTAAATAACAGGAGGGGCATTTAACAGCAGTAAGTGGCTAGTAGGTACCTTCGGTTCTCATTCCATGAAATTTTCAAGAAAAGCAGAGCAGAAGACTAAGAAAAGATCTGTAGATTAAAAATGCTATAATGTTATAAAGAAAATCTTGAAAATGTGAACTTTATAATAGAAATTAGACATGTAAAGTCAGAAGTTGAACTCTCTGATACATTCATTATACCTACAGTTATACCTACAGGTTGGTTCAAAATTATTATAAATCCCATGTGACTACTGAGAGGTGCAAGAACCATTAAAAAAATAGCCTCTGTATTAGCAAATAAAACAGCTGAGACAATGCTATCAAATCAGATAGCAAATTCAAACTGATGTTCATTTCTGTGTTTAAATTTTTAGGTTGGAAGGCTTTACCTATCTAAACCAAGACAGAGTTCATCTTTGCTTTTAGGAACATAAAAATACTGTAATGTTTATACAGTAAGTTCTCAAACAGCTGCTAAACTCTACTGATCTTCACATTGAGAACCTATCAATTTACAAACCCATTAATTAACAGTTGCTTCCCTGTGTTTTAGTGTTGGTTAATAACTCTTTTTGTTGTAGTCAAGAGTGTTAATTACTCTCCTGAATGTTTCTGTAAGGCACATAATACTGCTCGTGGAATAGTTTAATTACAGTCTGTTGATTCAGGTATAAATGGTGTTAATTTCAGAAGTGCTAAGTGACCCATAAGTTTAATTCAGTGCAGTACTGGGACAGCAAGATCAAATGCTGAATTTATTGTGGCAAGGAATTTCTTTTTGTTGGAGCTGAGAACTGTACTTTTATGCCAGCAAAGACAAAAATAGATCCCAGAATTCTGTTTTGTTCTGGAGGCTTCTTTTTAATTGATGGAAAAATTTAATTATAATTATTAAATCAATAATGTATCTCATCCCCTTCTGACTAATATTCAAAGAATGACTTTATTCTCAGTTGTCCTTGTACAAATGCAGTTGCACAGACCTAAATGGTTACTAAGTTTGATACATTATTTTTATCTTTAATGTTCAAAGGGGCCTCAGCTCTGTGTACTTTCAGATGTGTCAATTTTCTTCTGCAGAAATATTCTGTGCATGTTTTTCCATGCAGTGGCTAACACATATACTTACACAAGAACCTACTACACATCGCCCTGCATATTTGAATAAAATCTGTAGGAAAAATAAGTGTTAAATATATAAACAAATGCCCATAAATATTATTTAATGATAATGCTTTTAAATGTATGATATTGTGAAAGATTTATACTTTAAAATCTTGTTTTGATACTACAGTGGTTCAGATATTTGATATACATGACAAAACAGCTAAGGACTGTTTCAGGTGCTTAAAGATATCTGTCTGAAGCCTTTTTAATAACCCTAGAGGAGTTGCCCAGTCTACTGTTGCCACTCCAGAGAGCCACAGGGCTGCTATACTCCCTCTATCTTCCCATCCTTCTGTCTGCCAGCTCTATGCAAATGTTTCATCTAGTCTCAGATGGTAGTAGTTGTTGATGTTTAGACATATTGAAAGAGATTCAGCTTCCTAAAAACCATTAATTTAACAAAGGTATTGCACGGCATCCTAAGAAACAAATGGGAAACATTTATAAAGGTTTTAGTATCTGCTAAGTTATTTATTGTCTGAAAATGTGCATACATACATTCTACAACAGGGGGACCTGCTTACTGGATGAGGGAAAGGCTGTGGATGTTGTTTACCTTGACATTAGCAAGGCTTTGACACTGTTTCCCACAGTGTTCTCCTGGCAAAACTGGCTGCTCATGGCTTGTATGGGCACACACTTCGCTGGGTAAAAAACTGTCTGGATGGCCGGGCCCAAAGGGTTGTGGTGAATGGAGTTAAATCCAGTTGGCAGCCGGTCATGAGTGGTGTCCCCCAGGGCTCAATTTTGGGGCCACTCCTGTTTAACATCTTTATTGATGATCTAGACGAGGGAATCGAGTGCACCCTCAGTTAGTTTGCAGATGACCCCCAGTTGGGTGGGAGTGTTGATCTGCTCGAGGGTAGGGAGGCTCTGCAGAGAGACCTGGACAGGCTGGAGCCATGGGCTGAGCCCAACTGGAGGAGTTTCCATAAGGCCAAATGCTGGGGGCTGCCCTTGGACCACAACGACCCCCAGCAGCGCTACAGGCTTGGGGAGGAGTGGCTGGAGAGCTGCCAGTCAGAGAGGGACCTGGGGGTGCTGATTGACAGCTGGCTGAACAGGAGCCAGCAGTGGCCGAGGTCGCCAAGAAGGCCAGTGGCATCCTGGCTTGTGTCAGCAATAGCGTGGCCAGCAGGGACAGGGAAGGGATCTGACCCCTGTCCTCGGCACTGGTGAGGCCGCCCCTCGATTCCTGTGTTCAGTTTTGGGCCCCTCACTACAAAAAGGACATTGAATGACTCGAGCGTGTCCAGAGAAGGGCAACGAAGCTGGTGCAGGGTCTGGAGCACAGGTCGTACAGGGAGCGGCTGAGGGAACTGGGGGTGTTTAGTCTGGAGAAGAGGAGGCTGAGGGGACACCTCATGGCCCTCTACAGCTACCTGAAAGGAGGCTGCAGAGAGCTGGGGATGAGCCTCTTTAACCAAGTAACAAGTGAGAGGACAAGAGGTAAAGGCCTCAAATTGCACCAGGGAAGGTTTAGACTGGATATTGGGAAGCATTTCTATACAGAACGTGTTGTTAGGCGTTGGAATGGTCTGCTCAGGGAGGTGGTGGAATCCCCATCCCTGGAGGTGTTTAAGAGTCGGGTCGACAGCACTGAGGGATCTGGTGTAGCTGGGAGCTGTCAGTGTTAGGTAAATAGTTGGACTGGACGATTTTCAAGGTGCTTTCCAACCTAGTTGATTCTGTGTTTCTGTGGTACAAAAATCTATTATGTGATCATCAGTATCACGTTCCTAGGTTATATGTAGAAGGTGTAGCTGCTGGACCTAAATGTATGAAATATTTTTCCAATACCAGTGGAACAAGAACAATACTCCATCAAGGTGAAGACAAATAAAATGCCAAAGATAACTCTAGAAACTGAATATGACATTTGTTTAAGTAATAATTATAAGAAATGATGCCTGAGAGAGTATTGAAAGTGAACTATCTGAAATCTTATTGTTTCAATTTAGGGCAATACTGACTATCTTATATATAGAGATGGAAACAAGGATACCATCCAGAAAACTGTGATTGGACCAAACAAATCAAAGTACTCTTGTAATACTGAGATTGTAGCTGGTCAGAACAGAGACATAACAGTCTAATAAAGTTATAAAACTGAAGAAATAGAGAAGATGTTGATTGAATGGACATTTTAGAGATGCAGGCACATGAAAAACAGGAGACAGTCTATGTATTCTTGAGAAATTACTGAAATGGATATAAAAATCTGCCTGATCTTAGTCATAGGGAAGCCATTATCTGGGTTTTGCTTTTCAAATCTTTGTTGCAGTCTGGAAACCACACTTGCACTGACAGTCCTTGATTTTGAAGATTCATCTTAATGGTGGTGCATATTACTTTGGAAACCAAAGAGCACTGTCCATCTGCAGAGCTGCCATTTCATCTTTCTAGGAAGAAATTGCATTCAGCAATACAATGACCAATATAGCATAACATTGTCATTGTAGTCAATAGAGACGTCGAGTATCTCAGATGAATTTACTTCAGTCAAAGCTCTTAGGACTTTAAGGACATGCTTACAGGAAGTTATACCACGCCTGTTAGAAACACCTCTGCTAGTTCTAGTACCCTACTTCAGCTGCAAATTTATGCTCCATTAGACCTTTGAAGCAACGTAAGCACACTAAAGTAACTCCTGGCAGGTACCGGCACAGAATGAGGGTGTCTCCAGTTTCAGAACAATCTGGGACACAGCCTTTGTGTGACATTGGTCTATGCTGTGCTGTCCAAATGCACCTTGTAAATTCTCACATGTGGGGAGCTCTTCAGGAGGACCTTCCTCTTCAGTTCTTTTTTTCAGGAGATGAGTAATATATAATATATGCCCTCTGTGCTCTTGGGCTAAAAAGCTTTAGCAGCAGTGTTCATAGCCTTCAAACCCTGGGAACCGCTGATCTAAGGACAGCTGTTCCCTATTCTTTTTGTCCCCAAGTTCTGAAAAGATTAATTCAATCCTTCTTTTTCTGTAACTTCAGACCGGACTTGGAATATAGGCCACAGTAATTTCATGTTAGTCTTGGTGCACTTGAGATTTTATTGATGTCAAAAACATTGATAAACCTAATAAAAAGAAAGCACCTATACAACCTTGGAAAAGATCTGAGCTGTGGAAGTGCTGAGTCTTTGCTAATATATTTAGCTTTGATTAGTATTTAATTAAAACAATTATATATTAACAATAAAAGTATTATCTAAACTACTACACTAATTAACGATAGATGAGAACTAAAAAGGTAAAGTAATTTCTTTTAATCTAGAAATACGACACCAAAAAAATGTAAGGGAAGTTACAGATTGAATAGTTGTTACAGTAAAATATAAATTTTACCCAAGACTTCTAAGTATTGTATTCAGTGCCTTTTTTCCTGAAAGGCAATAATTTCTTGACAACACTATATTAATTTAACTGGAGGAATACTGCAGTAAAGTCTCATTATATGGCACTATGTAGTATATTCTACCAGCCAAAGGTGGGATGCATTTATCTAACAGACACAGGCGTGAAGAATCTGTCACTAGATAATGATTCAGAACTCAGAGTTTCAGTATTTAGGCTCTTATCTACAGGCCAAGGAGGGACCAGAGAGCCTCCCTTGGAGGATGCTGGAACTCCTCCAGCTGAGGAAGGACCTCCCACACCCAACAGGCACAGGTGGTAGAGCAGGGAACTTGTCCCAGATTCAGTATCCTAAGTCAGAGATGTCTATTCAGCATCATTCATGCTCTAGAGTAGGAGCTCTCAACATTTCCTTCACCATGGATCCCCTTTAAATACCTTTTGTGGCTGTGGACCACCAAGACTTAATTCAAGATTTAAAGCACTAGGCTGCATCAAATATTTATTTCAATTTTCTCATGAAGGGTTTTCAAATTTGGAGAGAAGGGGAAATAAATTAATCTGCTAATGCACACACTCCTATCATCTTTATTGCAATGATAACAGATTAATTTAAAATAATAGCATCAACACTCTTCTTGCTCAAAAGGCCCATTTTATGTTAATGTGCTAATTCCAAATTTGATGCCAATTTTTACATTTAAATTTGATGAAAAGTTTTTACAATTATTTTAACCTCACCCTTTGTTTGTGTTCACTCACTATATATTTTTGTTTATGGGTCCAAGGCCACCTAACCAGCCCTGTTGTGACCCTAAAAAGGGCTGCTGGGTTAAGAAAATGTCTTTAAAACTTCCTGGTTAAGGTGGGTCCCACCAGCTATACTAACACCAAATGTACTAGTGCATTAGGGCAGGCGTGTAGAGGCAGCTTGAGCATGAGAGGACCATTGAGGAGTGGGGGGCTGTGGGAAAAAGGCACGGTTCTTGCCGTGGGCAAGACCAAATGTTTCCAGGCTAGACCTTCCCCATCCCTGTTTTAAGCCTTTGTGGACCCCCTGTGATGACATCACAGCCCCCCAGGCATCCGTGGATCACAGGGTGAGAACCACTGCTCTAGAGAATTAAGCTGGCTCATAAGAGTAACTGTCTGAACTACCTCTCACAAAGACTATAAATACGCATCTTTTGAATAACAGCTTTCTCTAGAGGAGCCTCAGCCTCTTCTTTCACCTCCTGAGGCAGTAGCCTAAGTATTAGCATATTTTGAGACATGTTTTCAAAAGCGGAAAGGGAAAATTTGAAAGAACTTTCCATTTCTACTTTTGAAAACATGAGTTTCCCTCTCTAACCAGTGATACAAGAGACATCAAACCAGAGGGACAGACAACAAGGAAAGAAGACCTGGTTATATGGTCTGGCTGGAGTATTCAGTGAAAATGATGTCTATATAGTGGGGCACTGTCTGAAGTGAGGAGTGCTTAATAAACAGAAATTCGAAGTCAGTTCTTCATGTGAATGAACCTTTGACACTAATGTCAGAAGACTGTTAAGACAGTAGCAATGAAGATTAACAACTACTCAGTCAATAAATATGCAGTCCAGAAGAAAACATTCAAAGAACAAAATATTCAAGCCAGAAAAATCTCTGTTGCTCACTGCCCATGTGGTAAATTCAAGGTCATAAATTCAGTTACCTAGTTTCAGTAACAAAATGTATATGAATTGCAGATAAAGCAGCGATGCCAAATTAAATAAATACAAATAAATAATAGGAGATACCTGAAGTCAAAAGCAAGCACTAAAGAGAATTAAAATTTGAAATGGATGCTATGAATAAAGCAATACCATTAACTATGAACTATAATTGCAAACAATGTCAAAATGCTTGAACTTTGCTAGAATTATTCTAGGGATACTTTATAAGTTTAAAATGTAACAAATGAGAAGAAGCTGTCCTTGCCTTCATAAGAAATTGTACTATCTATCTTGAATATACTGGTACAAGAGCCTATATCTGTGTAAAATGATAGAATGGTAATGACAGACAAACATTTCATTAACTGACATGCAGCAATTTTATGTATCAGACCTTAGAGTATCTTTAAGGGCATCCGAATTTGTTGCTGGAGGGATTGGAATATCAGGGCTTTTTCCATTAAATTTGCATTTTGTATTTAAATTCACTGAAGTCTAAATAATCAGCTAAAACTTAGCATCTCAAGGCATGGGTTAGATTGATACAATATGAATATGTATACGTGTATGTTTACATATATTATATATAATATAGTGATATATACTATAATTATGCATGTATCTGTGTGCATAGTATATAACATTATTCATCTACATTATATATATCCGAGTAGCATATTTTTGGTAGGTGAGAAAGGAAAGATATGAAATACAATTTCTGACGTTATTCATAATAAATTCAGTCTATATCACAGCACACTATCACTGACATTGGACTAAGAGCAGTGGCAACAGGCCCAGCAGCATCCTGCGGAAAGCAAAGGAAAATAGCCTCCATTATAGGGACTATTTCCTAGAAACAACTTTCCAGTATACCACTGTACAAAAAGTGGCATCTGGATAACCATATCACAGAATAACATCACTACAGTCCCCAAACACTACTAAATTCTCCCCAAACTTGTTGACATCATCTTTGAATAAGGGTGACACGAACACTTAATTTTACAGCCCCACATCAAACTCATCCTTCTGTGGATCACAAATCTTGCTCCTGCCAGCTCAGCTTTTCTTTCTTAGTCTTTCAGTCTTAGTCTAAATTACACTCAAAATTTTTATCAGTAGAGCTTTCATAGCTGAGGGTGTGAAGGAAAAATCTCACCCCTTACTGACATTGTTATGTCAGAAAAATACCTTGTGCAGAGACATTTATGATGATAGAAGAGAGTCTTTGTCAGACTTAGTTTATATCATTTAGAGGATTAGTGAGACTCTTAATGACAGAAAAGCACTTTCTGCTGCCATGCTCTGCATATACACTAGGGGCTCTGCTGACAAAGCACTTGGCGTACCCAAACCAGTGATGAAGACTTCAGCTCAGTCTTGTTGATGTCTGTCACCTGTTCACATATGATGCACTGCCAATGCCACCCTGACTTTTTTCCCTGCCGTGGGTGCTGAGGAGCCTCACACAGCTAAGGTGATGCACAAAAACTTACAGGGTGTAAAAATTAATACAAATGAAGCAAGACATAGTCCTGGACAAGCTTGCTATCT
Source organism: Athene cunicularia (assembly GCF_003259725.1). Classification (NCBI taxonomy): domain Eukaryota; kingdom Metazoa; phylum Chordata; class Aves; order Strigiformes; family Strigidae; genus Athene; species Athene cunicularia. The sequence goes on along the minus strand of NW_020799091.1, from coordinate 53,363,885 downwards.
TAAATCCCTTTATATTTCAAGGATTTCTTCATTCACAGAATCACAGAATCATCTAGGTTGGAAAAGACCTTGAAGATCATCCAGTCCAACCATTAACCTAACACTGACAGTTGCCAACTACATCATATCTCTAAGCGCTATGTCAACGTGACTTCTCTTAATCTGATATTAGTCCAGATCTTCACAATTTATGCATGATTGTCTCTATATAACATCAGGATGCAAGATACATTTAGGTGTCTAAAACAAGTTCATGATACACAGGAAGGTTAAAGTTATCTCTTTTATATAATTTATTTACTCACTGAGAAAATAATGAATCTGATAACCTTTACCTAAGCAGTGAATTGGCAGAGGTATTATAATACACCCTTAGCAGTATCTAAAATACATTCTACGTTGATTACTGCCAGGATATTGGGTTAGCACTTTCAGCACCTTCATTTATTTGTGGTAAAAATGTGCCCTCAAAATTCTTGCAGACACCTTATTTACTTCCTGAACTTCTGGCTTGTATTGCAGTTTCTGTGATAATTTTTTTCACTTAAATAAAAACTATTCATGGGATTCAACACTTGGGCTCCAGACATATCAGGAAATTATGACTGCCAATTTTCCACTGAAGTTAAAACATATTATTTGCTTTTGAGTTCATTTGAAGGCAACTGTTTTAATAAACTGGTTCATGTGAATACTTCACACATAACATGTAAGCACCTAATCATCTGCACTTTTCCTAAAATAACACCACTAAAATCCTGTTAAGGTAAACAGACATTCCCTTTCTCCCCTCATTTTCATGTGTGTCCTTCCCTGGTCATTTGTCCCCAGGAAATGCTCCATAATTTTTCTTTTTTTGATAGGAAACTTTGATAAAATCAGAAGAATATACATATATGACATATATAAGATTCTACACATACATATGTATATATGTATATTTATTTATTAATCTGATGAGCTCCACGACTCCAAATCACTGTAAGTCTTGTCCTAAATTTAGGAAATTAATTTGCAGATAACAATTCTTCTGAACATTCAATTTACATATGTGTCAAAAAGACTTCCATAGGGGTTATTTAACTGACTGAAATTAGTTCCTTTCTAACAAAGTATTAACTGTAGATTTGAACACCTCAAGTATCTAAATCATCTCAAAACAAAGTTCAGTTATGAACTTTGAAGAAAAGCACACAAAAGGTCCCATATAAGAGCAGCACATTTTGATTATGAAGCTGTCACTGTGTTCTGTTACTCCTCTTAAATTCATATATGCTAGCACATGCAGGCTTCATGAAAAGTTCCCTCTAAAGACCAGTCAGGAAGAAAACAAGCATTCACTGAAGTGGCTTTCAACTAACTCCTCTCTGACTACAGCTGAGCAGTAGGGGACAATGAAAGTTCAAGGAAAAAATGACCCAGGAGAATGAGTATTAACCAGCCCAAAATCTAGGATTCCTTTTACATACAAGAGCAGTTTAGAGCCTATCCTAGCAGACCATAAGTTACTTGAGTGATCTGAATAAAGTCAGTGAAAAACCACATAGGAATGTACCAATAGTTTGGAGCAGTTCACGTAGTTTGTGGTCACTAAGTGAAGCTCAGCACCCAAAACAAAAGCCTTCTCTTTAAGCATAGAGTAGTTTCAATGACAGTATAAACTTTATTCATCTCTTTGCAGTATTTAACCTCTCAAAAGGCTGAACATTTGTCAGATCAATCCATTTAAGCAAACTATTTACATTACTGTGTGTGTAATCAACATACTCACATATGCAGGAAAATTACAAATACATTGTCAATGGGAATTTTGCAACATACTTGATAGTTCACTAGGCGCTGTCTTGAAACCACATATTCACCTCACTTCTGTCAGTGACAATTTTTAATCATTAGAAAGAAACTAAAGGTGGTGGTGATGGTAGGACTGTCTATCAGTCATATTTTGGTTTTATGCTTTCTGTCTTCCACTCTTAACTATTCAGCTCACCTATACGTCATAGAAACGTTGTGAGGAAAGGTTAAAAATAATACTTCTTAGGTGCAGATATTTAAGGGAAATGCAGTTTCACGGAGAGTTATCAGCACGCTTATTTTTGAAGCTCTGAGCTGTATTGCTTAGAAGAGAGGAGGATTTAGATCACATGCCAGTCCGAAAAACTGGCTGTTATTGCGAGATAGCAAAGGTAAACACCTGTGAGTCAGTTCAACGCACAGATGCAAATCAGTCTACATATGAATTTCTCTGTTATGATGGGTCTCAAAGGGGATCCATTAGAGCTCAATTAAGAAACAGCTTGATGTAAATTTCCGTCTTCCATTTACTTGTTTATATTTTCCACATGTGCTCCAGAGGAGGAAAAGAGTTATCTGTGAATTTTAGAAGCAATAAAAGTCTCCCTTTGACCATTTAATTTTTATAGAGCTTTCTGTTTATTTTTCTCTTGCACATTTTGCTTACAAGGGTATACTTTGCCTACTAGGTCTTTCTGGGAGTTTAAGGAAAAAAAAAAAAAAAGCACAACTACCAACTCATTCCTAAACCTCAGACCTTGTGAGTATTGCATAGTAAGCAAAAGTAAATTATGTGGAGACCTCCTGGAAAGTCCAACAACAAAAGAGTAGAAATTAAATGCACTTGTGGGGGTCTAAACAATGTTAAAGGTGAATGACAAGCAATACTTGAGGATAAAGAGAAGAATTCTCAAAGTGAAGTGTTATTAAGATGTTTTAGAAGTGTGATCTCTTTTTCATTCATTTATCTTTCATGACCTCTTAAGAAAGCAGCAGCTCAGTGCCTTCAAGGCAGGGTGGTGAAAACTGGCTGTAATTACAGGTGACAAGTGTTATTTGCTTTACCTGGTCCTGAAGTATTTGAACTGTAGCTTGCAATTAAAGGTACTGAATAGTAATTAACTTCTATCTTGACTGTTGGTGTCAAACCCTAAGTCAATATACTTCAACAAAAGAGATTAATAAGCCAACAAAAACTTCTCTTTCTTATTACCAAAGCCAAATTTTCTCTGAAAAAAAAACCCAGGTCTGCAAGACTTCTATAAAATAGTAAACTGTCAACATCAGATACACTTGCTTCTTTAAAACTTCATAAACTTTTTCTTCACAAAGTTAATTTCATTTACATGCACATCAGATGGGATATTATGCAGGGTAAACCAAGAACATTAAGTTTCAAAGGAAGTTTACACATCTGAGGTTAAGAGAAATGTTTGAGACACCCTTCTGTACTGGACACAGAACCAGCACAACCTTTTTCTTTTCAGCAACAAGGCTTTTGGTCTGACACTGCTGATTTGTCATAGTTACAGAGTGGGCAAGTATCCTAACTGGAAATGTTGTTTTTTGCACAAACATGTTACATCAACACCAGATTGGCCCCTGTAGTTTGCAAGAAAATTAATCTCATCAGACAAAGCAAAAAAAACCTTAAATCCAATCTGCCACAAATATGCAATTTAAATGGAGGATGAACTAATAGATACACTGTAGGGTGAGTGCAGGAGACCAACAGAGAGGATTCAGACCAGCAACAATGATGTCTCCTGGGCATTCAATTATTCCTGCCTGCTTCATCATTTTCCAGTTCTTATTTAAGCTGCCATAAAAAGCTGAACTTTCCATTAGTGTTGTGGAAGACAGTAGTAATAGAAAGAGATTTATATCCTCAATTTAATATGCTGTATTACTTCCTATATTCTATTCATTATTAGAATGTAGGTAGGTCATCCAATCAGTTATCACTCAAGCACCCATAACAATTTTGGAGCAGCATGTTCAAATAACAGTCTGTTCCTACAGAATGAAATTATTTGGTATACTCTTAACTAGACAGTGATGGGGAGATACAATGCAAGCAGATCAATGTGGTTTAGTGCAAGACAGTAAACTATGTCTTTTCCATTAGAACATCATAACTATGATAGTTACTTTAAAGAAAAAAAAATCTATTACAGTCATCATATTTTGAAATTCTAAGAGTAGATTAAACCTAAAGTTTAGGCCTTACTTATTTGGAAGCAGTATTCTTGTGTTTGAGTGGATATATCAGTGAAGTAACAAACCTGACAGCTCTCAGTAGTCTGTCACAAGATGTTGCACTGAAGTCTGCCCTACTTTCAACTATACATAAGCCCTGAATTAAGTAGGGGACAGATATTGACATAATTTTCCAACTGGACAAATTAGTTTTATAGCTCACTCTCCCTGTAATCATTCCTCCTGATCTTCATGTGAGGACCATTGCATGATATGAGTATGGTAGTTTGTCTTGTTTTGCTCTGATCCTTACTTTCTTTCCAGGATGGGCTGTTGTGATCTGTTTTCAATTTAGCCATGAATTCCTTGAAAGATAAAACAGGCTTTAGAATCACAGATTCATAGGACTGTGAACCTTCTCCAAAACCCCACTCAAAGCAGGTCCAAATTTTCCCAAGTGATAAATAATATAACAACTATCTTTTAAAGTAGATCTTCACAAATTATGTTTTCCTAATGGAGTCCTGATCTTGATTTCTCCGTATGTTCGGTTAGTTCATCTGCTGGGTGGGAGGGGGGAGGAATAATTCAATTCTCCAGACAACTCTAAAATAACTCTAAAAGATTCTGTTGAAACTAGAGAGAGAGAATTAAGGTACCTTGGGTTCCAGCTATCAAGATATTATTCTGTTTAACAGTCTGCATGGGAGAATTGGTATTTAAACAAGCACTTCACCTGATATTTCATTTAGTATGGTTTATCGATCTTATGACTTTCTCCCTTTAATTTCTTCCACTTTTAATTCAGTGTTTATCAGACCCTCTACTTGTGCATGCTACAGGCTGGAATAAAACAGGTGTAAAACTTTCTTTTGGAGTTTCTCCCTTCATTGTCCTTTCTCATGATGCTCATACTAGCTGCATTAGGACAAGTTGTAAAGTATAAACGAGAAATTCTCAATTTATCTTAGAATGAATTATTCTAGAATCAGGTGGACAGATGATTAACTAAACTTTGTTTAACAGAAATTATACATTAATCAGAGATCCATGAAGACCTCACTAATATGTCCCTTTGGGATATACTGACTTTTATCTTATGAAGATCCTAAAATTTATAGAGGCAGAACTTAGCTTTTTCAAAGTAGTTGTGTTCTTGTACTTGATATGACTCCTGAATACAAAGCCTCTGACTGTTCCTTCTTCAGTGCAGTGCAGAAATTACTGACCTTCAGCAAAGCTTTAGAAATTCAAAGTGCCAGACCTAAGCAGTTTTCTCCATGAAGAGCCTACTAAACCGATGTAAAGAATAATAAAGGAACTTCAGCAAAAAGATATTTCTCCATAACTTTAGTATAAAAAATCTGCATCATTATGAATCTAGAAGTTAATAAATACAGTCTAATGGGAGGGTTATTTATTGTCCAGTTAAAGACTCTTAATGACTTGCATGTGTGTGTGTGTGTGTATATATATATATATATATATATACATATATATATATATATATATATATACACTTTTATAGGCAGTTGTGCATTGAACTTCACTGGGAACAAAAAAGCAATTATGAGGACAATATTGTTCTGACCTGCTTTAAATGTCATTACTGATCAGCAGTGGACTACATGCTGTATCTTAAGAAAGCTGTAGAGCAACCCCTCATAATCTTTGAGTTCCTCTTGCCTTAAAAGATAATGGAGTAGAAGTTGCCTAAGGTAGCTTGGACTAATTTGTCTCATTTTCTGGTGTTTCAGACCAAGTGGATAATTTTTAGGTTTATAGTGTTCCTGGGAAAATCTCACCTGACTATTACGTTCCTGACTTCCAGATCTTCTTCAAACAAGATTGAAATTTTTGTAAGTTTTTTTAAGCTGTGAAATGAAGTCTTAAGACTGTCAGCATAAGTTTCCTTCAGAGGAGAGAATGTCTGCAGGGGGTACATACAATGCTAATTCAAAAACTGTCAAGCAGGAGTCTTGAAAAATACTGGACCCAAAAAATCTTAACCAAGCTCAGGAAATAGTATGATGAAACTATATGGCAATTATAAGGCAAAAGGAGTGAAGACAAATTATATCTTCTAAAATGATCAGTGGTTTTGGGGGGTTTTGCTTTTTTTTTTTTTTTTTAATTGGGTCTTTGAATCAAGTGCAGTGCACTCAATAGCAGTAAAAAAAAAAAAAAATCAGATGCTGACTATAGCCATCTGCTACAAAACAGCTGCAGGTACTTACTATACTTAAGCTTTTGTGGTGCATATAAAATGGTGGCTGTCTAGCATAATGAATAAAAGAATTTAAATTCCTATCTACTTCCAGTTACACAAATTTTAAATGTGGATTGCTGAATTTTATATTTTAATTATTGAAAATTAAAAAATGAAACAAGCATTTCTGCATTTAATCCAACAGATACAAGATACTGTTAAGCCCAAATGCCATGAGCTACAAATAGTGACTTCAAGGGAAAGTAATTGAGAAATTTAATGCAAAGTAATCTGAGGTATCTATGTTTAAATGCTTCTTGTCATCTTGGATCTGTAATCAACAGTATCTCAGTTTGGACTGTGTTACAAGGAAGCTTTCTTCTACAGAAGATATAGTTTTATTAACAGTTTTGATTATCTTTCGGTTTTGATATTATTATTTTTGTTCTCTAGATAATTTCATGAAAAGTCAGCTGGTGTTCTGTTTTCAATACACAGGGTCTTACTAGCCAGTGACTGCACAAAAGTAACATAAACACCATGAGCTCTAGGGAAATAAAATGTAATATCCTCAATTTTAAAACAGCTGTTGTGTGTGATCTCTTTTATAGGGAAAGCAAGACAATTGCCAATGTGGACAAATTTCAAAGCAGATTTAGACACCTACATTTAAGAGTGCACTTGTAAGCTAGTATCCAACATGCTACTGTATTTGTCAAAGATTTTAGACTTGATTCAGCTTCCCACTCAAAGGTATTTGGTGCCTTTTGAGATGTCACACATTAGCAGGTCTTACACAAGATCTATGGAAGTCCCACATCCTTCTGAAAGAGCATGGGCTGAATAGAATAACATGTTGTATTTCAAACAATGCCTGTCACCGTTGTCTCCTCAACTGCTTTATAGCCAATAGAGTCTGCAGAATGATCCAACACAATACCAGCTCTCACTGGACTGTAATGGGAAGGTAGGCACTTAGGTGAATAATAGCTATGGACTAAGATTCACATGCCTGTACACAGGTGCCAAGTACCATTTTGGGTACTCATGGGCATTTCATCTATCTACACAGGGCTAGTTGATATCAGATCTATGGATAGCCCATGCACTTTTAAAAAAGTGTCTGAAGACCAGAAGGAGTATCCCAAGGAAGCTCAAATGGCACTTGAGATCCATGTTTGGTTAACTGGACCTGACCCTAAGAGTTTGAGTTTTGTACTTAGGTAAAATTTTCCAATACCTAGATTTAGAACAAGACTTGATACTCTATTACATTCAACAGAATACATTGTTAACATATTAGTAGGTACCGATCTTCTTTATCATTGGTTCCCTTAGTGATTATATGGAATTAATTTTGATAGGAAACAAAAAAGAAAAAGTACACTTAAATATATCTAAGCAAATGAAAATCTTCATTTGTAACCAGGTAATTGTAATGCAATGTAATAAATACAACTTTATATGCAATGAATAAATAATTTAAAATTAAGCAAAAGGTTCCCATAAATGATTTGTAAAAGTAATCTGCATAAGAAGAAACCCCATCATTTGAGTCAAACATTTTTTTTTTTTCCACGTTGAGGAAATGCTTAACTATACAGAGTGAATATAAATATTCACTATCACATTAGCTTGAGTTATCGTTATGTTAACAACAGCAACACAGTGTGTGGATTGGTTGAGCTTACACAAGTCGACACCAATTTAGAGGAAGGTAGATGAGGGTTATGCTTGCCTTCCAAAGATCATACAGGTGCATTGCAAGATTGATTTTCACCTTTCCTACATTGCTGCAATTCAGGAATCTCTTTATATAAAGTCATTACAAAGGTTTGAGGCAAGGGAATGGGGCAGGGAGATTCTGACATTCATAAACCATTTCACTTTGCTGAACAATACTTCATTTCTCCACTGGAGTGAAAACACTGCACTTGTCCCCTACCAAACTCAATCTCTTGTGGAATTGACAGACTGTTATGACTCGGACTGTGAGCCCAGAGAGTCATAAAGGTTCTGTGATGTCCTCAGGTTAAATTAAAGTGAAATTGTACCAAATGACCAGTTAAAATGTTTTACTCGTGGTAGAAACAACTTATGACTTGGAAAAGGATAATAAGCAGTGTGGTGTCTTATAAATCTATGAGATAAAATAAAATATAAAATAAAATAAAATAAAATAAAATAAAATAAAATAAAATAAAATAAAATAAAATAAAATAAAATGAAAGGAGACAAAGAGTGTCAAAGAAATCCAGATCACCACCCCTGGGTTCCAGCATTGTCTCAGGTCCAGTAAACTTGGGTGGTGAGTGTGCAAGTAGAAAAAGTTTTCTACTGCCTTTTAAGTTCATCTTATCAGCTGATTAACATACTAGATGAGTAGAGGCAGGTATTCCACAAACTCATTTCCATGAGAGATGAGGAAAAAGGAGGAGCAGGGTTCTGCACATGCATTGACGGGGAATGGGGTGCACCAATCACCTTGTCCAACTGAGTTGGGGGGTCATGCCGCCTTTACTTCTCACCCATTTCCCACAGATTTTTTCTGACTTCCTGCTTCTTGAGCACTCATCTGGTTTCTGGGGCAGAAATGCTCATCTCCTCTCCGTCCTTATCACCTCTTTGTGATTACATAATGGAGACAGTGATTAGTGGTCTTTGTGCTTGATGAGAAACATTTTGTTTCGCTCATTCCATGTTTCCCCTCCTTTGAGGCTTATCCAAAGAGTTTGTCAATACAACCATAAGGGAGTGGGGACATGCATCCATTGATACACTCCGCACTTCCTTGGGTGACATTCCTTAGACTAATCACAATGTCCACAGCCTGTCCTTGAGGTTTTCTATGTCAATGAATGTTTGAGGCATTACTTTCATCAGTTCCTTGCACAGGCATCTTCAAAATAAGCTAAGCTGCACTAACTAGGCACTCACCTCTTTCCTAAGAAACAAAGTACACGACACCAATGTGATTTCCCTCTGAACTGTCCTTACAATTATTACAAAAAAAAAAAAAAAAAAAAAAAAAAAAAAAAAAAAAGTATTCTATAGTTCACTGTCTTGTGTCAAACACAGATGGTGATTTTTTTTAACCACAGAATTACAGAATAGCTGAGGTTGGAAGGGCCCTCTGAAGGTCATCTGATCCAAACCCTCTGCTCAAACAGGGTCCCCTAAAGCTACATGTCCAAGAAAAAAAAAACTTGTAAACACCTCACTTGTATCACCTGAGAGACCGTTTTGTGCTTTGAAATTTCTGTAGGACCTTTATTTTTCTCATTTTTTCCTCATACTTTGACATTGTAGCTGCAATAAAGATCATACTCTGTAGAATTACCAAATGAAAGTTGTGCTGAAAATCTATTTTTCCCAAAAAATATCAATTCAACTTGTTGAGTTCTATTACACTTCTCTTATCCTTTCTGCTGTTTTCTGAATCCTCTCTGTCTCCACAAATAAATTTTCAATGATGGCCAAGTAACAAAAATGTCAGAATGCATTGGAACAAGAGCATATTAAAAAAATCTGTAAAAGATAAGGCCAAAACCCATGTGATACTCACTTTTGTTTTCAGACTAATTTTTCATTCTTTTTTCAGTATTGTAATCAATTCATCTTTATAATGAGTTCCACAGGGATTTTAACAGTGACTATTTCCTTCATCTCATGCCATTTCTTTCATACTAGTTAAAACAGTACAAAACTCCATCTCATAATATATTGAGTAAAGAATGAAATAATTATTAGTTTCTCGTCATCTATGAACTCACATGAATGTCAGTCTTTCTGCTAACCTTGTTTACTTTGATATAAAGGTACAGTTCAGTTTCCAATGAAGTCAGCAGGAAAAATTACAGATTTCATGTCTGCAGAGATATTATTCTAGACAGAGGATCAGGTGTTGCATGATATGAATGTGTTTTCTAACTTCTAAGCCCTTAGCACCTTCAGAGAGACCATTAATGTTTTAGAATCAAGCCATAGAGCTTGTTTGTTGTTTTTGGTTTTTTTTTTTTTAAATTCATTTCCATCAAGTCTTAAGAAAAAACATTGTAAAATACGTGCATGTGTGCATGTGTATTTGTGTATGTGTGTGAAGTTGGACGACATACTTTAATGATGTAACAGAACACTGATCTTGGTCCCTTGCTTTTATCAGACAGCTTCTAGCAAAAACCAGATTAACTCCTAAAGATTTATAGTAGCTAGTGTTACTTGTGACACTTCATCTGAGTAGAAGGACTAATCAAAGAAGCTCTTGGAGCAGCCAAATGTAAGGCTGTTTCTCAATTCACGATTTCTGGATTATCAGTGATCTGTAGGATCTGAGCAAGTGGTTCATGAAATGATATCTGTTTACATACAGGCAAGGAAACTGTCAAAATGGGAAAATACAAAAATAGTAACTGAGCAACATTGCACATTCTGCCAACATTGCACAAGACAACCTTTTTGTTTTTAGAAGAGTAGGCTGATTTCTGATTAAAAAAGGCCGTGGTTGTGAGGCACTGGTCTAACAATTATAGTGTAGTGTTTCTGTAATGCCATCTTTTAATCTCTTATTACCTTTCTGTTAACAGAAATGCATCCTCAAAGTTTTATATTGTGAATTCCTCAATGTATATAGGAAAGAACCTGCATTTCTGCACCATTTTTACATATTTAGTTTACTAGAGGTTCAGATTTGTTTCGTAACCTCTGCTCAGATCATAGCAATTACTCAACAGTTTCTTTTATCTCTCCCAGACTCCCTTATCTATCCTAATTTATCTACATGAGTGTAAGGAGCATAATGAATTATTCAAGAAAGTACAATCTAACATATAAACAAGCTAAATAAATGCCAAATGTACATAACTTTATTCATTACCTGGGAAAGAACAAGTGAAAATATGTTGTATACTGTGAAATGACTTCCATTTTACCTGGCACAAAGAAAAAAATATCCAGAGAAGACATACCTTGACTCAGTAGAAAAGGAAGTGTGCTAAACAATACCAAGAAAAATATATCTGGATTTTTTTATGTGATACATTACATCCTCTTCCCCATCCCTGTATGTCCTTGTGAATCAAGGTCCTGCAGAACATTGACGGAAATTACTTTATAAAAGTTATAATCATGACTGCTGAGCTAAGGGGAAAATGAAATGAATTGCATGATGATAACAAAGATTATGACTATCATAAATTACTATCTCTATAGGACTGAGCCATATAGTATCCAAGCTTAAAACTCAGAGAATCTATATTGTTATTTAACAACAGTCCCAGAATAGTTCATTGCCTCTCTTCAGAGGTAAAGGCCTAAAATGTTATGAACTATCCTGGTGGCTAGGAAACCCAGATGGGAATCAGTCCTTTATACTACTATGGGTGTTTTAAAATCGATGACTCTTAAATGTAAAACACAAAATGGGGAACATAATCCAGGACTTCACAGCCTGATGGAGTGTTTTAAGCACTAGACTGTGAAGTCAAAATCCCTCTTATCTTGTAAATCTCTTCTACTTAGTTGGGTGCTGAGTTTTCAACAGGAATCTCTTTCATATGCTTGTCTTTCCCTTCCCGTAAAACCTTCCAAATGGAGGGTGGGATAGAGGAAAAAGGAAGTATCTGAAGGGTTTGGCCCTATCACAAGAACATGAGAAATGCTCTCCCAAATCAGACCAATGGTTCATCTTGCCCTGTGTGGTTCTCCAAGAGCAGTAGGAATTTCCATATAGGAAGACTGTACAACCAACCCTTTTTGTGAAGCCAGTGGGCTCCCTTATAGTACTCCACGATCCCACTGTTGTATGAGAGATGCTGGAGGACTCATTCTTGTGGAAATGCTCTAAAGAGAAGCTATTGCTGATTAATGCAACATTGTTCAGGAATTCTGGTAACACTCTGGCATTACTTACTAAAGACAGCATGAATGTTGTCTTAGATATGATCTAGCAGATGCCTCAGTGCCAGATCCTTCTTTCAAGAATAAAAAACTCCATAACAGCCCTGTAGACTATTTGGGTAAAACAACATTAGTGTCACTAGAACTGTAGAATGGACTCCTAATTCCTGTATTTTGCATTATTTTCTCTAGTTGCTATTTGTCGTTGTCTATTATGTATATTGTGAATAGTGCCTGTGGGTTTCAATGCATTTTAGACTCAGATTATTCAAACCAGCACAGACAAGTTTGGGAAGGCAAACACTGGAAGAAATCTTTGTCTAACAAGTCACAACAGGAGGTTAAAAAGACAGAGTAATGTAAGGGAGAGGGAAAGGAGAATAGTAAATTCAGACATGTTTGCATAAATCAAACAGAAGTAATATGTTCTTTCCACAGCTATTTGAAGTAATTTGCAAGTACATCAAAAACAATTGTAATATAATGAAGCCAGCTGACAGCGAGAGCTGTACCTTTATTTTGTAACATGTTCTAAAGTGGGCAGATGTATTGTAGCATTGTCATACAGTCATCTCGGGTTTTGTTCCATTTTCAGCATTAATTTCATTAACTGACACCCTCCAGTATAGTTGTCCATGCATAATGAGACATGACGACAAGGTAGCAGCTCTAACAAAATGTGACACTTCTGCAGGCTGCTCAGCAGAACTTGCTCTGTGAAGACACTTACCAGTATCCACTTTTATTAGAGCGTGTCACATCCCGACAAATCAAGAATGCATTGTGTTGGAAAGGAAGTATCTTTGAGTCAGTTTTGGAAGCAAATACTTTGTATGACAGGGCAGCTCTGTGGGCAACGTGACTTCTTCCACTTACCAGGTCCTTTGCCTCAAACTGACCTTCAAGTTCTTCAACAAGTTAGTTCAGTTACAGTACATTTTTAGGAGCATTTGTTTGTTGTTACAGATATAACTGCATATTTTCAAGCATTTACCCTTTTATTGTTCACAGTCAAGATTTTTCATTATTTTAAGTGATATGTAAAACCTGTCACAAATGCTAGGGAGGGTTGAAACTATGTTCATCTGACTAGAAAAGGGGCTATATTTACAAAAAAGTTTATTTGTTTGGAAGATACATGTTTCTTTTTGTTGTTAGTTCAAAACTAGTGAAGATCTCTGAATATATTAGTATTGTAAAGTCTGCAAAGGGAATTAGACCTACTAACTTGTGTTGTGTCTTCATTTGTCCAAAGCTACTAAGAGCTGAGATACAGAACTGTGGGTTGGACCATGATGGAGGGTAGCAACTGTGTTATCAAGGTGCAAATCTGCGTAAAGTGGAAGTAAATATATATTAAAATATGGGATGTTAAGAAAAAAATTTAAAAATTCTTCACATTTTTGCCATTGTTTTTGTACTTTCTCTAGCTGTAAGGTACTGTAATACTGGTGTCTGTAACTATGTTATTCTCCTGAGAGAGCCAGATACTCTGGGGGATACTGTTATAACTCTTTCTAATTGTATTTGCTGTAAATGTTTTACTGAGGCAGTATATATGTGTCCATGTTTGTATTTGAGACACACACACATTATATATATATATATATATATATATATATATACAAGAAGAAAGAATATATTTAGAATTAGGTTTGCATAAAACCTAAAAACCATAAGCTACTAGAAACAAAGTAGCTCTAAAGATAAATGAAAACAAATTTCTACTGTTTATATTGTATTTGTATTATGTTTTACTTTGCTGTGGCTGAAATGTGAGTATTGGTTTCATGCAATTTTGATTTGTAGCAAGCATGAATTTAAACATAAAATCAAAACTTTGTAAAATGTCCCAATTTTACTGTCAGCTACTCATAAGAAAAATATGGTTTATGAAACAAGGATCAGAAAACTAACTACTAAAAGAGAAATGCCAGTTATTTTTGTTTTTTTACTTGATTTACTGCAAATATTTTTTTTTTTTCTCCCTATAAATACCAAAGGAGGTTCAATAGCTGATTTGCTTGTGCTTTCAGATTTTGTATTTAATAATATAAAATTATGGATAGATATGACATGTAAAATCAGAGCAACACTCTTCAGCAGATTTTAGCTTCTTTTTTCTCCTTAATTCCTGTTTACACTCTTTATACAGAACAATACTGTGAGATGTTAAAGCTTCTATTTGGAAGTTCTACTCATCAAAACCTGGGATCAATATAATGAACTTATTAAAAACAAATAAACAGCTGAAACATTTTCATAACTTATATGGTCAGAGTAGAAGCAGGTTATGTTTTTACAAGTTCCCAGTTATTTTGCTTTAGACTTGAAAGTGAAGTTTTTCACTTGGTTTCTGGCAAGAAGCAAATAAAAGTAAAAGGAAAGGGCATAGTTGAATATGATGATGTGTTTACATATGTTCACCAAATAATTTTGACTTATACGGTCACAAAATGCAGGATTCAGTTGCCTAAATGTAGACATGTAGAGCTCTTTGAGGTACCCATCTGCTGCCCCTCACCTGCCATGATCCTTGGTTAGACATGCTAGCTTCATGCAACTATCTGAAAAAAAAAAAAAAAAA
>NW_020799091.1:53334032-53349151 GCF_003259725.1 Athene cunicularia | reverse complement strand
ATATATATATATATATATATATATATATATATATATATATATATACCAACTGTATATTGAATTAACAGTGGAGAAAGTGCACTCTCCCAAGCTGTTCCTCAGATGGAAACCAAGTATGCTGACAGAGAAGGAGATCCAGGACTTCCAATGACTAGACCTATATAACCTTTACAACCCGGATGAGGAAACACTGTTCACCATTAGAAATGTTTCTCCTTTTGTTACAGTAGTGGCATAATTTCTGAATAGTTGTCAGATATTATGCATTTTTCCAGCCTTTAGGATAAGGCAATATTATTGTTCTGATTTTTCAGACAGAGGGCTGTGACAAAGGTAGGTAAATGTCTCCTTCTAGACAGTTGTACCAGCTGTGTACCAGTTGTATCTCCTGCCTTCATCATGTGCCCCAGGGAGCCATCTTCATTCCCTGAGCCATTTGGTTCAGAGTACCTTCCTTCAACTCTTTTCCTCTTAGGCCCTCTTGAAAATGAGCTAGTCATTTCTTCATGGAAATGTCTCCTAGCTTGCAGCTAAACAAATGACCCTTGCTGACCTTTCTGCTCCCAAGCCTCCCAAAAATATTGCTCACACTCTGAGTGCCCTGTGTTTCCAGTGTGACCAAATAATCTTTCCATTTTTAGTATTTTGAATACTACTTGGATTGTGTTAGGTGTTGTATCACCACAGCCACTAAGGCCTGGTGAGGAGCCGAAGATTCCAATAACTCCATGAGTGCAAGAAGACTTCTTGTCCCAGGGCTGCCCAAGAAGAACGAGCCCAATATCTGTGTGTTTTCTTTCCCCAAGATAAGTCAATGAAAATTCCTTCACTCCCAAATGACTTGTGGAGTGAATGGGGGTACTGTTGAAGAGGGGTCTAGGATTAATTATGGGATGCTAGAGAAAGAGCATTAGGACTCTCGAAATCTTATTGTGTAATATATTCAGGAGACTGTGAGAATGTGCAAAGCTTACTGCAAAACCTTTACTGGAAGGACCAATAGGGCAGGCAAAGGGATGGAACAAGCTTGGGAAAAGAGAGACAAATGGATATAAAAGGTAAAAGTGTGAGCAGGTAATCTGTGCCCTGCACTTCATCACCTCAGTCTAGCCTATATTCTCATTAAATCATATTTTTAATGATGTTCTGTGTGGGTATGCTCTCTATTCAGACTGCATATATATAATCACTAGCCAGATTCAAGGTAGGTTAGCCAACAAGTGTATGAGGTGAATGAGAAAAAAGCCATGGGGGCTCTTGGGAAGACCAGGAAATCCAAGGGCCAGGCACTGCATAGACTGAGTGTCTAAGGCCAGCTTCTGGGCTGATCCATTTTTTGTTTTGTACATGTAAGTATATATATGTGTGTGTGTGTCTGTGTGTAGCCCACTATTGTACTTCAACCCTAATCAGCTGGAGAAGTGGCACAGGATCAGGCTTTCTATGCTATTCATATTTGTTTGAGTTTATGTGAGTGCTGATGAAGGCACCATTTTTCAAAGTTAGCATGGGGTGACTGGCCATGTGCGTGTGAATTTTGTGTGTGAGTGTGTGTGTCCATCCACGCATGCTTGCTGAAAAACAATGTTCAGCTTCATTAGAGATTTGACCTGGGGACAGGGAGTTGCAGCAACCAAGTGCACTAGTTGCTGAATTCAGCAAGCCTGAACAGTCATGTCTGAATGACTCATCATGTAGCAGCTACCCTGCTGCATTCTTGCAGGTAAATACCCTCATTTTCAGCAACTTCAGTTTCAGGTTCTTCAGTGAATAACATTCCTTTAGAAAATGACCAAGAGAACTTTATTTCACATCACCCTCTGCTTCAGTTTTTATAATCTGATACTGAATGCATGTGCTGTCTGCAGAAGTACCTGACATGGGGATGCATGAACATACAAGACCTGCTGGAATATATTAGATATTTGTGTTTAGATCAATGAATCACATTTTCAATGTCAAATCCTCTAGCTGAATACAGCCACCTTCTCTGACCCAGACTGTTACCACAACTCCTGTGTTTGATGTGAAAGATGAAACATCAAAATCCCAAATTGCTGATAAACCTCTGAACCAAAAAGTGGCCACATCATTCTTTTTGACATTGAGATTTTAATATTTATTTTAGGTTTGTATTTTTTGTGTTCATAAACAAATTAATTTTTGAAACAATTTTTTAAAATTAGAAATTAAATGTCATAAAAAAATGTCAAAATGAAAACTGAAATTATTTCAGAAGTTTGATACTTTTAAAAGGGAGAGACCTTTAAGAGTTGATAATCTAAACATTATTTTCAGTTTAAATAAATGGAGAACATTTGTCCAAAAATATTAGAAAATTCTGAAGCAGATCTGAATTTCTTTTCATGTAAAGGGCAAAATAGTGAAGAATTAGAAGTGAAAATGCATATGAAAAGACAGAAAGTTTATAGTAAGATTAAACACTGTTCCCATTTTCTTCTCTAGTGTTCTGTTGGTTGGGAGTTCGACATACAAACTATGTTGTCTGATAAAGCAAAGAGGTGGAATTCAAATTGTCAACCTTTGATTTAAGAAGATAAATAGTTTAGAAAAACAGTTACTTCCATATCATGGCAAAATTATGTATTTCAATGTTTATTGGGGTTTATCCACAATACATTTCAAACACAACAAATATTTCAAGCGTTCAAATACAGTACCATTTAAAGAGTAACGATCAAATTTTAGAGGGTTCTTCAGTTTAGACCTTGAACTGGAGAATTATTCTTCAGTACTTCATATATCTGGTATGCTGTAGAAATAGAATAGTTAAGAATCTGGTGAGAATTATTTCCATTGACCTCAATATTTATAGTTATTTGAGGTTTTCTTCATTTTTAATGAAACAGACAAGACAGAACTGATTCATGGTGTACTATGTATCTATGCTCTACATTTTACAGAACTTAAACTCCTTGGGTATGAGATAATTAGAAATCTTACAGAAAATTTTCACTGAGGTGCTTCCACTATATGTTGTGTCAGGCAGTAAAAATAGTCATCATTCTTTATTAATCACAATCCCTTTACCATCTAATCCATGACTGACACTGTGTTTCTCCACTGTATTTTTAGTTCACCTGCTACTATCTATACACTGAATATTGCAATTAGTAGTTGCTTCATAATGCCATTTCTAAAATGTGGCCGAAGACCAAGTCACTAAAGTGAAATTGTAAATAAATTTTTAATTGAAATTTCTGGATTAATTCTTACAAATACTTGACACTGAGAATAATGCATACTGTGGAAAGTCTACATAATGCTGATGCAACTGCTCACATTAGTAGACAATAAGATCAACAATAAATATGGTTTGGGATTTTTTAGTTTCCTCTTGCATCATGATTATATTTATTTTTTTCTGTTCTCTCAGTTTTCACCTGTACTCAGTGTTTTTTTAAGAAAAAGAGAAGACTCAAAGGTCTATTCTTCTTTGTTTTCTTCTTTGCTTCTTTTCTTCTCTTCATTATCCATATTTTCTTCTTCTAAAACCATAATTCATAAATTAAAAGAAAAAAGGTAAAGAATAAAGAAACCAAGCAATATCAGTTTGGTCTGTAGCAAAAAATAATAATACATTTTAGAATATCTCATTTTCAGACAGCTCCAACTTTTATTTTACTTCTTTTTACAAATAAGCATCTACAATTATAGCTTAGTTCTGCTCAGTAAAGGTGCTGTAAACTTATTGATAGTTTGTGAGTGGGATAGCACTTTTTGTTTTGCTTTGTTTTGTTTTCAAAAATGCTTTTCAAGAAAATAAAAATACTAATTGGAAAAGCTTAAAAACACCCCAACCCAAGCTTCAGAATTAGAATTGATGAGTATTTGCAGTTATGCATATTATTTCAGAGTTTGCTGAATCAGGGCTTTTGGAAGAATGACTGGACATAAGACCCCATTAAGATAGATGGGTGAGTAAATGCAGGCTTATCACTGAAGTTGATTAGAATGCCAACAGTTCTCATAAAACTGTGCTGCTCTTGTGGAACTACTTCAAGAAGTATCAGAGGTGGATGTGTCATATGTAAAGAGGAGTGTGTACAGAGAAGAGTCTGGAGGCAGGAAACATCCCATACAAAGCTATGAGACGCACAAAGCCTTGCAATATTAATTTGCCTTCAAAGTCCAATTTGAGATGTTCTCTCTGTGTGAGGTAAACCAGCTTTGTTTTCCAACCTATCAAATGTGCAGAATGAAAAGCCTACCAGTGGAGTTACTATAAGACATAACTTTTTTGATATCTGAAATACACTGAGATGTACAATCAAGCTAAATATAAATGCTTTAAAAATCAAGTATATAGCTAAAAGGCAGAGTATGTATGTAATGCCACTTTCTTAAAAATTAGGTCTACAAATGAGTGCATTGCTGAGTTATATATTGTTTTATTCAGTTCCCTTGAATACGTTGTGCAGATTCCATATGAAATGGAATAAATTCTTACGGAAGTACATACATTTTAGTGCAGGTCCTTAAAAAGCAATAATATAGACTAGAGATTTCTCCTAGATTGCATCATTCTGGAGGAGAGGAGCCTTGAAATGAGTTTAGGTACTGATTCATGAGTAGATGTCCAAATTGTTACTGATGCTTTTATTCCAAAAGTCCATTAGGAAAACAAAAACCAAAAACCAAACAACTTGTAGGACAAGACTATCTCTCCTTACATATACCTTTTTTTTTTTGGTATATAATTAGATATTATTTTATTTTTTCAATTAGCCATGGCATACAATGGACAGAATTTAATTGAGCTGTGTCCTGTTCATGTGTTCCTAAGTTACCAGAATGGGCTCAATCACAGAACAAAGTGGAACTTTCTGAAACACTGGTTTTGCTTTTGTGGTAGCTCCGAAGAACAGAAAAAATGTGTCAGGAATTCCTGCTCTATTGGCATTTATAGACCACAGAGTCTAATGCTGAAATAAAGAATTTAATGATGTCCCTTGCTAAGAGTTATCTTCATTTTTAATTCGAGTTCAAGCCCATGTTCAATCTTAAAAGATGAGGAAAAATATTTTCTTTTGCACTTTCCCGCAAAATATTTCTACATAAAAAGATTTCATCAAGACTAGCATACTGTAGGAGACTTTGTAACATCAGGCAGACAAAAAAGAGGCTTTACTTTCACCTTTACTGTACTGTGCAGGGAAAAAGAGAGAGAAATCAAGCTTTTTGTTTTATTATTTCTTTTATCCTGGAAACAGTTTTGGATAGGACTTTGTTCCTGCAGAATCTGAAATGGCTTCTGAAATTTTAGGAGTTTTTAATAAAGAGAACTTTGTAACATCAGCACAGTGATCAATACAAGGCACTGGGGGCTTCCAATACAAGTTCCCAGATAGCTCAAATAGGACCTCTCTGGTTACTGGGTCTTGTAAACCAGAAATATAAGTTTACAAATCAAGTTTCCGTTTTCTCTTTTTTACTTCAGTCTAAGCTGCTTGAATGACTAGACTGCTTACTCAGTCAGAACTAATGTTGTCCTTAGTCTGCCTTTTATATTCACATTAGTCTGCCTTTTATGTTCATATTTATATTCCTACCCGACAGTCACAGGATCTTTGCAAACCCCAAATTATCTGGAGATCTGATATCCCTCAGCTTTTAGCAGGTGTTGCTGCAGAGAGAAAGCAGAATAAATCACACAAAACAATCTTTTGTTTTGTCTTAGCCGCAGCATTACCAGATTTTTTAAAGAGTGGCTGCCTGCAGTAGAAGATGATCCAGTTATAGACAATTACAGCAAACCAGAGGACTGGAGAGGATGGACCTGAGGGTGCTGAGGGACCTGACTGCCAACACAGGGTGGCTGTCATGATCTTCAAGGGTAACTGGTAACTGGAGGAGGTGTCTTGTGACTGGAAAAAGGCAGATACCACTCACACTCCTTTTTACAATGGGCAAGAAGGAAGCCACCAGCCTCACCTCAATGCCTGGGAAGGTTATTGGCTAAATTCTCTGGGAAAACTTGCCCAGGCACATGAATGACAAGAAGGTATTAGGAACAGCTGATAAGGGCAAACTATGCCTGTGCAGTTGATTGGCAGGACCAGGACCAGTTAATACCCTTGTATCTCCAGCCACTCCTCTGTAAAGAAGCTGAAAATGGTTGTGAAAGAACCTTCTGTAGGGCGGGCAGTGAGCAGCCATTGGCAATAGCCAATCACCCCTGCTGCAGGGCCCTGACCCAGTCACAGCTGGGCACCCTCTGTCCTGTCCACAGTGCTGAGGCTGCAGCTTGTTTTTTTGTATAACAGAAAATCAGGAAAATGACTGACCTTCAGCATCCTGGAAGAAGGGCTGCAGACTCTCCATGCAAACTGTGGTTCCTGTGAATTTGTTTTGGGGAAAAACATCTCATGAGGGAGAACATAACTCCTTTCTCTAATGCTAATTAAAGAAAATTCGTCAAAGTACAGACTAAAATTTTAAAAAAAAAAAAAATTTCTATGAACCTGTTTAACTTATATGATAGTATATATAATTCTCTATATAGTTATATTTATAATTATTTGAACTAGATGATGATAGAATAAAAATTTATTGAACAGAAATAAAACATTCTGTATAAAGATATTTAGCAACTTTTGGTGACCTCTGAAAATATGTTTCGTAATCTTTGAACATGGATATTAATATCAGTTTTGCTTCCGAACTGAAGACTTCTGTAATGAATATTAACTTTGTTTCTTAGCCGGGGATCTGGATAGTTGTAAATGTCTTTAGAAAAAGGAATTGCAAATTATAGATCAATTTTAAAGAAAATCCTACTTTTAAAACTGCTTTAAGTTACTGTGTTATATTTTTTTTTAATAATTTCCTTACTACTTCAACCAATTATCAGAATTATTTGGCATACTATGTCTCATTTCCTCTGCTCTTTACTTGGATGATCCTATAGAGAAATATTAATAATATAAAAATGTGCGACATCCTACTTAAAAAACACAGATTGCTCCTGCTATTGAATGCCTTAGATTTTTAAAGCTTTCCACTTTTAAGAAATACATCAGTGTCTTGGCTTCTGCATGAAACTGTAATTCTCTTAGTATAGATGCAATAACAATATCTTGTAAGAAGAGTAGTTGAAGAGACTGAAACATACCAGAAGAAAGGTAGCTATAACAATAATGTTTTAAAATATTGAATTATTAGTTTTCTTGGATGCTTACAGTATAAAAGCTGGGAGAATGCATGAGAAATATATATATTAATTTTAAAATAATTTGATGAAACTGCTTGTCTGTATTGACATTTTGTCTCTTTACCAGCTACCTCCCGGTCATCTTCACATATATTTCCCGGAAACAGCAGTAGGTAGGAAGATTTTATGGCAGAAAACTTCCGAATTAGACCTGTAACTGAATTTGTGCATGAAAATATTGTTACTGTGTATATTTACTCAACTTGTCACATGCTGTAAGTAGAACAAGTTGCAATCAATAGAACTAATCTCAGCATGTACAGGTGAACATAATCATAAAACTGTGATTAGTATGGGTCTTCCAATGGATGAAAAAAAAAAAAAGCAGTATTATATGAGTTACTTGCTTTCATTTGAGGGGGAAAAATACTCTTAGTGACTCTTTCCTGTCACAAAACCTAGTCAGTGAGGCTCGATTTCATAAAAAGGCCTGAATCTACAGAGTAATACCTTTTTGCATGAATTAGCCTAGAAGTAATTTGAACTAAGTTAATTTGAAATCATAAACTTTCAGTTGATACTGTGTTACATTACAGAGATATTTATTTAGCAAGTTTCCAGTGTTCAAGTAGGAGACACTTGCTTAGAGAGCATTGCACATCCTGGAAATGAGAAGAAGCTGTTTATGTGATACTTAAGGAAGCTGCCTTCTTGTTCCTCCCACAAAACTGATTTTAACCAGTATTATTTGCAGTTTATAATAAGTCCTATGACAGCCAGCTTATATATATAGTATTTCAGTCCTGTATGATTACTTCACTGCAAAACCAAGCAAAGTAAATGCAAACAGGTAGTGTAGTGAGATAGATTGCCCTGAAAAACATAGATATTTCTAGAAACAGAAATGGGAATAAAAACCTGCTTCATTTGTCTGATCACTTTTTACAAATTTCCTTCTTAGTGCTAGAGCTCTCTTTGCTTATATTTTCCTTCAAAGTTATAAAATGGCAATTTCTACAGAATAAAAAAAAAAAAAAAGCGATCTAACATTTGGTTAAATCAATTGACATAATTATATTAAAATCAAGTTAACATTCCACAAAACACTAGTAATCTTAAATGCTTTTCTTTCTTTTTTACTTATACATCTCAAAATATATCTGTCAGTTAAACAAAAAGCACTGAATTTTCATGAAATCTCTGAAATAGACCTACAGAGAACATGGCACAAATTTTATTCATAAATAAAGCATTCTGATTAATTTAGATTTTTTTTCATCCTTTATCAGTAGTTAGATGTATAAATGATAATTTCAGTTTGAATATTAATTATTTAAGCATAACAATGGTTATAGTTTTAATAGGTATAATATATAGTGCACAATATTTATTTAATTAAATATATATTCTCAAGCATGACTCAGTAACCTAATATTTAGCTATATCAAGCATTCAACTTCCTCATTGACTTCAATTAACTAAGGTCTTCAAAGATTAAATACTGGGCTTTAGTACTGTGCAACTAGCTTTAGATATTTCTCCAGTGGGAGCAACTGTAATATAATCTCTATGAAGTAGTTGCAATACAGTGTCTTCCTACTGTTCTTAATGACCTGTCCTTTTTAAACCCGTTTTCTAAAGAAACAGGTGGTAAAAAAAATGAAAGGTTTGTTTCTCTCAAAGGGATTTCTGACTCACACTTGAGAATTACTACTTTGGGAAGGTCCCACTGGAATGGAGGGTGGCAAATGTGACACCCCTCTACAAGAAAGTCAGAAAGGACATAGACATGTCAGTCTGACCTTGGTGCCAGGGAAGGTCATGGAGCAGGTGTGAGAGACTGAAATGTCCTATGGCTGTCTCAAAGCTTGCTTGTGTCTGTGCAAACCTCCAAGAGAAGCTGCTGTGGCCTGTGAATTGGTCTGGGGAATGCTGCCCAGAGAAGCAGGAGTGTATTGAAGGATGCACCCCCCACACACACACTTCTTTGCCATTGCATTGTCTGGACTCTTTAGACAAGCTTCAAAGGGGCAGAGGTGTGCTGAGCTGGCCCCATCCTGTAGATGTTTGTGGCTCTATTGTGTAGGCCAGACCCCATGCATGCATTGCTGATGGACTGACAAGAAGTAAACGTTCCTGCCCTGAAGCCAGATGCAATAAAAACTGTAGGACCAGAGGAAAAAAAACCCTAAAGGTGGGCAGATATGCTGATCAGCAGGTACGGTGAACTTCAAAAGACAGCAAAAAATCTGGCTCAGTGTGCATCTACCATTGAAGCCATACTCGTGTGCACCCACCACGGAAGAACTGAAGACTAAGCAGCAATAAGACGTCACTGGATCCATGGTAGTGACTATTCTTGCAGCCCTATCCCACATCCTTGCTTTATTTCTGTCTTTTTCTTCCATTCTGTCCTATTGCTACTCCTCTTCACCTTTTAAATAATAAAAACCTGTTTTGGGCATACAGCATTTGACCTTGTTTATGTCTTAATCTTGCTCTTGGGATCATATCAAAACCTCCCTCTACATTGGATTGAGACAGCAGGTCATCGTGGGTACCATTAAAAGTCATATAATGGACAACCAGATGATCAGGCCCAAAGAAGACATAAAATATTTAAGAGAGAAGAAAACAAGCCCAGGAATGGGTCTGAGTCATCTAGGTATCTCCTGTTATTTTAGGGGCTGTGAGGCACACTACCTGGTTTTCAACAGCTCTTCCAGCAACGCATATAACTCTGGGAGGTCCAGGAACCTGGCTACCAGTCCTGCTCACTCAACCTGGACACATGTTGCACCTCAGATGACATTAGGTGCTTATGTTTAAGCAACTGCACTCAACCCAGAATGGCCACTAGAGTAGAAATACTCATGAGGATCAACAAGGTCAAGTGTAAGGTCCTGCATATGGGTCTGCTCAGTCCTCAATATCGACAGAGGCTGGTGGATTGAGAGTAATTCTGCGGAGATGGATTTGGGTATAGTGGTCAATATCCTGGGCTGCATCAAAAGAAGCATGGTCAGCAGATGAAGTCTCCCCCTCTACTCTGCTCTTGTGAGATCCCACCTGGAGTACTGAATCAAATACTGGTGCCTCTAGCCAGAGACACAGACCTGTTGGAGTGGATACAGAGGAGGGCTACAAAAATGATCAGGGGGCTGGAATACCTCCTCTGTGAAGAAAGGCTGAGAGAGTTGGGGTTCTCAGACTGGAGAAGAGATGGGTCCCAGGAAACCTTATTTTGGGCTTTCAGTACATAAAAAGGGCTTATAAGAAAGACAGAGCGACTTGCTCTGTCATGACAGAGGACCTGTCATGACAGAGCAAAGGGCAATGGTCTTAAAATGAAAGAGGGTAGATTCGTATTAGATACAAGGAAGACATCTTTTTCAATAACCATGGTGAGACAGAGGAACAGGTTGCTCAGAGAGATTGTGGATACCCCCTCCCTGAATGTGTTGGATAGTCAGGTTGGATGGAGTTTTGAGCAACCTGATCTAGTGGAAGGTGTCCCTAGCCTGTGGCAGGAGGGTTGAACTAGATGATGTTTAAAGTCCCTTCAAACCCAAATCATTCTGTGATTGTATGATTGCATTCTATGATTTATGAAGTCTCATAACTTGTTAAATATGCCAAGCATTTACAACACAGAAATCTTACCAAATGGCAGTAAGTTCTTTATTTAAAGAAATGTGGTCATTAAAATACATTTTGACTTGTAAAAAAATAGCCTTTTTTAGTGTTCTCTGTTTTGCATTCTAAGTAGACTGGCAAAAATAATGTATTTTGTAAGAGTAAAGGTATGATGTTATAAAAAAAATCCCCATTGCTTCAGTGTTTAGTTTAATACCAGGGCTAAATTTAGAAATAATGAACAAAGTAGCCTAAGCTAATACCCTTTATTAAACGCTGGCTCCAAAGAGTCTGAGCTATTCTGTCTTATTTGCACTGGAAATAAAGGAAAATGCAAATTAAAGTTGTCCGTATATGTATGTATGTAGGGAATATTATATTCTGTCCTCTATACCTAGCAACTGGAGGATTAAAAGTATACAGTATTAAAAGGAGTTACTAATTCATCACAATTCGCTCAAAATACTTTGTGAAGTGATTGTTTCAAGAGTTTTCTGTGACATTTGTTAATAATTGTGTAATAATAAAACATGTGTGACCTCTGTTCTGTTAGAGGGAGTGGTGAGCAGAGTAACTTTTTGGTAAAACAACCAGGATGGAAATTAAAAGAGTGAAAATTATTTTCTATTTAATTTAGAAAAGAGAACTGCAGATGCATACACAGAATGGGCCAATGGTACATACTAGGTTCTGTTCATAAACCTGGCATAAGGAAATAAAAATGGGAATGAGATCAGAAGGAGAATACCAAGATCTTTGAGGGGGCTGATCCACATGCCTTTGAGGAAGTGTTGGAAGAACGGGGCTTGTTTAGCTTGGAGAAGAGAAGCTAAGGGGGATCTTATTGCTACCTGCAAGCAACTAATGAGAGAAGACAGACTCAAACTTCTCAGAGGTGAAGAGTGGAAAGTGAGAGGCAACAGACACAAGTTGGAACACACAGGATAAGGAAATGAAATAAAATCCTTCTATATAAGAAAAAAAATGCCATAAATATGGTCAAGCACTTTAACAGGCTGCCCGGAGAGGCAGTGGAATCTGCATCTTCAGAGATATTTAAAAATCAACTGGACGTGGCCTTCTGCAACCTGGTGGATGTGCTCTGAGCAAGAGGTTGGACTAGATGTCTTCTGGAGGTTTTTTCTGTCCTATATGAGTCTGTGATTTTATCTTCAGTATAAGGAGAATCCTTCAGAGACATGGGAGATTTTATTTCCTTTCCTGTTGCACTAAGAAAAGCAATGCTTTGTAGAAATATCAGGCCAAAATGAGACATTGACTATTCTTTCACCCATCCTTCCAGTTTCTCGAAAGATCAATAATACAAATCAGATTCCCTGTAAATTGCTGGAGATCTTAAAAAAGGTTCAGAGCAACCCCAGATTAGCAGAAGAATTCTGAATTGTCAACTGCTTCAGCATCAAATGGGTTAATTCCAGTAGACAAATTAATTCTGACTGCACTGAGGTCAAATGTAGAATGTATGGTCCTAGGTAGAAACACAGAATGTCTCCTCTTCAGACATAGTCTAGTCTTCCTTAAACTTCTCTTGTTCTTACAGGCATTTTGATAAGTGCTCAAGTTAACTACAGTATAGGTTTTCTCAGGTGATGGCAGGACAGTCTGTAGAGCAACAAAATCAAGAGTATTCCTTACATGCCGTTCATTGAAACACCATAACTGTATATTACAAAATATAAAACTTACAGCATCAAAAGAGAGCATGATGCAGTCCTTCATGAAAGAATAACACATCCTTCACTGATGCTTTAACTACTAAGAAATATGAAAAAAATCTCTTTTCTAACCATAAACAAATGAGCAAACCACTTTTACCAAAATGCATTATTTTAGATTTAGATTTTAATAACTCCTCTGATTTCTGAGTTTTAATTTCTTAGAGGCGTTTACCCTGGTCATTCCATTTGAGCAATGTAATTTAGGTGCTTAGACTCCCAAAACAATCAACCATCAAAGTTATTTTTCCTTCATATTCACTCTATGGGGAACCTAGACAGCAGAGTTAGATTGTCAGAATCACCATGGCTCACACTA
Organism: Athene cunicularia; assembly: GCF_003259725.1. NCBI lineage: Eukaryota > Metazoa > Chordata > Aves > Strigiformes > Strigidae > Athene > Athene cunicularia. The sequence goes on along the minus strand of NW_020799091.1, from coordinate 53,336,286 downwards.
ACATCTACTTTCCAAGTATGACAGTAACATAATATTAGGATTATAAAATCAGCTGCCTTACTTTTTCATCACCTTGGTCCATTCTTATCAGCGGAAAGAAAGAGCTTTTAAAAGGAGTGTATTTACTGATGACTTGCACTGAAATCTACAGCAGTCAAAGTGCTAAATGTATAGCCCAAAATACTTAATAGGAAATACTGATGAGAAGAATACGTCTTAAACTCTTCTCTTTTCAGGACTGTGAATGCTCTCTGAACTATTGTCTGACGAGATCACTAACATGGGGTGGAGGACAAGACAAACTGGACAGAAAGGGGGAAAATGCAATTCAGTTGTAAACTGTGGATTTAAGACTTGATTTTCGAGGTTGAACCCCGAATTTAGTTCAGGTGATCTTGTGTAAATCCTGAATTAGATCATTTTACATATCTTCCATAGTTGATAGACTGATTTAAGCACTTTCAAAAGATAGTTCTTCCTGTTTGTTTTATGGTTTGGTTTTACAACTAGCTTATGCAGAACTACGACAGTGCTCCTACTGAGAGAAGTAATGCAGGCTTCTGACTGCAGGCTCATTTCCTTCTATCTGCTAACACTAGTTCTTGCATGGGAGCAGTATACCCATTGAATCCAACAGCTTTCAGAAAAAAAAACCCACATTTTTTCAGTAATTTTGAGCAAGCTCAGCTGCTTTTGAATCTATTCCCTAAAACATGTCTTGGAATATAATAGCTCCAGTCCCATTAAAGCTTTTCAACAGACAAATATAAATTAGATTGGTAGCATGATTAACACCACGGCCTCAAGTATACTTTGAAGTTTATTTCTGTTTTTCTGAAGTTACTGTTCAATCTTGGTTTACCCAGAAGTTTGTATCCAGGCCAAACTTCTGCATCAGTGTTACATAGAAATGGCAGTTTTGGCTCTTCTGTTTGTAAATTATTTTTTTTTTTTTTTTTTTTTTTTTTTTTTTTTTAACTCTGCATTCCTGAGCAACATCTGGAGAAAATAGGAGTCTGGATGACTTGTAATTTTTTCCTTCCATATGTTTGTCATGCTTGCTTTTTCATAGCACAAGTAAATGCAAACAAAGGAAACAAAAATTTCTATATTGGGTCAGATTCTCAGATACCATAAATCAACAAAATTGCCAAAAGAGGCCTTATCTCTTTAGACATATTGCCCTTTCAAATGGAACAGTTTCTTATTACCTGTCCATCATTTCAATGTTTTGAATGACATATATTTCTGAGAGATAAAACTAAATATAAAAACAATATTCCTGAAGAACACACAAAGTAAACAGTACACTACAAAATTGTTTTGTTTTCCAGGAATATTGATTAATTTACACAAATTAATAGTTCAGATACTGTAATTGCATCTTGAAGTTCTTTCCGGAAGAAAAGTTTGAAACTCCTCTCTCAGCATCTTGAAACTGTACATATGAGTTTGACAAAGACAAGTTTGAAGAGATAGGGAAAGAAGGAGTTTTGATGTAAAATAGCAGCTGGGATGTCACTTACATTCTTCACCATTGGCATATTAATTTCACCTGCTATCTTGCTTATTTCATTCTGCAGTGTATTTCTGGGATACACATACCTTGTCATGTTTTCCTTCTATACCGTAACTTTCATTGTCATTTATCTTTAGTGATGTGTCTTCCACATGACAACCTACATTTTTACTAACATATGCATTTTATTGCTTCTGTCATTACTAAAAAAGACATATGTATTTATATATAATAATTAGTCACCATATCTACCTTGCTTATTAGAACATGCAATGATTCATAACACAGGATTCAGAACGCTGTGTTCATGTACGCCCTCTGCAATTTATAGATAACTACTGAGGATTTAATGTGAAAATAAAGTCTTCAGGTTCAGTTTCTTTTTGTCCCTTTCAAATTATAACTGGTGTACTTAACTTTCCATTTGGCTATATCTGCAGTTTTAATTATATTGTAAAAATTATATTCCATCTGTGTTATATTGTATAGCATCTACCACAGTTTCTTCAATCTTGTAATTCATCATACAGATGTCTAATTCATGATCTTTCCTCTCTAATGAGGTCAGAGTGCCTTGTATAGTCTCAAATAGTACATGAAATGATTTAATTAAATGTAACCTGCTATGTGAAGAATTCAGCTGAAGTAGAATTAGAAAGCACTAGATATTCTCACTCAGAAAATACTCCTCCTCTCCTCTCCTCTCCTCTCCTCTCCTCTCCTCTCCTCTCCTCT
>NW_020799091.1:53315112-53333982 GCF_003259725.1 Athene cunicularia | reverse complement strand
TCCCTTTCCCTTTCCCTTTCCCTTTCCCTTTCCCTTTCCCTTTCCCTTTCCCTTTCCCTTTCCCTTTCCCTTTCCCTTTCCCTTTCCCTTTCCCTTTCTCTTTCCCTTTCCCTTTCCCTTTCCCTGCCTTGCCCCACCTCACCTCTTTTGCTTTAGTCATACTGCCTTTTCAGCTGACACAGTTTCTCATTGCCCCACTGCTTCTTTTCTCCCATCTGCTTCTGGTTCTAACTCTATTTCTTTGTATTTTTTTGATATGCACAAGTCTTCTTAAAGGTATGGTAAGGTGTCCGACAAATTATTGGTTTAATCAGTTTTAGCCTCAGATTCAAAATGTCCACACAGATTGTGATGGGCAGATGAGATCAGAAAATGATTTGAATTTAATTTAAACTTCATTACAAGGAGTTAAAGATGGTTTGAATCAAGTTCATTCAGCTAGTTTATTCTTTTCTATTCTGTTCTATTAAACTTCTCCAAAAAAAGGACTTCAGATTTCAGTTTTATTGGAGTTTATTGTTTTTTTCGATTATTTGCATGTGTGCTTATTATGCTCAACCTATTGTTCCAGAATGTTTGGCTATAGATGACCTGCTACTTTTATTATTTTTCAGTTCCACTGGACTTTTTTCTCCGTAATTAAGCCTGGGCTATGTCATTCAATCTTTAGCAAAAATATTTAAAATTTGGTGACGCATTTCAGCTTTCAACAACATTTGGGATGATCTGCACAGTGTAAATAGTACTTGAAAAGATTAAATTAGCATGTTTTCCACTTGATATAATAATGAATATTGCTCTTGAAATGACCCATTCGCTTGCAAGAAATAGCTGAAAGGTTAAAGAGAAGATTTTAACGGAACCATTGACAATCAATGTGCATCATACTTAAAACTAAGTATATAAGGTGATTCATTGATAAAGGCTCCATAAATTGTAATATACCCTGAAATGTGGGACTGTATTCTGGCTATCCTACAAGGGCCAAAATCACAAAGTCAGAAAATCCAACAGCAAGAAAACCTGACTTGTACGTTATTTCCCATGGCAAGTAACCTGCTACAGACCTGTGAAAGAACGCCTGCACATTTAATACCTTGCTACCTTGCTCAGCCGTTACAAATCTGTGGTTTTGAAGTTCTGGGATTTCTGGGTACTGCTGTACTTACCAGGTGTTTTTGCTGTCATTTCATGACTCCCTCTTGGAGTTGTCATGTTTATTAGCTGACACTCATCATCTCACACTGCATGTTCTTGAAGCAAGAGAACATAAACAACACTGGAAAGCAATTTCCAATATTATTTTAGACACTCAGCTCTGCTACTTCCAGAGTTCATCCTTCCTAAACTGTTTCCCTGATCTACTCCTCCTGCAAAGACAAATTGCCTGTCTTTCTTTTCAAATAACCTTCAGGTTCCAGGGTAAGGAAACCAGTAAACTACTGAAGCAGAAAGACTCTAAAACTGGAAAGATTTTGTATGTAATGAGACATTGTTTAATTGCAGCTTTGCTATGGAGGATTTTAAACAGTAGACAACACCGCTCTGTTGTGGTTCCGTCTGCAAATCTTTAATATTTGCATAGCAGAAATCTTGGCTGCATAAAAGACTATTTGAACTATACTGCCTGTTAATAAAACAACTGTAAATGGAAAAGGGTCCTTCAAAGAGTATAAATTCTGGCACTCTTAGTAAGAAAAGAGGAAAGTCTCTTGCATCATTTTTATGAAATACAAATCTCAGCTTCAAACTGCTTGGTTGTATGCTTTACTTAGTTGACTACGAGATGAGTTATTTATCCATTTCTGATGTGCTGATCATAAAACAGCATTCCCAGATTTGGATGACTTCCCAGAATTGCATTATACTGAGACAGTTGAACTCATTTTTCATATATTTATCTGGGCAAAAAAAAAGGGTTGATGCACTGGAAAGCAAAAACTTATAAATTGAGGTATTAAGATTGCTGGGTATAATTTGTATTATTTTTTCAACAAAAGCCAGGAATGAAAAAGTCAGCTTCATTGATTTTGGATGCAAAATTCATGCATTAATGACATGAAAAAACCCTTAGATTATCAGTTGTGTAGCAGCAAAAATGATGCTTATTCATAGCAGAAAATAAGACTATACATTTTGTGGAGGAGACCCTCCTTATAAAATGCCTGATATTATGGATATTTGCAAAATAAATTTCTGTTATGGTATTTCTTGTACCATTTCAGTAAGATTCTTTCAAATGCTTACCCTGTCCAGACTTATTTTCATAATTTAAAAAATAGTTTAAATAGATTAAAAATAGTTGAAACAGTCACTTTCCCCTTTTAAATTTTTACATTGCCTATTTTTTTCCAACAAAATTTAAACTTTCTGTATGTCCACAACCTTTTTACATGTCATTTTCAAAGGTCAGACTCAATTAGAAGTGATTTATAACTACTTACTTGTTTTTGTCTTCCTCTTTCACCTGTCCTAGCAGCACAATACAGCACCAAAACAGGCAATAGCTCTTCCAAAACAGCTCTGGGGATTGCAGCAGAGCAATGCAACATATTCTTGTAAACATTTCCCCTAACCAAGTTTGAAGATGAACCATGAAGTTAACAAGTTGCATATATAGTCAGAAAGCTTAGCTTCTGGCAGACCACAGCAACAGTCCCTAAGCACAGTGTAGACTGCAAAAATTATATTCTGCTAATGCAGCATTATAATGGTCCATACTGAAGAGTGAGCGCTTATCATTAACTACTGTACAGTGGTGTATTGGTGTGGGCTGATATCGTCATAGTAGCTGGTATGGTGCTGTGTTCTGGATTTGTGATGAAAACAGTTTTGATAACACACTGATGCTTTAGCTACTGATGAGCAGTGCTTACGCAGTGTCAAGGCCTCCTCTGTTTTCCACACAGCCCCTCCAGTGAGTAGGCTAGGGGTGCACAAGAAGCTGGGAGGGGACACAGCCAGGACAGCTGACCCCAAATGGCCAGAGGGGTATTCCATGCCATATGATATCATGCTCATCAATAAAATCATGAGGAAGCCCTGCTCTCCTGGAAATGGCTGAACACCTGCCTGCCGATGGGAAGTAGTGAATTAATTCCTTGTTTTGTTTTGTTAGTGCACACAGCTTTTTGCTTTCCCTGTTAAACTGTCCTTATCTCAATCCATGAGTTTTCTTGCTTCTACCCTTTCAATTCCCTCCCCCATGTTGCTGTAGGTGAGTGGCTATACAGGGCTTAGCTGTGCAGCAGGGTTAAATCACAAAAAGTGATGTTTGGAATACCATGATTATTTTTAAGGAAAAATAAGCGAGTCTCAAAATAACCTGAAACGTTAGGCACAAGCAGGAAATTCCTTCCATGAACCCTTCAGTGATGAAAAATTTTTTTTTTTTTCTATAAAAATACTATAAAATCCAAGGAATATGAGAACAAAAAAGTAATGACAGTGTTTTGATAGCTGATGTTTATTAAACGGCTGATAAATATTAGGTTAAAAAGGATGATTACTGTACTTCTTTGAATAGGACAAATTTGGACTAGGAGACATTTTTTTTTTCTTCAGCTAGCCACATTAAAGCAAAATTGGTGATATAGGTATGACATTCATACAGTGAATCCTCTTTGAAATGGTTTCTTACTTGACAACAAGTATCTGAATATTTTCCACTTTCATGCTTCTGGGAAACCTTCACTAGAGAAATCTGCACTGCAGAAATACCACAGAAATTCTTGACAGTCTGTCTAAATTATCTGTTTATTAACTAAAGAACCCTTGCCCCACAGTTGTTGACTTCATTGTAGCATAGATTAACTTTTGCTCTTTGTCACCCTGTATCCATTCCTTGTTTATTTTCAGAGTGAAGGTAATTAAATTTGGAGTTCTGAAGAGCTCACACTCTCATTCTGTCTTAGAATAGACTCAAAGAGTCTATGTAGAAATCCTAACAAGTAAAGAAAGCTTTCTGTTATTTCAGCGTTGGTCCTTTACCTTTCTATGGCTGTCACTGGCCTTGTTGATACATTCCTGGGCCTCGTATCCTAGACACCCAGACCTGTACTCATTTAACAAAACTGATGGCTCTCGTGTTCCAAAGGTCCACTCCTTTGTAGCTGGGAGTCCAGGAAAGGGCTATTACCTACTGATATTTTGTCTTAATGTGTGGCTGGGATGTGGCTTGGGCATTCACCAAGATGTAGGAAACACAGAAAATCTGTCTTGTACAGCAGTGTAGACATGGAATCTATTTGCTTAACATGGAATTTGGTGACGAAATAAATGAAAAATTCGTAGTTCAAGGCCTTTATCACCTCAAGGGCAGAGGTATTTATAATACAAATAACAAGTGACATTTGCCAAATGGTCTCAACCTTGAATCAGAGAAACAAACTTTCCGAATTATTTCATCATTCTGTTTAGCTTTTAACTTTTCTTTTGTGATTACAATCAATAGTGTCAATCGTGATTGTTACAACACGCAATCTTTCTGGCTCTTGTAGAACACTATTATAGACCACACAGATCACAGCTTTGTTAATGCACAACTCTGCTTTTTAGAGTTTTCCCCACAGAATATCTGCTACAGACTTCTGCTGTGTTTCAGTAGGACTAACTTATGTGTATTCCACTAAAGGATTCTTTATATTTAGCACATTCTACATGGCTCTGATGATTTTGTTCTAAGCAAATTGCCTAAAGGATTTAACAAATTAAGGAAAACAAATAAATAGTTTTCAGAAAGATATGGCATTGAGCAGGAGACACTGATTCTTCATATACGGCTTTGTCAAAGTTCTTGTGGAGCAAAGCTAGCATAAACAGAAAAAGTGAAGATGAACCTAATCAGCAGTAATACCTCAGGTGAACAGTGTAGTCTGAAATTGTCCTTTATATTATCCTTTTTTAAAAAACAAAACCACCACCAACAACAACAACAACAACAAAACCAAACCTGGATAAATTATTTTAGAAATAGTAGAATGTTGTTCATGGGAAGTGATTGGAAAAAAGCCATACCAAGTGAAGTTGCTCCAGCAATTCTACAAAATAAATAAATAAATAGATGTGTATTTGTCCTTCATATCAGGAAAACTGTCTTACCTTTCTGTGCCCAAATGAAGTGTTTTACAGGTCATTTTGATCTCTATCATTCTAGATATAATCAGTTTCCAAGGTGATTTACAGAGATCACAAGTATTTCTGAAATCCTCTTTGCTGTGCAATATGAATTATTGACATGCTCAAGGCCCACCATGCTGGCTGTTGCATTCAGAGTAAATAGGTGATGATAGGTTATGTGTATAGAAAGCAGACTTTCAGAAATAAAAACAAAAGGATTAGGACGGTTGTTTTACTTATTAAGGATACCAATTAAACTCAGACACCAGAGTGAAAATAGTAGTCATGTTTTACTGCTATAACCAATGTAACAGTGTAATACAGAAAACATGCCGTAAGAAAAAGGCAGAATAGTGCACCTAAAGCAACAAACGGGAAAATACAGGGTAATGCATCAAATCATTACTACACGAGAGAGAGAATAGTGATTAAGAAAGCTCCATCACCACTTGCATACGTTCCCATCACCCAGACCCGCAGTGGCTGGGCAGCCCCGGTTACAGCGAGGGTTTGGAGAGCCTGTCCCGGCAAGGGGGAAATCCTACGCGGTGCCTCCACCCACAGGTGAGGCTGCCAAAGTCCCTGTGAGCGGGTCCAGCCTTATGTACCAGAGATGGACAGGCCAGAATAGCTGGCACCTTTGTTTTGAGCGGAAATTTCTGTTTTCATTCTCCTGTTGGGTTCCACCCAAAGCCTGGCCAGGGCTCAGGGGGGGAGACCAAGGGGGTTCCTAACAAGGACAAACACTTGGGTTCTCAGCCTTGAACAAGGCTAAACAAGGGAAGTTGGATACATTCTCTCAGCATTTCGTCCTCACTACTGATTATATTCTGTCTAAGCTGCATCTTTCACTAGCGAGCTTACACACTTTGTTAATGATTACAGACTAAGTTAGCAGCTTCGCCTTGGGGTCTGTTGTTCAGGCTTCAGTATTTCAATGTTTTAGCACTTTTTACATCAGCATAAGTGGGTTGTTATAACCTAGTACAATACCTACTAGCACAATGGTTAGCAGTTATAAAATATAGGGGATTCATCTATAGGTCAGCTCTGGCTGGGGCCTGTTGTCCAAGCCTTAGCACTTCAACAGTGAGAGCATGGTGATAAATATGAAAGCGGAAAATTAAATGACAGAAGAAAGACTCAGACATGGCAAACAAAAAAAAAAAAAAGTATGTTGCAAACCAAATATTATATGGATTTTTTTTTTTTAAAGTATGCTCCAATTTATGAAAAATAGAATAAAAAATATTTTGAAATTTTCAAATAGTTTCAGCATGAACTTTATAATATGGGACACATCTATCCAATTCTTTCTCATATTCCTGAGGTCCATTATTGTTTTCCAGAGACATTATAGAAACTCTTGTAGTCCATAGCAGAATTGATATAGCTTGTCTCTGTATTTTTCCCCCCCCTATCTGTGTAGTTTTGCATTTTAAAGTTTGGGTGTTGGTTTTTGTTTTGTTTTGGTTTTATTTGGGTTTTTTTGTTTGTTTTGTTTTTGTGGTGTTTTTTTGTTTGTTTGTTTTTTGTAACTTTTTGGAGTAGTCATGTTCTTTAATGCCATTTTGGAAGGCCAAAATTCTCATGTATATCTTTTGTCATAACTGTTAGACCCATACAGAATTCTCAGATACGCTTAAGGCAAAAGATCATATGTTTCTTTTCACCAAATCTATTTCCTATGAAGTCTTTGGCTTAAAAAGAAACCTTAAAAAAGGTTTCTTTTAGAGTAGCTCTTCAGAACAGTGTTTTCCAGATGCTAAATTTCTCAGACATGAGCAATAGCAAATAAAGAGGATCTCCCCTGGGTTCAGGTCTGGAAGGGTTGCTGGGTACCAGACAAAGCCCAGTCTGTAGGTATGAAGCTTCATAAGAATTTTTCTTTGTTTTCTGCTGTGATTGCATATAATGATCCAGTTAGGTGCCTTTCACTCTGGTTGGTGTACCACCATTTTCAGCCATTACCTCTGATACTAAACTGGGCTATTACAATTACATTTCTTAATGAAATAGGTCTTGTATATTGATCCTTTCTTCCTTTCTCTGCCAATGATGCACCCTAAAACCGGGGAATTTTATTGACTTGGCAACAGAAAACATAACAAAACATCTTATTTCATAAGGAACAAGTATGAGTTCTAATTTTATGTCTTATATCTGCTTTGGAGATTGTTTCCCTTCCAGTGATTGCCCAGCATGGCAGATATTTAAAATACATATTGCTATTTTAATTTTCAATTGCATGCCAAAAGAGCTAGTGTGTCTTTAATGAAACAATGAACAAAAAAATACAAAGCTCTGTTTGGCAAATATTATGTCACCATAATTCAGTTCTTTAGACATTTCTCAGTGCTGCTCGTTGAGTTTATTATCTCAAATGAAGTTTATACAATCTCTGTTTTGAACACTGTGTTGACTCACTCATAATAGAGTAAGAAATGTCTGATAGTGATGGAATCCCACAGGAAGCATCTTTTTACTTTCGAAGTAATGCAAATAATATTCTGTGTTGCATTAAATTATCATGAGGCTGATAAAGGGTAAAACCTATCAGCTGTATCGTTCTCAATTTCTCTGTTCACTGCTAGTGTTACCCGTTGCAGCAACAAGTTCAGAATGATAAACCTGATGAAAAAGTCCTTTAATATAAGCTGTATATCTAAAAATAGTCATCATGTCAAAAGACCAAGAAAATATAAATAATCCAAGAAGTCATTTATGTATTCATATTGATTAAATATAATGTTAAATGTAATAAGCCATGTCTATCTTTGGTTGGCTTTTGTAGAACTACTTCATTGGGGTGTTTTTACACAGGTTATATAAACTTGCTTTGTGTTGTTTTTTTTGGGTTGTTTTGTTTTGTTTTAAAATAAGTTATAGGGGATGACATATGCTAAAGGACATCCTCAGATGAAACAAATTAATTACGTGTATGGATAATAACCAGCAGTCGATGTTGGGAGAAGATAGTGTCTATATCGCAACTAAATAAAAGCAGTGTCACAGGTATTCTTGACTAATCTTCACTAATCATGACCTAATTTTTCAAGCAGACCTTTTGTTTGTAGATTTTATCTTTATTGTCTGTCTGGAATAAAGTACTATGCATTGTTCTTCCCAGTTTTCCCACATGTTTTGGGTAAGAATAAATAAGGTTGTCCTTTCATTGACTAGTCTAGCTAACTTTAAACATTGCAAGAGCTACACCTTCTAGTGTTTATAAGGTTGGTTCCTGGCCCCTTTCCTACCATTCCTTGTCAAACCCACATCATCTCTTCACAGTGGAAACAGGAGAACACTTTTCTCAATATTCATAACAAGCAGGGGAGCATGAATAAGCCCTCCTTTCCTTAAATATACATAAGAAACTGTATTTTTATTCCTACAGGCTTTCATAAATGTAAGTTATGTTACTAATTTCACCTATAAGTACAACCACCATCAGAAATCTCCCAGGCATTTCTTTTCACCATCCTCACTGTTTGCTATATTGAGCACACTTTCCTTAATCTTTGTAAAGAAATAACCTCTTTAGGAAGTTTTCTTTTAAACAATGATGACAGCAAATTGCCTGCATTAGCAAGGGACTGGAATATCCCAATCTTATATACCTATCTAATGAGAGAATTGACAAAATGATAGGTGAATAAGACACCATTCCTTTATTTATAAAATGGGATTATCAAATAAATTCCTCTTGGTTGTAGTTCCTGTTATGTTTTTGCTTTTACTCTTTTTTTTTTTTTTTTTTTTTTTTTTTTTTTTTTTCTAGTAATGGCATTTACCACTCAAAAATATTTTACAAGTTTGTGTTAAAAAAATGCTGAAGTTACAAACCCAAGAACTCAACAAGAAACAAATGGTTAGAATTAAAGATAAATAAAAGAATGGCTGTGGGTCATTATTTAGTCCTCTACATTGAGGTATATAGTTTAACTGCTGGATCATACAGGGACACTTGTGTTATTCGGATATTTAAAGTGAAATACAGGAATTTAAAAGCAGAATTTAATGCTTAAATTCCAATCCAAAATACCCAAATCCTGTATTCAGGTAGTACATCTTGAAATTGTTTGGAGAAATGTGCTTATGGGCTTGCACATGCATGGCAGGCAAAGGTTTGGTTTTTGCTTCTGAAATATAACTGTACCATATGCAGTGACTGTCTACTATAAAATATGTAGCAACCTTGGAGGCAGGACCTAGATACTCAGTGAGAATCAGTTGCTTTCTGGATCTGGATGTTATTCTGTACTCATAAATCTTGCACTCTCCACCATGATTTGACTTCAGCAGTAGAGATGGTAGATGGTGTAGAATAAAACTGAATTTTGGGAGAGGGAGTAATCTCCTCAAATTTCTTGACTTCTCCAATCTTATAAAGTTCACTGCTATCCCTTAAACCTTCTTTTCAGAGAAAATTAATGTTAGGCTAGGAAACTCATTCTTATAAAGGCATTTACGCCTTTTATCCAGACATTTATCCAGCACTGTGGATAAGCACCTACAAAGTTTTCACTGTGCTTGGCACTTCCTCTCAGTTTCATAGTCATAATAATATTGTATAACTGCAACAGAAACAAACCTTCCACAGAACTGTGATGACCCATTGATAATTAATCTTACTCTCACTGTTCTCCAGTGCATGCCCTATATTTTGTTTACTACTGATTTAAAACTTGTTCTGAAAACAGGATAATTACCTTCCAGTAGAATTTATTTCTGTGTTTGTTTCACTATTAATCTGACAGTTGGGATATTATAATCTCTGTCTCAAAATGAAGAAACAAAGAAGACTGACTGAGGGTCAGCACTATCTGACCCTCCACATGTCAACATGTGGAATATCCACAAAGTACCCTAAAGAAGTGCAAGAAGAAATTATGTTGTGTACCGGCTCCCTTGTACTTTGTAGTATTGTCAGTTACTGATGTAGAAAAGCAAAAACTGTATAATCAGTTAAAATGTTTCAAATACTGGTTTTGCTCCAGGTGGATGAAAATATGGGATCAAATCTCACATTGATCTACACAGGTGTTCTCTTTCTTCAGAAAGTGGCTCTGATCATGATCTGGTTCAGCTCATTGATTGCAAGCTTCTCAGACCATGATCCATGCTCTCTTTCACACATAGCTAAGGACAGAGTCAATATATATCAAATGATAATATTTTATTTACATTCTATCCTTTTAGTTTAAAACTAGACTTTTAAGCAGAGCTCAGAAAATGTCTCTGCAGGTGCCAATCAGGTGAAGTTTTCTCACTGGCATCATCATATTTTAACCTTGTTTTAAATAATATAAATAAAAATTAGTTGTTGTTGTGAAGCATGAAAGGTTGAGCAGTGTAGATTCCAGAATGCATTTATTTTTCTTGCCAATATCTCTAAAATACACATAACAAGATTTTGTAAGAAACATTTCTAAGTTGAACTGTGTATTGTTTCAGCACTCCAGGAGCTCAGAAATTTCCACTTCCATTCCAAAAACAAATCACATGACATGTTAAGTCTCTTGACAATTGTCTAATGAAATAATGGAATGAATTATTTACAAATAGCCCAAGTGGACTATTTCTCACCTAGTTCATCTGGGAGTATAAAAATATTCCATCTGCTTCCAAAATTGAGTGAACAGTTTGGCAGAACATATATCTAATTTATCTGATTCCAACACTATTTCAAATAAAATCAGATGAAATGTGTCCTTCCTTCCATGTAACTAGCAAGATTTAAAAGTTGTCTTTCTTTTTTATTATTTCATTCTCTTCTGCTCATATAGCCTGACAATCATTGAGTTATTTATCATCCACTTACTACTTCTCAGTTGCTGGAACCAGTCTACTTTTTGTAACAAAATGGAGAAGTATATTAGATTGGTTTAGATTAGATAGATGGCATGCACCTGACTGTGTACAGAATAATTTGGTTGTGGCTTTACCTGATCTAAACGAAGTGAATGCTTTCCTTGATCAATCACACTGAATAATAACGAAGCAATTCACAGCGACTAAAATCAGTTTTCCCAAGATAGCACCATGTGATTTCATCCTCCAAACGTGACTAACAAAATGCTCCACTGCTCTTACACCTGACAACTTTATTTTCACATGTTCAATTTAGTGAAGCTCAAAAGGCATTCTGAAAGTTGCCGGTCTCATAAAATGTTAACTAGATCTATCTTCAGGAAAATTGTTCCAATATAATGTTCCAAAAGAATGGAAAATAAAATGAACAAAGAAAGCACAGTGATTTGTATAAACAGTCATCTTCACTGGAGTTGTTTATAAGCATACATGCTACAAGAAACTTTACTTTACACTCAATTTAAATAGATGATTGTTGTTGTAAATGAGGAATAACTGTTTTACAGTATTGACCTAATGCTAAGACTGATCTTAAATTGTTTGGAAGTTAAGTACAGTTTACTTTGGGGTTTACCTTAAATTGTATTCTGACAAAACATTAAATAAAATCACTTATTCTAGTAAGAAAGGTTTGAAGGAAAGAAGGTTTACCAGGTGCCAGTCCAAGCCTTGTTAAAACATGCAGATGAAAAGAATCAAACCCATAATATAAAATAAACCTTTCCCAAAAATGCACTTAAAAATAATTTATAAATATTAAAAATTAATGGACATATGCTAGGAATAGGTACCAAGCACAACTCCTCTGTATTTTGTAGACTGCACTAGATGATGTAAGCAAAAATTGTTATAGCTAAAATCATGATGATGATTACATCACTCATTTAAGTAATAACTATAGAATATTTATTAATTTTTTCACTAAATAACTTATTTCCCCTTCCTGTTTTTTCTCCTTTCAGTCTTCTCCTGATGAACACCCCTCTCTTTTTTATGGTGTAGTGTTACAAACAGTAGCACTTACAGCAATACCATCAGTACTAATACTTAAAATAATAGCATCGCTTCAATGAGCAGCTGAAAAGACCCAGTGGTACCAGGCTGGTGTATCAAGAAGATGCTGTAACTTTACAGAAACTGTTCTCTTCTAAAGTGGCTGCTGTGAACTTGTCTGATATTAAATTTTATCATCAATCATTCTTACTAACCATGCAGCATTTTTTCATATTCTAAGGCCTTTACAAACCTCCTGCAAGTTCAGCCATTTCTTTAACAGGGTTTCATTAAAAATGTGGAGAGAATCATTCCCTTTCCATCACTTCTGTCGAGATGACCTACCCCTACTACACTGGTGATATGCCCAGTGTTTAAAAGCGCACTGAGTGTAAATGTCATATCCAAAAGACAAAGTCACTGTTCATGAAAACTCAATATAAGGTCCTAATTCAAAGCCTATTGAAGCACTGTAATCCCTGGAGAAACAAATTCAGACAGTACTGATTTCAGTGACCATCGAGAAAGCCACGCAATGCAGAAAAAGTGTTCATTACTGTACTGCTGTTTACAGCATTAAGGTACATTCATTGCAATGAATGCAAGTAATGGACAATGGAAACACGTAACAATGTACTTAGCAGTGAGAACAGTTCTCACAGTGTAAGTGGGGTTGAGGGAGCAGTTTGACAAAGGTCATATAACAAATGATTATCAGCTTGCTCTTGCAACACAGAGGGTTATTTAATAGAAAGCGCATGGTAGATTGTGTCAGGAGGGAGATTCTCTACTGTTAATAGAAAGAAACAAAATGAGAGATAGCAGAGAAGGTGGATCTATAGAGTGCTTTGAAGAGGGTGAATGTGAAATAAAGTTAGGGGAGTCATTGACCAGATTGCAGACAGGTAGAAAACAAATTCTGAATGACAAAACAGAAGATAATTTTAGTGGCAGCATGTCAGACCTCAAAAGAGAGACATTGATGAAAAAAATCACAATTGTTAAAACAGAAAATAACTATAGCATCACTGACAGTTGTGATGCTTTTTCCTCCCTCAGGTTTTGAAGGAACTCAAAGAAAATTGTATCACATTCTAGAAAGAGACTGATATGAAGAATCATAAATGAAACTAGTCAAAGATAACACTAGGTTCTTGAGTCTGGGAGTAAAATATTAAATTAAAGATTTAGAAGTTCTCTGTAAGGCCTGACATTTAAGACTGCAGGTTTTGTTAAGTAGCCAAATTCCTCATGCAATTTACATGAGGACCTCAGATCCCACACATGTACAGGGAACTGACTGATGTATATGATGAGGATAGAGAAATATCAGAAATCCCAGTGTCCTGTAGGACTGTAGGTGTATGCATGTTTGTGTGCATGTTTTTATCTCTTCGTGAGCTGCAGATGATAGACGCATATTGGGCACCACCTGTCTAAACCGCCTGTGGTGATGGCAGACCTGTTCACTCTTACATGACAGTGAGGTGGTTAGAATGATTGATCAGTGAAGGATCCCTACCTTTACAAGCCAAGAGGGTTCAATTTCACATCTTTTAAGATCTGGGCGAGTGCCCTCATCACTGTAATTTTCAAGCTACAGCCACTTCTAAGATATGGATACTGTGTATTTCTTGATCTGAAGTGGTGCAAGCAGTTGCTGCTAGAGCAAGTAGAATCAAGACTGAAAACAAATGGGTTTTTACTGAATAAATTTCCAGCAGGATGGACAGATTGATCTGCCTCACCGCATGATTAGCTGAAATGCAAGAGGCAGTGGGAATGTGCAGTTACAGACATGGTGGGATGTTGGTACTTTCAGCATGGCACTGTTCTGCATGGGCTTGAAGCACTCAGGAAGCCTCACTGCCAGTGGAGACAGGGAGAGCTCATCACATGTTTATATTTTTATATTCAATATATTTATATTTTTTATCATGTTGAACAAGTAGGAAAGGAAAAGAGAAAAGAAGAAATGAAGTAAATAGTAAAACAGAAATTAAAAACCAACCAACCAAACAAAAAAACCCACTTGCCAGGAGTTGGCGTATTTTGAACAACATATTTAACAAAAATATTTTGTATTATGCTTTACTGAAGAGTAACAGAACTACATGAGAGAACACATGCGGGATGGGTGAGTAGTTACCAGATACAACTGGTATGGCTGTAAATAGAGGTGAGCATAAATGATAGTGTCACACAGCTTGAAATTTTTCAAGTAAGGAAGACTTACAGAGAAAAAGGTACAAATAAACCCTAGAGGTTTTTATGTTTGTGCATCAGAAATTGAAGAATATCTACAGAAATAGTTAACTTGCCGTATTCTGATAGGTGAATAAAAGAAAAGACAGAGAATAGAGGCTTCCTTTTGCTGTGTAACAGAGACATCCAGAACCAGTGTAGGAAAATCTAAGAATGTGAAGATATGCGAGTATGTGGCAGTATCTGTACCACACACATGAACTCTTACTACCTGAGACTTCTGTGCTTCATTATTATTTGAAAAACAATTTTGTTTGGTTTACTGATTGATTGATTGTGTCTTCTGGCTTGACTTGTGTGTTCTGATAAAGAATATCATCACATCGTATTAATTTTGCATATTGTATTGATAGCATTTTTTTAAATCCCAAAGAAATAAAGTTTTACTTGTAGCAACAAAGGTGTTGAGCTATAATTTTTCCACATAAGATGGACATCGTATGACTGCCTAGAGGCCATTTAGTTTTTATGAAGCAGGTGGATGCACAGGATTTGAATATTTGACATATTGGAAGTCATATAATAAGAATATTTTTCAGATGTTATATGAAGGGGCAGCTGTCCTGGAAATCCTCAGTATGTATCTGTTTAGTTTTGATGGAAGATTTAGTGTATATCCTGTCTAATAAGCCTTTTCTTTATAATTTTCCACTTGCTTTTAACTTCCGGCTTTATACACAGAATGCAGATTTTCCTTCTGACTGACACTTGAAAGAGAAAAAATTTAAAACAAAAAAGGAAGAAAAGCAAACAAACACTACATACCTTCATTGCTTGCCAATACCACATTTCATTTTACGTTTCATTTTTTTTGGATCTCATAAAGACAGATATGTATCAGCAGAAAAATATAGTTTCTAACATTGAAAGTCAATGATGCAGATAATAGAGATTCAGAATCTCTTTGCAAAACGTACACTGTCCTCATTGTCAGACCCAGATGTTAGCAAAACCAGGAAACTGTATTATAAAACAAACAAACAAACAAACAAACAAGCAAACAAACAAACAAACAGCTTGAAGGAAAAGTCTCATTAGCTAGATTTATTAGCAAGATCTTTAATATGCCATATGGCAGCTTGGCTCTTCCAAGAAGCACAGAACTGTGGATGAATGTACTGAAGAGTGCTGACCAGCACTAGTGGAAAAATTGATGTCACCCAGGAGAAAAAAGTGCTTTTAGCAGTATTTTTCACTAGTGCCACTTGTGATGCATTTCCAAGTAGTCCATTTTGCCCCAGCACGCTTTCAATCAAACCAGTGATGTCCATTTAACCTGTTGTTTAGACGAATCTCTAGACATCTTTTTTACACGAAATGGAAGGCATTTATAAGATTCATCATGTTATCTTGCATGGCTTGCTTGCAACAGAATATTCCGTGCAGGAAATCCGAACAAAGGGATTTATAAAGGTTTTGAAAGCCATTATTCAAGTAAATGGAAATATACAAAGCACATATTGTTTAAAGTGTTAGGCAGCTCAACACAAATTCTTATTTTACCTGAAAATAAATTAATATAGTTGTCTTTTGCTTATCAGAACCAGGATAAATGATTTTATTTCTGTGATTTCTGGAAGAGTTTTGTGCTTCTCTTTCATTAGGGAATTATAGGATTTTATAGCTGTTTTTTACAGGAGTTAGGAATATGAAATGTAATACACATGCTAAATTAATCCTCAAAAATATTGAATATAATCTTACACTCTCTCTACAAACTGTTAGACCTTATTGTGTATTATTTAAAAGCCTTTTTTATTATGAAATTTTCTCTCAGTGCCATGTTACTTGACATCTTGCAACATTAGCCAGCTAGTGAAGATACAGAAGGAAAATACTTAAAAGGACATGCTCATTAAGAGGTTTATCTTGCCTGTGAATGCAGCAGAAAAAGGAAAATGAAGTTTTAACTCCCTCTCTGACAGTGTAAAAATATAAATAAAAGTTACTCTTGGCTGTAAAATGTCATTATCTTTAAACTCAAGGAAAAAAAAAAATTAATCAATGGAATTTATTGTCCATAATACCACCAAGGCAAAATCTTAACAAAATCCAGTTGGATGTCTATATGAACAATACTCTTCTCTTCTCTTCTCTTCTCTTCTCTTCTCTTCTCTTCTCTTCTCTTCTCTTCTCTTCTCTTCTCTTCTCTTCTCTTCTCTTCTCTTTTCTCTTCTCTCTTCCTCCTTCCTCCTCTTCTACTTTTATTTTACTTTCCCTTAGTTTCTTATTTTTTCCTTTTTTCCTTCCTCTTTTCCTCTCTTCACTCCTCCCTTCCTTTGCTCCATCCCTCCCTTTCCCACTTTCTGCCTCTGCCCCACCCTTTCTCTCAGTCTTCCTTTCTCTCTTTCTCTCCTTCCCACCCTTCCTTCTGCCCCATGCCCCCACCTTTCTTTCATTTGTTAACAGGCGTTAATACATTTTACAAAGAAAATTTTCCTGGAGATATGGTAACTTTTATAGTAAGAAAGAAAACACATTGTCAAGTGTACTTTTTGAC
This sequence comes from Athene cunicularia, assembly GCF_003259725.1. Lineage (NCBI taxonomy): Eukaryota > Metazoa > Chordata > Aves > Strigiformes > Strigidae > Athene > Athene cunicularia. Next base: position 53,317,232 of record NW_020799091.1, on the reverse strand, counting down.
AGAAATGTTTCTCTAAATTTAGACTTGAAACAAGCTGTTTCAAAAAAATCTATACCTGACTAGGTATCATTAAATTCACATCATGTTTGTTATCTAAGCTGTTCTTGACTGTTTTCAGCGAAAAAATTTGGAGATAAAACACAAGCTAATGCAAATAACGACAAGGCTCCCTTTGCTCACTTCTATTCTGTCATGCTTAAACAATTGTTCAATACAGTCAAAACTTCCTGCCATTAACTTTTATATTCTTTTTTAAAAGAGCTTCTCCATCAATAAAGATAATAATAGTTGACAGAAATATGTCCCACAGAAATAAATGTTTTATTTACCCTTTGAGCATTATTAGAGGATATTTGTACAGCAGTATTTTCAGGAAAACAGTTGTGTTTACAAGTTGGCAAGCCATTAGTTCTTCTTCCTCTGAAGCAACTAAACTAGAAATCACTTGAAGATATTGCAGCAGTCTTGGATTGTTTATTGCCATTTAGTCCTCCTTACTGTTCATTTCTAAATCCAAGAAAACAGTTTTCCTCGACTCAATATTTTAGAAAAGTTTAACTTTCATATCTTCAGTGATATATGTGAATTGCAAATATTAATAATCTTGTCACAAAATCACTTAGAGTTGTTGCATATTTACATGCCTTTTTCATAGCAATTGATATTTTCCTAGAAGCAATACTGTTGGAATTTATGAGCTAGCGAATGAAGAAAAATACCCAGAAAATTAGTGGTGATACAGACTTACTGTTAGTTTTGCCACTGGCAAATGGTGTTTTCAATACTGGCAACAGGCTCATTAGCCTTTGTATAAGGCATCTGTGGTACTGAGTCATATCCTGAGAGAGCGTTACTCCATAGTGTTGACTTCAAGCACAATTTTACAAACAAAAGCATTTTCTTATTGCTGTTTTGGTGGTGCTGGTGGTGGTTGTGGCAGATTGGTGTTTTTTATATTGCATTTTTTGAGATGTTCAGATATTCACATTGTTAGCCAATCTGACTTGTCAATTTTAAATGCCATCTGAAACAAGAAAGGAACTCAACAATCCTTTGGAAATGGACTGCTAATGCAATATTTAATCCATTAGACATTATGGCTTTGTTCATTACTTTCATTAGCAAAGATCTAAAATGTACCAACCTTTCTTTTAAGGTCCAGACCATCTCCATTAATGCCCCTTGGAAATCACTTTGTTGTTTTTGAAGTCTACAGCTAGTAGCAGAAAGTTTGATTTATGTGTGGTCTTGTCAAACTGAGTTTGTAGCAATGCTAATTGTTAGCTGGAAGGCCAGGTTATTATACTTTCTGCTCTCTAAGAAATTTTTTCTTTACCCAGCCTAATCATGGCCCTATGAATATAACCAATACAAAGTCCTATTGGCAGTTCATTCCTCCCATGGGGCTGATAGAGATGCAGTGTTGGTTGGTTGAAATCAACACACTGGAGAAATAACTGTATTGATAGATGCAGTTAAGCCTATGATTTTTATTTAGTCTCAACATTGGAAAGGCATACAATTTTTTAATCTGTGTATTTAACATCAATTTAGTTTCCTTACATAATAATAATCAACCTTCTAATAAAGATTTTCATAACCATACCTGTATTTAGAATTCCTTTGGTTGAAGGGAAAAGTTGATTAAGTCAATGTTACTTCTCTCACTCCTGCTGGACAGCTGAGATGAGGATGAATCATGTTGTTTGCTATTTAAAAGCTTAATTACCTTATGTAATTTAGTAATCTAAGGTCTTTTTGCAGAGATCTGAGGAAGACATACATATCCAGAAGGCAATTATTTTTTTCTGTCATAGAAGTTAATATTAAAATATGTACTGCAAACGTCCCATAGATGACTAAGAGAGTGTCTGGACAGGCTTGGACCAAGCACTTTTATTTTAGAAGACTGGGCATATGTGAGAAGACTTCTATCTCTTCTGCCTAAAATCTCAATTTATTTTACATTCCAAGCAAGGTCTTTGACTAGATATTCATTCAAAGATTTCAAATTACAAGATTTATATTGTGTTAGTTTTCTGTGAACTGTGAACTCCTTTGAACATACGTGTATCTCAAAGAAAAAGTCCTGAACCATTTTTATATATATATATATATAT
>NW_020799091.1:53262661-53315042 GCF_003259725.1 Athene cunicularia | reverse complement strand
CCCCCCGCCCCCGCCCCCGGCACAGGGAGACAAGGGTTGGGGTTGAGGTTAAGTTCATCACCCGTTGCCTCTGTCATTCCTTCCTCGTCAGGGGGACGATTCTTCACACTTTCCCTGCTGCAGCATAGGATCTGTCTCACAGGAGACAGTCCTCCATGAATTCTCCTACATGAATGCTTCCCACGGGATGCAGGTCTTTATGAACTTCTCCATCAGGGGCTCCCCTCAGAGTCCTGGCCACATTCTTTGGGGGCAGCCACCTGCTCTAACACTGGGTCCTCCACAGGCTGCAGGTGGGCATCTGATCCACTGGCAACCAAAATGGGCTGCAAAGGGACAGCCCGACCTCTTACCACAGGCTGCAGGGGAGTCTCTTCCAGTGCACCTCCTCCCTCCTCCTTTCTTGCACTGACCTTGATGTTTGCATAGGGATCTCCCTCACAACTCTTCCCCCTACTCCCATTTTCCCCTTCTTAAATATATTATCACAGAGGCATAGGTACTGTCACTAACTGACTTGGCCTTGGCCAGAGGCAGGTCTGACTTGGAGCCAGGCAAACTTTGAGAAACTCTGCACAGAATCCATCACTGTAGCCCTCTACCAAAACCCCACCACACACAAATACAACACAATACCTTTGGCAGTTTGTATCCACTGCTGATAGAACAGACAGAAGGTTCAGAGTGAACTGGGCTGCACCTCATACATTGGAGGAAGTCAGGATTTAATAATATCTAGAAAGATTTAGAATAATATGATCTAGTGCATCTAAACCTGGAAGCCAGAAACTTGATCCTGTTACTGTAAGGTTTTTGTTTCTGGTTTTTTTTTTGGTTGGTTTGTTTGTTTGTTTGTTTGTTTTTCAAATTAACTAGTGGATAAAGGTGTGGTGGTTTGTGTTTTTTTTTGTTGTTGTTGTTTCGGGTTATTTTTTTAATTTTATTTTTCAAAAAACTTAAAGTTGTAGCCAGGAGTAGGGGAATATGCTGATATTCTATAATGGGTACTCATTCACAATATCCTAACGTAAATTAACATGCAAAAGTAGAGAGAAATCTTAGTGTACTTTAAATGTTTTAATTTAAACATGAAATATAAAACAGATCAGGAGGTATGGTACAAATCCTGAGTACTGACTACACTCATGAAGTGTTAAGGATTAAATATGATCTCCACCACAGAGGCACATATAATACTTTTTCAATCTTTCCATGGGAGGAACCAGCAAGTATTACACACTTACGTCTAAAGACTTAATCAGTTAAGTAAATCCCCAGATCTCCCACATAACATTTTAGTAACATCATACTTCCTGAAATTAATAGATCCTTATACAAGATGTTGAAAGTTAATGGTACAACCTTTTTCAATCTCTGGAATAAAATCTGCTCTAACATTCTGTGTGGGCTCCTGGATGCTTGATTGGAGTAATTTACTAAATAAGCCTTCTCATCATCTAAACCTGGGCCACGTACCTGTACGGCATCAAGGATGAACATCTGATAGTTTCTTCTCGTGGAGGACATAAGATGGAGTCTTTAGAAGTTTTTATATATTAGAGGTTCTCTGCACAAGAAACTGGCCATTGTTTGCACTGCACTGTGGATTTTCTATTCTGATTTTTTGATTCTTGCTATGAAAGAGAGAATATAAGATTTCGCAATATACTTTCTACGTGATAAAGGGTCGGGCAACATTTAGATGGGATATTTGAATTTGGCAAATTCAATTTCATTCAGAGACTTACTGTTTTGAAGCTTTTTGAATAAACGAGATACAGCCTGAAGGGTTGAGAAATAAAGGGCAGAGCTAGGTCTGCGAGCAAGAGTTTTGTTTTTAACCTCACAATTTGAGAGACTCTCCATGTACAGACATCATATAGCAAAGATATGATTTGGTGAAATGTCAGTGTCAGGCTTTGATGTAAAGTTATTTCAATACAATGCACCGTAGATCACAAATCCTCAAGGACATTTTATTTAAACCAGATAGCAATGTTAGAGAAATGATAATTACTAACCTTCATGAAATGTAGATTTAATTTTGCCTTAACATTTGATAGCTTTATGGGTCTTTTCTACAAGCCATTTTTGTGTTTCAAAATGTGTCAGAGTGACAGTGCAAGAATCTAATGTCTTTTATCCAGACACTGAACAAACAACACCCACAGAAGCACCGCAGGCTTCCTGACATTACCCTGTCAAAGCATCATCTTGAGCTCCATTTTGGAAGAATCAGCAATAGAGGTTGATGCAGTTCAACTTCTTGTTCAAACCTCAGCCTCTTTGCTGAAACTGACAATCAAATGTACTAGTCACAACATGCCTAAAAACTGCAGTGTTCTTCAATATAGCCCAGCAATAAGCTAGCAAATAAAGCAAATAAAGTTGCTGCTAATTTACATAAAATTGTACAACCAGTCTAAACCAGAAGCATTATCAGTTCCTTGACTTATGCAGCTTCTGTGATAATAGGGCTAAATTCACTGGAAAATGCTGGCATGTTCCACAAGTAACACGTCCTTCTGGATGGTAGGGTCTCTGACAAGCTACGTCTTATGACTCTAATAAATGAAAGTAGAGGGAAAGGGGAAAGTGGAAAAGATAACTGTGATGAGGAATATAGTGTATATAGAGAAATGCCAAACATTACTGCCTACAAAGACATGTATGATGAATATATGGAGAGTGTAACCTTTCTAGACACTAGTAATGGATGAGTAACTGTTATTTTCCGACTGAGACCAAGAAGTGTCCGAAGTCATTTGAATTCCTCAGCCTTACTTGATCTCGAGGGTTCGATACCTATTTGATGATGTTTTTTTTAAGAACTTATGAGTAATAAAATATTTTGTGACAGTTATTGTAGGAGAATCAGAAATTGCAAAATGGATGTTGCATCATGGAGTGAAAATCAGTTGTGAACACAGGACTGGGAGGCACATCTTGATTCATGAAATGAAGTAATCCACTGTCTCAGGCAATACAAATCACATAATTACTTTCTAAATATATCCAGGCCTATCCGAAAAGCACAAAATTTGGGTTTTGTTATTTTCCCCACATGCCTCATCAGAAAATTTCATGAAGAAATTCACAGTTTTATGAATTTAGAGGATTATTCTAATTTCTGGTCTGAGGTCTGTTAAAATTGCCAACAGATGCCAAATGAAAAGTATGTGCCTGGAAGCAAAGGATGAATTGTGCATACTAGAAATAATATCTTGTACCTGATGTCTTTATTGACTTTCCCTCATATTAATAATTTTTAAAGTATAAATTTTTGAAGTAGGCTCTACAGACCAGAATAACATTGGTATTACCCTTCAAGTAGGCCATGAACAAACCTACAAAGAAGCAGATCTCCTTTGAAAATGAACAGTCAGATTACAAATTGAATGTTAAAATTGACAAATATATAGAATACTAAATAAAATTAGAATGCAAAAAGAGCAATAGGGTATAATGTGAGACAATAAAATAATTATGCTGTTGTGGAGATTAACTATATCTGTACTAGTCAGTGGTTATACCTCTGTGCTTTTATCTGTATTGCCAGAGAAATAGACAGAGTTTATAGTTCTGAAGAGATTTAGAAAACATTTAGGGTAACATTGTCTTGTATGTTATTCACTACTTTGGCCCAGTGTGGTTCAAGTTTAACTGGGAAAAATAAGAACACTGGATACTGCTGACATTGGATCTTTTTCAGAGTCAAATTACGTACTTTGAAACCAGATCTTTTAGTGCACAGATAACCCGTGTTTCTCATTGGGGATTATTACACGGACACCTGGTTGAGATAGCTATGAAGTATGCTCTCTTTCTTTCCTGAATGTTCAATCAGATATGTTTCTTTTTTTGTTTAATACAGAAAGATGCTCTTCAAAAAAAAAAAAAAAAAAAAAAAGAAACCACATCTGAAAAAAAACCCAACAAAACAAAACAACAACAACAAGAAAAAACAAGGAAAAAAAGAAAAGAATGTGTTGGTGATCCTTAGCTGATGTCTGTTTATGCATAGATGCATGTTTGTATATATTAACGTAAGCTACCACACAGTTTTCCTTTTCCTTTTTGCCAAAAGTGGTACTTGGCTGAAGTTTCAGCACTCAGAATTCTGATTCCCATTAGCTGAGAGTTTCCACTAGGACCAGGGAAGCTATTACTGGTCTTGGCTCTTCTGTCCTGGAGATTGCTGTCTTTTCAGCAATTATAGGAATGTTTGTAGCTGCCACAGCAATTTAGACCCTAATGTGTTTCTGCAAATTGCGGTGGCAACTCAGGAGCAGACACAACATTTTCTGGGGGGACAACAACACCTTTCAGAGTCGCATAACATAAAAGCTGCTCCACCATCAGAGCTCACAAACAGTGAGGTTAACTCAGTCTGAAATCTTAGCATCTTCTCTCTGGACTGTGTCAGTATTTTATCTGGGAAAAATTACATTTTAAATGTATAAACCACTTATGGAACAGAAATGAAACTTCTCAGGACTTACATCATAGATTTCTAACTATTGGACTAACGGCATGTTATCCTTTTTTTTTTTTTTTTTTTTTTTTTTTTTTTTTTTTTTTTTTTTTTTCTTTTGGTCTTTTTATTTTTGTTTTAGTTTTGATTTTATTGAATTGCATTCAGTAAATTTGTCTTCAAGATTTTGTATTAAATTAACAGAAAACTGAAAAGAATATCCCAGTAGGCACAAGCAAATTTCATATCCATTTCCTTGGTAAGCCACAGAATTTGACATAGTCTACTTACTTCATCATTACATTACATAAATTTAAACCAGGAATGATCATTGCTCTAATTATCAAGTATATTGATGAGATTATAAACTCTTAAACAATATGATTGGAAATTCCAGTTTTCCAGAAACATAAAAGTAGATGGCTTTTGTGTGATTTACAGCTTTGTCACAAATCACAGAATCATTCAGGTTGGAAAAGACCCTCGGGATCATCGAGTCCAACCATCAGTGCTACTCTACAAAGTTCTCCTCTACACCATATCCCCCAGCATCTCATCTAAACCACCCTTAAACACATCCAGGGATGGTGACTCCACCACCTCCCTGGGCAGCCTATCCCACTGTCCTGCCATTCTTTCTGTGAAAAATTTTTTCCTTATGTCCAGTCTGAGCTGCCCCTCTTGCAGTTTAAAGCCATTCCCCCTTGTTCTGTCACTAATCACCGGTGAGAAGAGGCCAGCACCAACCTCTCTACAATGTCCTTTCAGGCAGCTGTAGAGAGTGATGAGGTCTCCCCTCAGCCTTCTCCTCTTCAAACTGAACAGCCCCAGCTCCTTCAATTGCTTCTCATAGGACCTGTTCTCCAGGCCCTTCACCAGCTTTGTTGCCCTCCTCTGCACTCACTCCAGCACCTCGATATCTCTCTCATATTGAGGTGCCCAAAACCTTGTACAACTTTGTTACTGGAGAAGCCTTGTTTTCACACTCAAATTTTCTCAAAAATTGGAAAGATTTTGTAGAGTTAAACCGCAATTTGCTCAATACAGTATGTTTATTTTCCAAACTTTTATTATCTTTATTTTAAATTTAAAATCTGGAGTGAAAAGAGAATAACCTGGAATTCTTTCTCTTGCTCTTTACTGATAGGGTTATCAGCCTTTGTACCTCCTGATATCATGCATATGCTGTCTGAAAAACCTGATTCTTAATGAAGTAAATCCCTGGGATTAGATGTGTTTCATCTCTGTATGTCTGGCTTCCATCATTGCTGGAAGAAGGAAAATATGTCTAAGAAAAACATATCAGAAAGCATTTATGTGTGTAAACTGAACTGTTATTTGTACACCAAAGGCTGTCATATATGAGGTTTCATGAGCAAAAGATATTAAAATGGTCGTTCAGAAGCAAAACTAGCAAAGGAAGATACTTAGGAAACTGCTGTGAGAAGGAAATTTAGTGGTGAAATAGGAGGAAGTTATTTTAGTGCTCATGTTTATAGCAATATTAATCCTGGGAGAAACAGATTCCAAGCAAAAAGGTCCAGATTAAATTTATAGTACTCTTCATTAAACTCTGTCATGGTGTGAGCTCAGAGACCAACTGAGCATCATGCAGCCACTCACTCCCCCCTTCCCACCCACCAACACTGGGAAGGGGAAAAGAAAACAAAAGTCTCAGGAATTGAGATAAGGATAGGGAGGGAAGATTCATCCATTAGAGTCACAAGCAAAAGAGAGACTCCTTAGGTGAAGAATAAAAGAACATAAATTTAATACAGACACTAACAACAATAAGAACAGACAGAGCAAGACAGTGAGAAGCACTGCCACATCTTGAAAACACCTTCACCCCACCTCTCCCGTCTTCCTGGGATTATGTTTGTTCCCAATATCTCTACCTTCTTTCCTCCCAGAGGTGTAAGGAGAGGGAATTGAGGGAATTGGGGGTGCAGTCAGTCCTACCACTTCTTCCACCTTGGGATGGTGGGTGACTTCTGACATTCTTTCTCTGCTCCATCAAAGTTTCTCCTCTCACAGGACACAGTACTCCACAAACTCTCTCCAACATGAGTCACTCCCAAGGGCTGCAGTGTTTCTCTAGCTGCTTTGGTGTGGGTCACCCCCACGTGCTGCGATCCTCCCAGCACCAAACTACAACAGCAGGGGCTTCTTCCTTCCAGAGAGTCCTGACGTCCTTCGGGCACAGTAACCTGTTCCAGTGTGGGGTCCTCCGTAGGCTGCAGGTCAACATCTGCTCCAAGGTAGACCCTCCATGGGTGGCAGAAGGGGTAGCCCTGCTGTCTCACCAGGCTGCAAGTGGGGCTGTGCATTGGTGCACTTTCCCCCCTTCTCCTCCTTTCTCCCACTGACCTCAGTGTTCACATAGGTATCCTCCTCACAACTCATCCTTATAACTCCAACTTCTCCCAGGTTCCCCTTCTTAAATATGTTATTGCAGAGGCACAGCCACAGTTGCTAATTGGCTCAGCCTTGGTGCAAAGGCAGGTCCAACTTGGAGCCGGGGAATCTTCGAGAAGCTTCTCACAGGAGGCCACCACTGTAGCCCCCTGCCCTTCTACCAAAGAACCCCTGCCACTCACTCAAACCAGGACATACTCATAGGCAAGTGTGGCTAAAAACCCACCCAGGAGAATGGAAAACTTATTTGCACTGTCTGTGTGCCCAGTGAACAACCTTTTCCTGCTAGAGAGCAATAAGTTACATAAGAGTTTACTTAAGCAGGACTTTAATGAGGTCAAAGTAGAAATGAAGCTTAAATAACGTGTCAGTTCAGCAAATCTCAGAAATCTCAGAAAGATAAAGTTACTGTTCTTCAAAGTACACTTGCAAAGTCATGCGTGGTGGCTAAGGAAGGTAGTCACTACTCTCAATCTATTTCTGTCTTCGCAGTTTATTAACCAGCTTGGTGCTCCAACTGTTCCTCTTAGCGAAGCCCATACATTAATCAAAGGGGTCCAATTGTTGCCACTGAAAGAGGTGGTCTACAGGGCTCTCCTGCCATTCTCATCTTCAACAGTGCCCATCTTCCCACTGAGCAGAGAGCTCGCATGGGTGGTAGAATCCTGAACTGCTCATGCCCTCTTTTGCTAGCAGTGTTAAATATTAGATATCCTTGAACTTCATTATCGGAAGACACCTATGTGACCCTAGGTACCTTTCTCAGGATGAGAAGAATCACTCTTCCAAGGTACTCCATTGATCCTGAAAGCTCAGTTCACCTGGCCACACAGAGGCCGTTTTTACTTTTTGAGATGGCCTATGGCATCTGCTGGAAGCTGGCAGAAACAATGCAGAACATGGATAAAGCCACTGCCTCTCTGCAGGACCAGAAAGGGGCAGGTGTCTTGAACTGTCCTGGTGTAACTGCTCAGCCTTGTAAAATAGCACCACCATGGCTAGCAAGAGGCCATTGGCGTTGTACTGAGTTTTAAAGTCCTCTGGACTGATGATCATCAGCCTTGATGTCTGAAATTTTCTTTAACTGCCTGCAGCTTTGTTTTGCTTGGTGTATCTGTGACATCAGTTGTTTGGTTTTTTCTAATTGACCAAGTAGCTATGGCAAATTTGCTTTACTTTCATTTATCTTTGAGTGAGACAACCATAGTTTTATACAAATAGCATTAACAAGCAGTTGTTCTGTGTAGAATGAGATATGACTTCAACACAGTGTAGAGATTTATGACTTTAACACAATGTGCATTTATTGTAGAGAAATACAGGCCTAGTGCAATAGCAGAGGACTTGAGAAATGAAGACGCAGGATGTGATGTAGAGGAGAACAAGCATGGGACGGTAAAAGAAAAGACACATGGTTGGTACTGGTGACACCACGGCTATAAACTGACCCATGGTCAGTTAAAGAAATGCAGATCTGGAAAGGGACTAAATTGGTTTTAAGGGTAACAAAGAGAACCACAGGGTAGTATCTAACATATGCAAATGGCATCCATATATAGTAATTAAAGATGTAATCTGGAGCAACAGATGAATGAAGAGGAAAGATATAAAAGAGTGTCAGCAAACATAAAAATGGCATAAAGTGAATTATGAGGTGAGGAAGAATAAATCCACATCATATTCCTTCCTTTGAAGGACCCCAGATTCTGAAGACCCAACATAATGCCTCTTCTTTAGTCTGAAAGATCCAGACAAACAGTGGAAGGCTAAGCATAAAACTATGAAAAAGAGATAGAAACTACATAGTTTATGCATTACAATTTATTTGTATTACTTTTATTGTGACTTTTTCTGTGTAGTAATATTCTAACCAGGTAACTATGTTTTCTTTCCTTTTCTGTAATAATTAAATCTAGAATAATAATGAATCTTGAATTATATTGTTAAGATTTTAATTATATTAACAGTAATTTTTTTATTTTATATGTATGGTGCATTTTCTCTTTGTCCATAAATAAAACTTTAAGTGTAAAACGAGGCCCCTATGCTTTAGTAACTGGACTAGTCCAGAGTGCAGAAAAGGGTCAGTCAGTTAAAGTTCTTGTTCCAGACACATGAGTTTAGACTGCTTTTCCCCTCTGCCTAAAGCAATTATGCTTTATGTTATTTATTTTAATTGCATGGATACTTACAGTCTTCCATAAATCTGATCTGTGTTTTCATAGAACACTGTAACTAACATGATACAGTTTAGAAAACTTTTTGCTTCTCAAGAGTATACCTCAACATTTCTCATACACATTACATCATCAAGAGCTGTCCTCAGTCTTAGTGGTTTTCTAAAGTGCTATAGAGAAACAAGATTTTCAGGGCAAAAGACAGAAAAAAACTAAATTAAGACTATTTCAAAATACTAATTTTAACCAGGTATTAGTGTGTAAGTCTGCTTACATAATTGAGCACAAGTAGTTTCCTCTTACCCTTGCAGTTTAGATTACTAAAATGCTGAGAATTTTATTACTAAGTTACATATTTTATAGAAAAATACATTATTTTTTCCTTAGAATCATACAGGTAAGAATTCACAATATAAATTTTTATTTGCTAAATTAATTTTTTATTTGTCATGGTATACATATAACCAAGATAGAGCAGATAAATACAAATTGCTATTACCTGTAATGTTGTGATGCCTTTCTGAAAACAATCTTATTGTATTAAATGTATCAGTTCAGTTTTGCATGTAGATAATACAAACTCAAGCTATTCTTGCAGTTATATCTATGAAATTCAGTAGTATCACAAATGTCTAAAAGAAGAACCTGAGCCATGTACTAATTACGAGTCCTATCAGTGTTCTGAAATTACAAATACAGTATTTTTTATAGCTTACTAAAGATGTCCATAACACGCAACATATATTTTTCAGGATCATGTTGTTTATTACCTTTTTGAAGGCCTAGTATCCCGTATTTTCTTTATTTGATAAACCTCTGATGTTTTGAAAAATATAAAGGCGAACGACAAAGATTTCATGAACACCTCCATCTGCCAAAAAGCAGGAATGTGAACAGACATGAGAAAAATATTTTTAACAGCCAGCACAAAGGTGTTAGTTATATATATATAAACAAAATGAAGTAAACAGGAAAGCATATTCTCCTACTATATAATACCAATCCCCTACAGGCACAACTATAGGGGACAAAGAAAAGGAAATGGATCAGGGTAAAGTATACTGATGGTTGATACCCATCAGCAAAAGAGAGATCTCTTATAGTCTTTCATGTGTGGCATGTGTATGAATAAAATCAGATTTTGCAGCCCCTGGGCTGCATCAAGAAAAGTGTGGCCAGCAGGCTGAGGGAGGTGATTCTCCCCCTCTACTCTGCTCTCATGAGACCCCACCTGGAGTGCTGTGCCCAGCTCTGAGGCCCCCAACATAAGAAAGACATGGACCTGTTTGAGGGGGTCCAGAGGATAGACACAAAGATCATAAGAGGGTTAGAGGATCTCTCATAGGAAGATGGGCTGAGAGAGTTGGGCTTGTTCAGCTGGAGAAGAGAAGGCTCCAGGGAGACCTTATAGCAGTCTTCCAGTACTTAAATGGGGCTGACAGGGAAGATGGGGAGGGAGTCTGTCTCAGGGAGTGTGGTGATATGACAAGGAGTAATGGTTTTAAACTGAAAGAGGGTAGATTTAGATTGGATATAAGGAAGAAATTCTTTACTGTGAGGATGGTGAGACACTGGCACAGGTTTCCCGGAGAAGCTGTGGCTGCCCCCTCCCTGGCAGTGTTCAAGGCCAGGCTGGACGGGGCTTTGATCAACCTGGGCTAGTGGAAGGTGTCCCTGCCCATGCAGGGAGATTGGAACTAGATGATCTTTAAGGTCCCTTCCAAACCAAACCATTCTATGGTTCTATTATTATATCATGACCTTTTTAATGGCCATATCATACTTCAGATACTGAAGTATGAATCCTTGCAAAAGGTGTAACTGTGAAAACAATTTTTTGCAATATATGTTTATGCTATTAAAATGGGTTTTTTACCTAACATTGTGTCCACTTGCTGTAAATGTATAACTAAGCTGCCATGAGCACTATGGCCACCCTGTCTGTTGTACCAGTGCTATTGTTTGTGGAGATGCAAGGTGAACTGGATCAAGGAGATCCTTTGGGCCAGTAATACCCCAGCCAGTTTCATTGCTTGGTCTGTAAACTCTTGTCTTACAAGCACAATTTGGAGGGAGAGTGACATTGAGAGAAACAGGGAAATCAGAAACTTCCACTGAGAAAAACTTCCATGTGACTTAAATTCAAGAGACTAACAATTGATTTAGGCTGCCTGACAGGCCTGGAGAGACTTAGCTGTGACACCTAAATTAGGCATGCACAGCAGGTTATTTTAGCACAACCCTGTGCACTGTAAGGGGTGATGCAATGCATCGACCGAGTCCTCCCAACCACAGAAGCTCAGCACATTATTCCTCTTCAATGTGTGCTGGTAAAAGAGCTTCATGGGGTAGCAGGTATATTCTCTCTAGCATTTCACATTTACAAGTCCCAAGATAAAGTAATAGATAAAGTTTCCAAATGCCAGGCATGCAAATTTTGTCTTGTAAAAATCTGTCAAACCATATTTTTTGTTCATGTATCACCAGGAAGAAAGAATTAGGAGTTAGAACTTATTAATAACTTGCTGAGATTTGGAAGAGGAATATCTGGGTTTCGCTAGAGCTACATTATCTTTTTAGTTTAATGTAGTTAGAAACAACTTTTTTTTTTTTTTTTAAATCCTATTATAATCAGTTGTGACTCAAAGCACATAGAAAAAAGCATCATTTGCTGAATAAGATACATGTTTACACAATTATTTCAGAGTAGAACTGAATTTAAAGAAAAGCTAAGCAAAGATAGCTTCAACAACTTATTTTAATTCATGCTCCTGAGAACACAATATGAAAATATTAAGGTTAATTTGAAATCTTCAATAGATTAATCTAAAAGTGAAAAAAATATTATCTTATTAAACATATAAAAATACAGATATAGAGAAATAAATGATACATATGTGTACCAATCTATCTACAGAAAAAAGGTAAGGTAACCTGTTACATGGCCATAGTTCTGCTTCATCTGTTATTAGTCATGAAAAGTACAATGATACTTTCTTCTGAAGGAAATAAATGTTTTTTGTTCTCTTTCACCAGCTATACTTAGGAAAGCTTCATATTGAAATATTTATTTAAAGTGCTAGAACATTAGTTATGAGAAAAAGTTCCTCAGTACTATTTTTCCAGGAGGTACAGGTACATTTAAACACACAAGTACATCTAAGTAAAATTAAAAAATGGACATTCAAGAAGAGCTTGATTTTATCAAATAAAAATATGGATTTTTAAATATTGTATTTTTTAGAATTATTCTTTTTCTGAAACATTGTTTTACAAGTTACTACACCATCCTCTAAGAAATTATTCCTTACAAAGATCTCTCACTTTATGGTTGCAGCTTTTTTAAAATTGTACTGGGACCAGTTACACAAATTTAATAGTGTTATCTACTGAAATTTTAGTATAAACAGCATTTAAATGAGTGTCTGTCCATCTGAAAGATGGTACATGTTAAGTAAATCATTCTTACTTTAAACCATACTAGCTATAATACATGAAAAGCTTATTTAAAAGAAAAGAAAACAAAACAAAAATCTCATTCACCAGAAGTTTTGGTAGATACTGAGAAGTTTTACACTGTTAAAAATGTCTGAGTGAAATCAAATAAAAGTACTCAGAGCAGCCAAGACATTTCTCTGGTCATCTGGGGAGCTCAGTGGCAGCCCTGTGCTTCCTGTATGACCTGCTGTTGGGAAAAGCCTCTGCGTCCCACTGCAACTGAGCCAGCATGGCTCACGTATGTACTGCATATGATCCATGTGGATACAGATGTTTTTACCTTGTATTGTCATGATCTCTAGTTTAGCCTTTCTTGGTTTCTCTCCTCCTGTCTTCTCTAACATACTGCATTTTTCTGCTCAGTGTTACTCCTCATTTCATTATTGGCTTTAACGCAGGCAACATTTCAGGTTGTTTTTGTTTTGTTTTGTTTTGTTTTGTTTTTCCAGTTGCCAAACTTAGAGGTAGACTACAACATCCTGCCATGTTCCCACAGTTTCTTGAAAGGCTACCTACCTTACATGGTAACCTTGAGAGAGATTGCCAGTCTTGACTTCCTGCTTGTTGCTCTGAGGTATTTTAATGACTTTTTATAGTTCTTTAAGAAACAAGAATGTTCCTTGAACCATGATGCAGCCTGGCAGATGTATGAATCTAAGCAATGATATGGAGAGATAGATGGGAGAGGAGAGTGAATGAAGTCTCATGGCTGAGGGTCCAATGAGGGATCTCCAGACCCATAACTATTGTATTTGTATTGCCACTAGTTTGTTCATATGTGTCTGGGAAGGAGAGACCTAGTTTTCCACTTCAGAAGGAATCTTAGAAATGATTTTGTGTACATGCAGTGTAGAAGATAAGGGGAATAGAACATGAAAAAAATGAGGAACAACACAAACTAGTAAATAACATATACCTTAAGAGGCTTTAGGACCTAATTACTCTCATTATTTGAAAATGGGGCTTGTGTTTCCAAGGTGCCATAGAATAAACTATTATCTCATTGGCAAACTGGTACCATCAGTAAGGTCTTGAACAACACACAAAGTGAGGAATGAAAGCAAAGTGCTTCAGGACATAAATAGAATTCTAAGTAATGAGTATTTGTAGAATGTTTTCTTCATTTCTGAATCTCCAAAATTTTATTCTGTTTTCCTTGAAGTAACTAATACAAAAAAAAAAAAAAAAAAAAAAAAAAATATGCAGGGCTAGATTGATTACTGGTTTGAGCTGTCATGAAAAAGGAAAAGAATGAAAAAAGATTTTTTTTCTCTGAATTACCAATGTCATAATTTTAGTTTATACTGAAACAAGAAGACAAGTGAATTTGAAAGACTGGTTTAGAAAAGCTGCAAAGAAAAAAAAAGGTCAAGTAAAATTTACACACTGGCACACATACCTATTAATGATGTTTATCTGGGCATGGAATTGCTCTTAGGAATGTTCATTTACTTTTTAAAATTTTATATCTGTTTACCTATATGTTAGACTGTGTGGACTAATGACTAACGCATGCATTTGGGGATAAAAATATTTACATATGCTACTTTATATTAGTATCATCTAAACCCAACTTTTTTTTCAGTCTAGGAAGACTATGACTGCATACAAAGCTGTACCATTATTTTTTTCTCTTGTAAAGGACCATAAAGGAGAAATAACGACAAAACATATTAGAATACTTTCTGGTTAAAATGACATGGGAATTAGTCATGGCAGGATAATCAAATCTTATAACAGTGATATATAATGTACCATTATTACTGTGGAACATTTTAGATTGACTCATCTTATAAAGAATAAGAACCTGAACTGGGATTCATGCTGTGTTTCAGATTTGCATTCATGTGTCACCACTTCAATTAGGTATCTAAGCTCCCAATATTACCGATGGAGACTTGGCATATGATTCATGGGCCCACATATGCTTGTCTAGATCTATTTGAGATACACAAGGATATCCCATTTAACTATCAGTTTCCACTCAGAATGGCTCCCACTTAAAGAAGCCTCTGGAATTTCATCTTAGCCCTGCATCATATGACAGTTCCATGACAATGTCTTGGAAACTCCAAAAAATATTAAGTTGCACCAGACACTTTTGGGAAACTGAGTTGCTTTTTAGATGTCTATCTTCATATGAGTGGAATAATCCACTGGGCTTAATTCACTATGTTGACAAAGGGCTGCAGTCACTTGCCCACAGAAGGAATTGAGACTCTTCAGAGCAGTAGCTGGTCACCAGGTGGTTTTGTTTTTTTTTTTACAGTATCTTAACTGGCACTTGTTGCTGGCATTTTAGCAATTGAATGTTACTCTGTATTTCCATTAACTGCAGTGACAGCTTAGAGATATAGAGCACATGTGTAAACGTCTGTACGTAGACATATTAAGATACCGCAATCGTGACAATGAATCCTAGCCTTCCTGTTATGTCTAGATAAAATATACTTACATATATATCTGCATATAAATATACAGTATCTAATGTGTAGTTTTTCTGAACTATGAATAGTAATACCTACTAAAATTAGCTGATTTTACACTGTGGAATTTTTTTCCTTTTTGGAGAATGACAGAAGAGCAAATTCAACATTTTCTGTTTTATGTGGATCATGTCCCACAAGACAGGACTTTAAATAGAAAACTCTTAAGTGCTGAGTAACAGTTTCATCAGTGGCTATCAGTTTTATGTAGGGTTGTGAATAGTTGTACAAAGTCCACATGGAGACCAGTTACTCCCAGTTTATCCCAGGGATTGATACTCTTTGATTTCTTCATTAATGTCCTGAACAATGCAACAGAGTGCACTCTCACCAGAGAGCTGTTCTGCTGTTCAGAGGGACCCTGACCAACAGAAGAAATGGCTTGATAATAAGCTTATGAAGTTCAAGAAAGGGAAGTGCTGAGTCCTTCACCTGGGAAGGAATAACCTCATGCACCAGTGCATCCTGGTGCATGCTGGATGGAAAGCAGCTTTGAGAGAAGGACCTGGGGTCTTACTGAATATCAAATTGAACATGAGCCATCGATGTGTCCTGGCAACAAAGACAACCAACATCCTCCTGTTTTGAATTAGGAAACGTGTTGTCAGAAGGTCAAAGGATGTGACCCTTCCCCTCTGCTCAGGACTGGTGAGACCATACCTACAGTGCTGTGTCTAGGTCTGGGCTCCCAAGGGCAAGAGAGACATGGACATATTGGATAGAATGCTGCAAAAGGCCATGAAGGATGGGAACAAGTCTTATACATGGAGAGGCTGAGACAGCTGGGACTGTTTGGCCTGGAGAAGATGTAGGGGGACCTTACCAAAATGTATAAATACCTGATAAGTAGACTAAAGAAGATGGAGCCAAACTCTTCTCAGTAGTGCCCAGTTACAGGACAAGAGGCAATGGGCACAAACATAAACACAATAGATAACATTGAAATGTAAGAAAAAACTTTTTTGCTACAAGTGTTCAAGCACAAAACAGAGAGGCTATAGAGTCTCTATCCTTGGAGACATTCAAATACCAGCTGGACTTGGCCTTGGGAAGCTTGCTCTAGTTGACTCTGCTCCGAGCACAGGGTTGGTCTAGATGATCTCCAGGGGCCCCTTGCATGACTTGGTGATTCTGTCATCTCTTTTTTACAAATTGTTTTTAAGAGAAAGATTGTCATAGTCAACTTATTTTTAACATAAAATATTCTAAAAGGAAACATGATTTTGCATGACTTTACAGGTATTAAAATAACCCCACAGGATAAATATTACACAAACAACTTTGTTAATATTCAGGCCTTAGATCAGAGAGGTTGATATTATACAAACTATCATAAGTATTGTTATATCCACCAGATGCTTTATTCCAGGCTTGTGAGTGGGGATAAACAGATGACAATGAGACATATATATATCAAGCCAGAGCTAAACAGTTACCAAAGACTGAGAAATAGTGTTACCAAACTAATCAGCATAAATGTCATATAATCAACCATTGTTGTACATCCTGCTCCAGTTGTGTCTAAAGTGCTGCCATCGTTGGTTTGATGGATTTGCTTTACGTCACTGAGGTTCGTCTTGTCTGGCATCCCTGCTGAGACAAATAAGAAAATACAGTATGATGCATGCCTTGTCACTACTAGCAACATGTTTCAGCTAGAACAAATTTAAATATCCTCAGCACACAGACTGTCACAGTTTGGTTTCTAATTCTCATGTTACTGCCAAATTCAAAATCCTTTATAAGTGCATCTAGAAACATACATTATACTATATGGCTATTCATCATTAAAAGTAATTCAGAAGTCTGCCAGCTCTGAACAAAGTTGTTCTTGTAGAAATATATCTCAACAAACATTTGCAGACTGAAGTGAACAGTTTTGCAAGTCCCAGCAGTACCTAAAAGTCCACTGATCACATCTTTCTTGGATTTGAAAGAAAAGGGAAATAATTTAATGTGAAATTGCTTGTGTCTGGATCCCAAAATTATTCCAAAATAACATATACCTCTTAGAAGGTATGCAGCAAAGTATACTTGTTTCTATATAAAACCTCATTTTGGCACAATTTAAACAGACTTTACAACATTGCACAGCAAAATTGTAAAGCTAACGTTAAACAGGAACACTTTTACTGAGTTTCCAGCTGAATAGTTGTGCTTTTTTGGACCAGGGCAAATATTTCTCCATCTCAAAACCGTGCTTTATATGGAACAAGGATGTAAACACCCATTAGATTTCCTCTGCCCAGTTAAATAACCAGAAACAGAAGGTCTTGGAGACACCTTCAGATTTGGTAGCATTGTCAGCTGCT
Source organism: Athene cunicularia (assembly GCF_003259725.1). NCBI lineage: Eukaryota > Metazoa > Chordata > Aves > Strigiformes > Strigidae > Athene > Athene cunicularia. The sequence goes on along the minus strand of NW_020799091.1, from coordinate 53,297,677 downwards.
TGTATTTGCTATGCATATTTCTAGACTAACTGTTTTATCCCATATAATAACTTGTGGCATGCCACTATCAATCAAAATTAACAAGTCTAAATTCGGTGTTATTACATGCAACAAATATTGACATTGTAATTACACTGAGACTGAAAAAGGATTCATATAAAGCAAAGTCAATATTTATGTAATTAGGTCAATACATATATAATTCAGAAGGTAAACTACTGTTGGAACAGCAGCATTAGAAAGAAGCTCAGCTCTACTGAGCTGACATATTGATTTTACAGTCGAGTTTCTGCATTATTATTCATTGTTTAGGTACTTCTTTCCTCTGAATCATTAGGAAAGATGAATAAACTAGTGATCCTTTTATTATCATTATTATTATTATTATTATTATTCAAAAGCACTGTGATGAAGTATAAATATCTTAGTCATGGTATTATCCTCTTCGTTATCCTGGTTTAAAGAAGATACAGAGAATCCTCTTTTTTAAAAGGGACAACTTTTTGGGTGCTTTTGTTAAAAATGCTCTTCTCTAAAAGCAGCTTCAAAGCTGGTCTTTGTGAACTTGCTGTATGTACTCAAATCTCCTTCCTGTAGCTTTGAAAAAATGCATTAAGGGAAGAGTCAGCTAAAGTCAATCATGTTGTCTGAAAAGCCTACTAGAATGAATTTGTCTTTTTGCTGCCATATTTATACAGCAGACTGTATTGCTATTTTTTGTAGATTTATTGATCCCGTGCTCTTGCCTGGAATTTGTGAAAATTAGCTCTCTGTGTACAATGCAAGTGGACACAGGAGGAGGAAAAGTGACAACAGATGTTGAGGAGGAGGGAACATAACTTCTCCTTATCATGCACATACTATAATGTGTCTAGAACACTTCACTAAATGTATGCTTGGTGGATCATTAAAGATGTTATGTCAAGGTGTTATTTCAGAGAAGTTTTGTAAGTGGAACAACCAAAAAAAGTTTTGGGTCATTTCTCCAGAGCATTAGTGAAGTTTTCCCATATTTAACAAGACTAATTTCAACAGACAGTGAAAAAATAAACTCTCACCACTACAACAAAACAGTTCACGAAGTGATATGGGTATAATGAAGCAGATATTTCCCAGTGTATTTACAAGTACGCTATCACAGTAGTGAAAGATATGGCCTTATCTTAAACATCTAGGACAACACTTATTATAAAAGATAATTATCATAAAAAGAAAAATATTCCTAGATCTTGCAGTTAAATAAAATAACTGGCTTCAGTTAGAATATATGATACATGTGATATGAATCACATTACATGTGATTAGACATTAATTACTGACTGGAGAGTCAGGATTAATTTCTAGTGAAAATTTTATTGACAATATTATAGAAAATAGGAAAAAAAAGATTTAATTTCATGAGAAATGTCATCTCTGTATCTCTGTGTTGGTTTTGTGGTGTTTTGTGGTTTGTTTTGGGTGTTCTGGTTTGGTTTGGTTTGGTTTGTTTGTTTGTTGGTTTGTTTTTTTTTTTTTTCTTTCCAGCCTCAAATGAAAACTGCAGACTCTGGAACTTCCTGAAAAGAGTGTTTTAAAAAAATGTTCAAAAACAGCATACACATTTTCCTTTATCGAGAATTTAAATAAGGATGGGACAGTGTTTCAGATAGATAGGAAAAAATGTGGAAAGAGGCTTTTACAAGACAACATTTCTGTGAAGTTGTATGCAAAAATTTTTCTTAGAAGGGCAGATAATTCTTTCTCCCATCATATGTAAACTAAATTTTAGGATCCTAAGCACACAAGCTGTGAAGAAAAGCACTGATAACTAGTTGATGTTCTGCCCCAAAACTCATAAGATAGCGAAGAAGCTTTATGAGAGGTTAAAGAAATACATAAAGGTCAGATGAATATACCAAAAACCTGATGTGTTGTAGATGAATGTTTAAATCAGAAGTTTTAAATATAATCCACAATAATGAGATACCTGGAAAAGGTTGACATGTAGGCATGTTGTTCATGAATTTGTAAATGTCAGTAAAGAGCTATAATACTTTGGGGAAGATAAATTTGGATGCAACTGATAAATTAAACCAATGAATTTGTAGGAAAAAGCAAAATGAAGAATAGCATAATGGTTAAGAGAAATGAAGGGAAAGTGATATCAGAGCAATGAGTTCCTTACTGTGTTCAGTAAATACCAACACTGACTAATATCGACATACATTTCTAGCATGAAGGAAGATATAATATTAGATTGATTCCTGCAATTCACAATAATAAGGTCTGGTTTTTTTTTTTTTTTTTTTTTTTTTTTTTTAAGCATAACTTGATTTAAACAGAAAATAAGAGGAGAAAACAAAATTACTTTTCATTGTCATTCCATAAATGAAAATGACTTATTAATTACCAAACCTTCTTTTTCTCATTGGCCGATCTTTTGCCATCTGGAATTTTTAAAGCCTCTAATGGATTCCTCCTCTCTTTCTTTAACTGTTTTCTTGCCATATTTTATTTATAACATAATATAATGAAAATGTTTCAAAGCATACTAACTAGATCACAGAGCTGTGTTTAAATAGCTCAGGTACGCTTCAGTTTATATGTAGTGGTTGTGAAAAATATATTTCCTATGTTAAAATAGATATAGATTCCTTTACTGAACAGTAGCTAGTGTGTTTAAGCCATTAATCTTAAAAACATCACAAAATACTTACGAACATCCAGTGCTTAGAAAGAAAAGTAGAAACAAGGGACTACTTCTAGCATTATTCAAAGACTCTTCCATGTGAAGTTCATGTGATGTTGGCCATGAATTCTCAATGAGAGGAGAAAAAGATGTCTGGGAAGAACTGTATTATGAAGGGTACCTGGCAAAGGACTAATTTCTTGAGGCCATTTTCATGTTTCTATGACTACATCTATACTCAGAAAAGCTAAGGGATGTCCCTGACAAGAAAATATATGCTGTATTATGCTGGAACACATGCCCTTCTTATAGTACATATACAGCAGTGCACGTACTCACGCTCTTCAGGAAATGTGTGTGCTTTTATGATGTAGTGAAACTTTTGCCCTCTCCCTTGCACAGTAGGTGAAATGGAGAAGAACAGGGAATTGGAATGGATGATCTCAGAGGTCCCTTCCAACATCAACAATTCTGTGATTCTATAAGTATTAAATGATTCATAATCAGCACAAGACATGAACAAACAAGCAGACAATAAACCCCACTGGATTTCACTTACAAGTAGTACAGAGGGAAGGAACCTACATTGTTTTACTATTTTTGACTACATCAATTTTGAAAATGTGAAAAGTGATATAAGGGATTTTTCTGCTGATAATTAAGTGAGGAATCAACCTAGTGAAAAATGTATCTCCGCTTTATTTTGTTTAGATTTCATCTAATGAAGGAGAAATTAACAGCTGATCCACAGAGGCTAAAGAAATGTCAAAATTTTCAAACATTTTTCCAATGAAGCTTTGGGGATTTTTAGGCTTTAATATTAAAGAAAAAGAAATTATCTAGCATTGCACATTTGTTTGCCATATCTGAATTATAAATCAGTTTACTCAGCTGAGTTTCTTAATACTCCAAATTTTTTTTTCAGTGAAGCTGTTTTCTTCAAGGCTCATGATAAAAGAACAGAAAAGTCAACGTTATTCATTTAGAATAAATGAAGGTTTTTACATCATGGAACTTATTGTTACATAAACACACATATAACTGCTGCCCTATCAATGAAAATGGCTTAGGACAGAAAGCAGGCTTCATTGATACTAAAATTGTATGTTGTAAAATGGTTTTGATTCCTATCCCCTTGTCTTTCTGTGAGGTCTAAAAACTTAATTTGGGTGCAATAAATTATATTATCTGATTGTGTCAATTCCAATAGCTTGTCAGTAAAGCTAAGGTGAAAGACAAAAGAAGATTCAAAACCAAAATGAATAGATTTTGTCAAAACAGTAATGTCTCTGTTTCACTGAGTCTGACTTTAACCATTGCCTGATGCTTTTGAGATGGGAGAAACAGTAAGATACGGTGAAAAAGTTAAACTATCAATCCACTGGGACCCCCTATACTTCTGGCATTCACTATTTAATGTGTGCTTTGGAGAACAGGAATACATTATCCTTATAAAGTAAATTATTCTCATAACTGTCATAATTCATGCTACTTTTTCTACAGACACTTTGCCTTATGCAAGAAGAAACCAAACCTAAAGCAACAAAAAGCCAAAATAAAAAATAACACACACACCCCCCAAACGACAAACTGAAAATGTGGTCACCTCTCAGTTGTATGAGATCATTGTTAACTACAAAAGCCAGAGTCCTTAAAATATATCCATTAAAAACAATTCTGTACAGCTTTTTTTAAAACCACAGATAAGCTTATATTTTGGCAGAGCAGAATTTCATCAGCTTTGTTATGGTGGTTATATGGGTCAGTCTGTGTCAGAAATTACAAGCTTAAGTGTGAGCACCATCCCGAATGCAGTATAGAGTAGCATTATGTTGATGCTGAAGTGGTGAGTTTAAGAATAACATATTATATGTAAGGTGTGATTAATTCCACTTAGTTTTTCATATCTGTACAGTCTGCGTCTACAGATAGGGTTCTACAGGTTAAACATAGTCCTCTACAGGCATTTTAGATGCAAGGGGTGGGAATATCACACTTAGCAGACAGTTGCCCATCCAAAAGAAGCCTGATTCTGATAAAACAATTTAAGGATGTCCTGGCCATCCTAAAGCATCTCCAGTGGCTTTTGGCACTTCTGTTTAAACAACTGAAACCTGCCCTGCATCAAAGTTAGTTACTGCAGCTTGGTTATAATGAATGTAGAGAAATAAATAAATGCAGGAGATAGAGTACTCAGATGCAGATATTTAGTCTGAATCTTGACAGATAAATTCTAACAGTCACATAACAGGTCCATTAGTGAGTGACCAGTAAATATTTTCCAACATATTCCCTGCCACTATGTTTTATATCTTTGGTGGAGAAATATAATTAAATACCAAATCATGCAGCTATGTCAAACGGATTACTTTTTAGGAATTTTATGTAGAAAAATTAAAAAAAAAAAAATTTTTTTTTTTTTTTTTTTTTTTTTTTTTTTTTCACCTGTAGTCTTTTATTTTCATTTTTACACCTAAAACCCTGCTTTTAAGCTTTTTTGATTGTTGAAGGGCAGGATGAAGGGGTGCCATATTGCCATGTGAATGTTTGATGTGTGAAAACATCTCTGAGAAGCCAGTACTTCATGAAAGTGTTTCCTGATAATGTACAGAAAAAGTCAGTGCAGCTATATTCACATAGCTAAATACACATTGCAGGAGATACTTCAGCCAAAATGTTGTCCACTGTGCTCAGAGATAGCAATACCTAGAAGAAACCGCTAACCAAATCTCCACTACACAGTACAGTGTCCTGCATCTCTTTTAAGCCACGCACAGTGGTGCCCTTGGCTCAAAGACCCAATTATCATTTTGTTTGTTTGTTTTTAGTTCAAAGTGCCTGAAAAAAACCATGAGGGCTTTGCTGCAACCCACCAGGTGGTGTTTTTATAACATGAAACTCAAGGAGTGCATTACAGGTTCTGAGATATGATATACAGGCAAGGGAAAGTGTTTTGAAAATAAAAAGCCTGCTGTTGAAGGACTTTGTAGGGCAGAGAAATCCAAGACTTCAGCCGTCTGGCTTGTGTTGCCTTTTGGAAGCAGTTCTTGGAATGAATTATCCACAGAACTTGAGGTTTGTTTTGGAGGGGTGGAGATGGTTTTCTTTAACAATGAGCCATGGAGTGAACTAACGTTTATGCAATGTGTATAACAGGAGACAACTCACAAGCTAAATTACCCGACAGAGTAGACACAGCCAGTGAAATCACTTAAATTTGGAGAACTGCTTAGTATCATAGCAAGGTTCTGTACTGTGATATAAATCTTACCAGCAAATTCTTAATGTCCTTATGAGTCTCACCTCTGCAATTGGCCACTCATTTTTCAGTGAAATGCAATTGTCTGTTTTCATGGCTGTTCCTAAGAAAAATAACTCAGGAAATCTGTATCAGATCTCAGGCAGGAACTTGAGTATGGGTACCAAAGGACTGAACGTGATGTATATGCCACAAGGTGATGTGGAACAGGGAGATGATGCTAACTTAGGAGCCAAGCAAATTGAAAAATTACATTTAGCTTGCCTCCACAAAGGGGGTTCACCAATGACTAAGATTTTCATGTCCGTATGTGAAGTGCGGTGATAATCAAGCCAACATTAGATTTCTTATCTCTCAGAATAACTTTCTTGTGCTTTATCCACTCTATTCTTAAATGCCAGTTTTCACCAGTTTCCCCTGGGGAAACTATCTCACTGTCTGTATAATGTATACAATCATAGCATGATGCAGGTAAGAACTCTGAAACATAGTGTACTAAGCTGTTGTCAGTTTTTGCTGTCTATGCACTAAACATAGTGTTATGAAGAAAGTTTCTGGAATAGGTAATTGGTACATATTTGGAGGAAATAATCTGATCTAATAACCTCCTTTCTGAGTTCATATATTCTGATGATCATGGTAATAATAGAGAAATCAACACAAATAGCAATTATAAATGCACAGGGAATATCAAGATGCAAGTAATCTCACCTACAAACAAAGGAATAGTATTACTGTTATTGCAGGAAAGAAATTAAGAGGTGTGCCTAATGGCATTAACTAAGAGAATTGCGCATGGTTAACCATATATTGGGAAATGAATCCAACATATCATGTTTAACTGCACATATTATATGAAATCTGTATATATGAGAAATAGAGTGTAACCAATGATCTTAAGAAAAGTCTGGCAAGTAATTTTAACTACAAGAGCAGCAGACATTAAGTCTCTAGTCTAGTATTTGAAAGTTTTCTTTCAAAGTTAACAGTGGCATTTGTTTCACATTATACATTAATGAACTCAGTATTTCCATTTAGAAAACAAAGCTTTCATGTTAATGTAACACAAACAAATGGTGTCACAAACTAAAATATTTCCATTTATTTTGCATTCTTAAGAATCAGAAAGAGATAACATTATTTGTTGAAATGTTTAATGTATACATTTTTACTTGTAGGTCAGCTTTAATATATAGCAAAGTATTAGATGTCTAGAAGACTTGGGTTTATTTTGCATACTGGGACTGATATAACTGTATTTTTCATCCCAGGTAGACAACCACAGTAACCTTCATTGGATCTATGCCTATTGCTTTCTCACGCAATACATTGTAAATCCATGTTCATTATAAGATATGTTCATTATAACTTCAGTGCTCTAGGGTGCTGGAATCAGCATTGTCAATAATGCCTGTTTTAAATGAAGAAATCCATCTTTTAAATCCTTTCCGCTATTGAGGAACTTTTAACCTTTATCATTAACCTATGCAAAGGCTTTGTAATCAATACAAAATTATAATAGGGCTAAAGTCCTATAAATCACACTGGGTAAAAGTAAGCAAATTCTTCATTTTTGGAATTTTCATCTGATCAGTACTAATTTCACTCCTGTGAGTCAGATGTCCCATATAAATTACTGTGCTTTGACACAATTTACCCACATGATTCTCTTTTAACCTTTTCAATTCGATGTAGGAGATTTATATTCAACAATTGAAAAATTACCATCTACAAGAGAGATATTAATGTGAACTGAAACTCCTGAAAATAATGTGTTTACACATTGGGTTGAGGTGTAATGTTACCAATTAGGCCCATTAAAAAATTAAATATTTTTCAACTTAAAAAAAATCATTCAGATTCTCAAGATTTATGGCCCAATTTCACTATTTCATTATTTTACTGTTTGTCTGGATGCTGCTTTTAAAATGAAAATATAGAATCAGTCTTTTCTGGAAGAGAAATCGGAACTGAACTTATTTCCATTGTTAAGATGATGAAGTAACTTTGACTATTTTTTTCTAGTCAGCCCACCTAGAATGCCAGTCATACCATTTTCTGTTAAAATAAACATAGCCTGTAGGTTAATTTAATCCTCCAAACACTGATACATTAAACTGTCCTTCTCAATTTTTGCTGTAAAATGTATTTAATGACATATTTTCACAATTTAGGCTGATTTAAGACAGGACTGCTCGCAGTCATTTCCTCATCTTGTCTTCCAAGTGGGGGCTATAAACCCACCTGTTGCTATGAACTGGTACGTGCAAGATCCCTATAGTGAACCTGTTTCCAGAGGTGATTTTTCTTGCTGAGTTAGTTTTACTGCAGCTTGAGCTTACTTTTAGAACCGCCCCACAGTGGGATCAGATAAGTGCTAGCAAGAGGAAGGATCATGCTGTTATAATCTGAGAAAGGACTTGTGCTCACAGCTAACCATAACATTGTAAAGCACCCAGAAACAGACTGAGAAAAACATACAATCCACTGTTGTATCTGACCTGTACCCACATCAAAGACTGAATTACTGACAAAAAAAAGAAGTGTGGAGCAGTAAAGAAGGTAGATGTCCTTATCTCCATTCCTTGTAAATAAAGTCACAGCTTTTCTCCTTATAAATAAGAATGCAACACAAAGATTATCTTCAGACACTGATTTTTCTTCCTTTCTGGCATAACTTTTGGTTCCCCAAGTTTTAGTTCAGCAATTATGTTGAAAATGTATCAAAAGCATATGACTCAAAAGAATCTAGTTCCTGATGTCTTAGAAATGCATTTTCTAATGAGATTATAAGTTTTAAAAATACATTTTTTCATAGAAAATTTTGCTCTCTGATTTTCATTTCAGTGACAGTCCCTTCTGGCAGAACATTTCTATTTCTTGCAGGCTAGATGAATGTCTGTGATAAATATTGTGGGGCTTGCTGATGAATATTGACCTGCATCTCTCAGTGTGTTTCGTATTATGAAATGCCATTAGAAGACTCATGACTCAGTGTATCTCACAAGTACAAGATCTTTGATCTGAAGTCACAAAAAATGGACATTAAACATCAAAATAAGTACATTCTTTAAGTTCAGAGATAACCATCAGGTAGTTCAAAGATTATACCTGGTACCTGTAGCAGTTTTACCTCTCCCTAGGAAAGCTGGCCTTGCAGAATTAATATCAATATGCAGATTTCATGCAAATATACAGTGTCCATTCAGCAATACACAAGTAGTGCTGCTTCTGTTTGGCTCCCATATATCTGTCCCTGAATAGAAAAAAACCTGCTCTCCCCTTCATGTTCCCATAGCCTAACAAGGTTGACCACTGACTTGATTGGCTTTGGCTGACTGACTAGGGGAAAGTAATTTTTAACTAAACCAAGGTATCGGTCTACAGGCTTGTAACAAAAAAGTGAGTAATGTAATAACAAATCTTAAGATAACATGTGGGAAAAAGGAAAATAAAGATTGAAGAAGATGATTTCTTTGTTTTCCAGATTGGCAGTGTTAATATGAGGGAAGTCAAAATGAAAAGAAAACCCATATGTTTTCAAGAGTTTCTTGAGAATATATAAACTGTGTCTGCTCCTTACTTCTAACCAAAGTGGATGAGAATGAGCTGAACTTTCACAGTTTACTTTTTTAGCCTAAAGATACTGATCCAAGAGAGAAGAATTGAATAAAAAATTAATAGGAGTTGAAAAGCAAAGAGAAGAGAGAAAGGAGACCTCTATAAAGAAATCCTGTGTGGACCTGTAGGTTAAAGACACCATAAGTTTGCACACATTTTTTTGTTGGAAGGCACTAATTTTGGCTTTAGAGTTACTTCCAGTGGGACAAACTAAGTTGAGCTGTACTGTTGTCAGTGAAGAGGCATGTGAAAATATTAAAGACACTAGTTTTTCACTCATGGATGAATCATGGGAACTGAGGAGATACACTGTGGAGTCGTTCTGTGAACTTTCTTTTCATTTCAAGCTACCAAGTTCTTATCTTGACCTTCACTCTTCTTTAAGCATAAATGTTCTTCCTGAGCCTAAGTATCAACAGACCAAAACCACCTCCTGCACCACACTTCTGTTCTCTGTTGAAGCATCAGCATTTGGCAGGAGAAGGGGAGATGATAAGAGAGTGAAATTGGCAGACAACTCTACTTTCCTTTTCCTTTTAGATGAAGAGAAGGAAGGTTGGACTCAGATCCCACGGCCAGTGCAGCAGAGAAAGCTTTGTAAGAAGTCTCTACAAAAAACCTTATGAATGTCTGCCAGATAACACAAGAACAATAATTCACTTTTCTGTCCTTCATGTATGTTTCCTAGAATTTTTTTAAGTTGAGATGCCTACTGTAGCACCTCTGTCATGTCTTGGGACTTAGTAGAGGGGAATCCTTCCAGTGGAGTAGAGCCTGGATGTGAGACAGTTTAAAGCATATGATAGCTCTTGGTGCCCTGAAACTGACTTTTATTTTAAATAGTCCTCTTCCAGAAAATGGTGCCTGAATAATGAGAGGACTGCTTTACAGACAACCAGACGTTTGGTTTTCAGCCTGACATAAGGGATTTGTGATTTTATGAAGAGATTACAAGCTGTAAAGTCACTGGCATAGGTTTGAGTGATTGTTCAAGATGGAGAAAGCAAAGCCTGGTGAAAATTATATCTATTTCTAGCAATACAGTCAGTTCTGAAGCAAGCTATCTTATGATGACTGGACCCTTCCTTTTGAGGGAATTTAGCATTTGTATAGGGTGAAGGATTAGAGTGCCTGGGTCCTAAAGTTAAAACCAGAAATTCGCTATGCAGTGAAAAAAAAGCCTACATTTTAGGAACAAGTGAGTTACTTACTTGGATCTTCTCTTACACACTCATTGTTAAAATAACTTCTTGTAGACTTTAAAACATTTGATTTTGGGCACTATATCCAAGTTGGTTTTATTTTTATTTTACCACTGTTACATATTTTTTTTTAAAGGCTTATGGCAAAATTGTCAGATGAGGTCATGCCTTAGCATAAGGTATTAATGGAGACAGTAAGAAAAGTAGACTTCTGAACTAGTACCATCAAAATCTGCAACCAGTGTAAGAAGACCAAGACTGAAATAACCCAAACTAGAAACTGGGCATGAAAAGTGGAAATTCTCACACAACTAAAAAGGCAGAATTGGAGCAGAATGAATGAATGCATTCAAAAGCTAATGTAAGTTAAATGACAAAGGGAATTCTCCAAAAATAGTTCAGCGGAATAAGCAGATGAACTAAACTGCTGAAGAGGCAGACTCTAGGTTTTTAATAAGTCAATAAAACTATAAGTCTGGGAATATCATGTAAGCTTAAGTGGTAGTCATGACATCTCTATCCTCCCTTGTGGTGTGCCCTCCTCCTGTGTGCCCTCTCTTTCCTTCAGGCTCATGAATGAGTCATATCATGTCGTGCTCCTCCTCCACAGAGTCCCACTGCATGTTCGGTACACTCTGGTCATGCTCCAGCAGTTTCCACTGTCAGCAAGGAATTAGGGAGCAGAGAGATGTTCAATGTGTGTAGCAGGATAAAAGTATCAAACTCCAACACTCTCCTGGACACCAGATCAAGACGGTGTCTCCTCACTTTGTCAAGAAAACTGTCAAGAAACACAGGTCTGAGTTTGGGAGCAGGGTTATAGAAGGTTGATAGGTGAGACGAATACTCCCAGGGGCTGTTGCTATGTCTATCTGGGCACTGGGGTTGACCCCTAGCACAGGCTATGCTTTTGCTGGTGGGATGCAGTCCTGCAGCACTTGAGCAGGCCTGCGTTGCTGGCAGTAACAGCTTCTGTCAACTGTCCAGTGATCCCCAGGCAAGGTGAGGCCAGATCCATCCAGGAAGAGCAACAGTCAGGAACAGCAGCAGAAAATGGTGCCAGAGGCAAGACTGGAGAAGAGGTTTCCTTCAACATTGCTCTAGGGACATCCTGGAGACAGAACTGGAGATAATTATAGCCACAGAATAGCTCAAGGAAGGCCTAGGTATGCAGAACTGAGCTGAGATGGGGCTCTTGGATCCATAGCCAAGAAAGCATGGGTGGAAACCACAGGTGAGGCTACTCAGGGCCATTAAGGCTTGGAATGGGGAACATGGTTATACCTCTGCAGCGACTCTCTGAAAGTACTTCTTCATTTGTGTATGTTTCTCAGCACCCCTTGTTCCCAAGGAACACCCTAAGAGCTCATTCACTTTCCAGAGGGGTACCTAACACCGCGAAAGGTTCTTGTTCCTCTTGTTCATCTAAGGCACACAGTTCTGATGAGTGGTTGGTACAGTGCCCCTCACATGGCACAAATCTCCCTTAATTCTTCCTGTTTCATGCACCCATCTCAGCCCTCTCCACTGTAGTACCAGCAATGGGCTATAGAGGAGAGACAGATTGTTAGAGCCAGTTGCAGGGAGTCCTTGCTGGCATTGGGGGTACATGCCAGTATGTGGTAGGGCACTGTCTGGGGATTATCTCCAACCCATTTTTCTAGAAAACAATCTGTCTGTTAAGAACTATGATCCACTTATCTATATACATTGCTATGAAATTTGTCCTCCTGATAAACATACTGGGAGGAAAGTGAGAAAGCATCTGGGGACAGAAATACAGTAGTCAGTCATTATGAAGGATATACACGCTAGTTTTAATTCTTAAAAAATAAATGAAGGAGAGATCCTGTATCCAGCTGTTCCTGGACTGCATCTATGTTCCTAGCCAACATTCAACAGAGTTGTCTGAGGAACACAGTCCTCCAAAGAAAATGGAGGCTTTTGAGAAACTTGTCTGCTGCCAATATGCAGTAAGTCAGAATCTCTTTCCAGGAAAGTCTGGGGGGCGGAGGAGGGAGACTAAGAACTATTTCCAGCTGTCCTTCTGAAAGCTATTCTCTATGAACTCTTCCTAAGAACTTGTCAGTGGGTGTCTCTCGCCCATGTCTTGCCCCCAAATATCTCCTATGTTCTCCTGAAGAAGTGAAGCCCAAGCATTCTCTCTCACCTTTCTAGGTGTCAGCCTCACATCAGGGTGCCTGTATTGGGACTGCACAGCTTTGAAAGAGGAAAAGGGACTACTCAAGGTCTTTCTTTTAGGTCGATGACCATGTTTTCATTTTAATTTTCAGTTCCAAATTATCCATTGCATATATAAAACATGCTAGGAATTTCAAGGATTCATAGCTCTTCGTCTGTGGGAACTTTCTCTGTGGCTCTGTTCCCTGCTATATAGACTTGGTGTGTGGGAAAAAAGGTAACAGCTAGAGAGCGCCGTATCTGGAGATGACCTCAGTGTAGGAATGTAGCAAGTGAATGCAGCCAGCTCCTCTGACAGGGTCCTGGTTGTCACCTCTGCCTTCCAGAGTCTTACTCTGACTTGCTGATTCCACCAAATGTGCAGGAGAACACAATCTTATCACAATATGCTAAGCTATTTGAGCAAAACTGCTGATATTTCGCATGCTTTTTCATAGCTAAAGATGATTTCAGTAGCCTGGCTGTTTAGCCAAATGTGTGCTGGTATTTTCACTGAAATGTGCACCTGCCATTATCACCCCATGTTGTAGACTTTCCATTCCCCAAGTCTCTCTTTAAACTACTCAGCCTAGATATGATTTATAGTACATCTTTGGCTGAGATTAAAGGCAGATGAAAATATTGCAAATAATATAAGGCTTCTTACTTGATTAATCCCAGTATTTTCCATGGGAACCTATTGCTTTGTTCAATCTAAACCTTGAATTTCATATTAAAATAAAATTAATTTAAATCAGACAAGACTATGTAGGTTTCTACAAACATTGTTTTCTATATACTGCTATCAAGCAGAAAGTTGTGTGAACAAAAGGAAACAAAAATCTCACAATTATTTTCATCATAATAAATAATTACATCCCTGTTAAAATTTTTGGTGTATGAAAAAATCATAACAATATGATAGAAAAAATTATGTACTAAATGGCTTTTAAAATAATTTTCTTGGGAAAAATAATGTCTGAAAGTTTGACAATTTTAAGAAAATTGTGTAAGTTTGCTGCTTTCTCAGTGATTTTTTTGATTCTCATAAAGCATTATTTGTAACAAATATAGTAACAATACAGTTGTATTTCAAGGGCAAAAAAAGAAAGCTATGGTGGTCATGCTTGAAAACGAATGATGTATACATAATGAACAAAATAGATTTTCTGTATTGCTAGACATTACTGAAAGCAGAGAGATATCTTGCTTTTTAATCCTCTTGTCACAGGGATCAAACTATTTTTAGTAGTTTTATCTGCATATGGACTGTGAAAGAATAAATAAAGGAGATGATACAAGAGTTTTCTGCACACAGGTGGTCTAATTTATAAATAGGTAGTGGATATCTAGTATATTTTACACCTTATATCAATCAAAATCCTAAGAAAGTATGATTAGGCATTGTTACAAAATTGAGACTTTTAAGGACTAATTTAATTCTGAATGTAAAAAAAATAAAATTACTTCTACATTCAGTGAATTGCAACCTTAGTGTTATTTTAAAATGCATCAATAAACAGGATTTTTTAAAAATCTGGCACGTAGAAAACTCAAGAAAAAAAAAATTATAGATGCACACTATCTGACTGTGTGTTATTTAAAACTGCCTATTGTTTTACATTTTAACTTTAATACCCAAAATAACATGTTAGGGACAATTAATCAATCTCATTCAAATTTTTGTTTGACACGAAAAGAAATTGTAAACAGGAAAATGAATACATACAGACTTAAATACTTACACATTCCCAAGCATATTTTTAGATGACACATCTGGAATGTTTATGGATATCTTAATACAGTGTGAAGCTGATGAAATTCAGTGGCCTGCATTATGCAAAACACCAGGCTAAATCACCAAAATAGAATCCTTTTGGCTGTAGACCCGTTAATCTATGTGCAGACTGAAATCCTCCTGAAGTGAGATTTATACTTATTAGCCAGACTTCCACATTAACTCTCCAACTGAAAACTCTCTAATTATATGAAATCAGATATAAGTGATCACAAACAGGATAGGCTGACCTGATGAGCTTCTCTTGAGCACTCATGGAACTGATTTTTAATTCTTGGAGTACTTTGAAATAATTTTCTTTTTCAAAATTGAAAGCAATGCAGACATTTTAAGTGCTCAATGTTTCCCATAAATATCTTACATTTTCTCAATTTGTCATATTTTGTTGAACTTTTAGAACTTGCAAATGACAATCATCTTTCAAAGTCATTCAAAATTAAAAATAATTTAAAATAGTTCCCATAATGAGACACTATTCATGTCAGGAGCACTTCTACTTCAATATTAATTCTTAAGTTCTAAGGAGATAAATTCCTGAAAATAGGGCCTTACTAGCTGAATGCTGACAGACACTTACCTGAAACCCTGCACTCAGCACTGTCATAGCCAAGTCCCCAAGCACCACCTAGGCACTAGAAATTCTGTACCTAGTCTTCTCCCAATGCTTTGTATTCAGAAGACATTTTTCAAAGAGTTCCTCTGTGCAAATACTTTCTCCAGAATGATACTGTACATCTGGGAGTGTAGGTGATTTCTGTGGGTTCTTTATTGGTGCTAAGAACTTGAGAAACATGATTAAATATAAGTAACCTTCCTCCATGCCTATTGTGTAACTGTTCTATATCTTTCTCTCTGTTTTTAAATGAGTATTTTAAAATAGTTCATGGCCTAAATGTTCAATAACACTATTGAAAATACAGTTAGGTTGTGCTCAGCATTTTTGCCCTGTGGAGTGACTATGAAGGCAAAAAACAGTCTACCCAAATCCACATCACCTAGACCAATCTTTCAGCTTGTGTAACACAAAGTATGAGATTTTTATTTTTTTTTTTAATATCTTTTCCGTTACACTGTGGTCTCAGCAAAACAGTGTGATTTAGAATCTGGTCCAGGTTTTCTGAAATAGTTGGCTCAAACTGAAATGCAACTACAGGTGATCATTTGGCTTAAGGAGTTTCATTATTCTAAAAAAAGTAATAATTTCAGCATTCCCAGACATATATCCAGGTATTTTGCAAATGAAAGAAGAAATCATCTTCCTTATTAAAAACAAAACAAAACAAAACAAAACAAAAGAGAAGAAAAAAGGCTACAATTGTCAAGTAAGGCATATTTAAGTAAAGATTAATATTAAGGATGGTATATGTTGGAAAGGTGTAAAATTTGCATGATTGTCTAGTTTGCTCATGTTTATATCATTTGGTTTAATTATGACTACTCACTACAAAACTGTCTCCATAGAGAAACATATAGGCATTCACAGACATACTGCCTATAACATTTTTGCGTGACATTCAAGGGACTGAAAACTCAGAAGACCCAGTCCAGTGGCCACTTTGCCTCCACAGAAGGTCAAGGAAAGCAGAGTGTGTGACAGTATGTCTACCATAGGATTCATTATATCCACTTTTGACTATAACATGACAGCAAGACTGGATTTACAAGGTCAGCGTTATACTGACTGCCTCCAAGCATTAAGTGTTAAAATGTTGATATTTTAGCAATGCTTGCTCTTAAAAGAAATATATAATTACTCTCTGGTGAGGTGCACTGACATTCCTTCCCTGATCAAAATTGTAAACTTGCCATGGGGCAGAAATACAGTAAATTTACAATTTTTTTAATGCACAGATTTAGTCAAAGTTATATCAGTAGCATATATATATTTGTGCCAGGATATATACTTTCTATATCTATCCTTCTATAACTATCAAAATATTAACATTAACAGCTAAGACTGTTGATTATTGAGCCTTTTCTGTGCACAGTACAGGTTTCTATATATAAAACAATCTAGAAAGTCAACATCTAAATATTGTTATAAATTATTTAATTATGAAATATTTTACTATTTTGACTCTTTCATTATCTGTAGAAATACTCTCCACTTTCAAAATTCTGTACTGAAAAACATTGTAAGATCTATACAGATTTATGTTCTTCTAATACATAGAACAATATGTGAGCAGTGTTGTTATATGTCTCAGCCCAAGACATCTCCATACATATACTGCTGTATTTCAGCGGTACAGAAAAAACATTCTGTGCTATTTCTTAACAGACACCAAAAAACCCGCTAAGAGAAATTTTAAAAATATGTAATAGATCATAAAATATAATGAGAAGGATACTTTTCTTGAAGTACTTTTTGTTTTGGAAATAACTTTTAGTAAACCAAAGTAATGTTAAAATTAACACTTTTCATTGTGGATTCACTGTAATTAAGAAATACCATAATCTAATATATAACTCTCCATTGTATTAAGTCTGAGTAATTTAAATCTATTAGAAGTAATGAATTTCTCACATTACCTGATGAAACTTGAACCAAGTTCTTTCCATGCCAAATTGTAAGACAAATACTGCTGATGGAATCATTACAGCAGAAATATTTCAGTGTTATTTGTAAAGACGTTTTTAAAATGACCCCTTCAGCTACAGAATGAGATTAATATCAAGACCTAAACCTAGAGCAAGCATGACACTTGAAGAATTCTCTTCAGCTTTTTAGACAAACTTGTTGTAAAGCTGCCAAAATGCAGCTTAGTGAAACAGAAAACTTTTTTTTTTTTCAAGTAAGTTTTTATAAAACTTTTGTGTATTAAATAGATTTCATAGTTCCCTGCCAGAATTTTTTTTTGGTTTACACAGTAATGACTAGCTGATGTACAAGAATTATTAACAGCTGGTATTTATTTATTTATTTATTTAGAGACTGAGTGACTGGTTTTTGTCTTGTACTGAAATCTAAGCAAGAGAATTTCCTGACTACAATATTTCTGTTAGATATCAGTAAAAGCTGAAAAGTTACTTTAAAGAAAACTTTTACTTATATGTAACATTTATGTAATTTTTTTGAATTGACAATGTTAAAAAGTAGTGTATTAAAAAGAGCTCTTGCCCTGAATATCTGCTGCTCTTGAAATATTTTCAATTGCAGTACAAATGTGATTTTTCTCCAAGACTGGAATTCCTTTGTGGTCTTTTAAAAATGTGAAATGTAGTAAAAATCAGCAAAGTTTGGAGGTTTTCAGAATCCACTTAATTATTTGGAGAACCATTGTTTCAAAAATGTTTAGATTTTATCAAGTCTGCAGCAATAATATCCTGCTTGAGACAGTACTTTGTCTCTCTATTACTAATCCTATCCAAACCACTAAATTATCCCAAAGGGAGAAGAACTGGAAGAATAGAAAACTGTCATGAAGCAATTATTACTGGGCAGACTGCTTCCTATCCATGTGTTCAGCACATGTATTTCAATTTGTTTCTGGCACAGGGTAATTTAAAATCAAGGATTCACAGAGGAAGAAACAGGAATAATATTCAATAATTTCAAAGTACGCAATAAACAAATTTAGCCAACAAAACAACTATGGATACTTTCACCTGAATGTAATTATGTCAGAACATCTGGAGAAAAATTCTGGGGGCAAGAGGGATTCCTAATATTCAATCTGAGTAATTGTGTAAATCTATGTATACCTTGCCTTCTGGGAGTATTCATGTACATTAGGCAAATTATATTCTTCACTGAAAGATAAATATATTCGGGGAAAGATTTTTACATTTGTTTCAATACTAAGTGAAACTGGATGTAAAACCCCCTCCAACTGAAATACAAATGTAATTATTCAAATTAAAAAGCTGCTGTGTTTTTATTTGGTTTGATCATGGTTGTTTGGTTGGTTTTTGGTTTTGTTTTTCTTGAGGAAGATAGGCTTTCAGATACTTACAGACAGATACTTTCTGATATTGAACTGGTACTGAACCTGTGAGCTTACTGCTGAGTGCCTCTGCACAGATACAGTCAGACTGGACTGCTGGGACCTGGGTAGCCAAGAAGAGCATCAAGAGCCCCAGAGCTACCTGCTGACTGCACCAAGATGACAATGGGGACAGGAGTCCATTCACACTACAAAAACTGTACAAACTAGGGAGACGGTTGAACACCTGACAGGTTCAAAACTTCAGATCTTCAAAGATATCCTGAATGATGGGATCAGTTGTGCCTAGTGACCCTGAGCATTGAAGGCACCGTTACAGTCGATAATAAAAGGGTGTCTGCAGGGTAGAGTTGCCTTGGACCCTTTGTTACAGCCCACTGTTTTTTTTAAAGCAATTTGTGAATAAACTGCAGGCATTGCAGGCTAAGGTGAAACTTTCAACAGAAAAAAATAATGAATTGCAACTTTATGTTATTCAGCTGGGAGATGTGTTTAGCTGCAAAGAAGCCCAGAGCTTATCTGCATAATTTCTAGGGAGCAAGAATGGATTCAGGCTTCCATGCCCATAGGTCTCTTCCATGACATAGGTAGTTCTTGCATCTTCAGCACACGCACCAAATTCAGTACCTGTGGATTTATTGGGGAAGTTTGGTCCAGGCTAAGCATGTTTTGGGCACTTTTCAATTTACCAATACTGATCTTCAAATTTCACTGCCCAGCAATATTTCTGGTTACTGCTGAATTTACTAGTAGCCAAGAAGGAATGAAGTGTCAGCATATGCATAAGTAAAGCAAAGTAAAGTAAAGCCTCATTCAAGCAAATACATGCTTATGAACACATCTGGGGATGAACAAGGGAGACAATAGTTTAGAGCAAAGGGAAATATTTGCCAAATTAAGTTGGTTTGGGATGAGAATATTTTAGATGGATAGGATCTTCAGGAATTATTTCAAGGTTTTCCTACCAGTTGGCTGTTTTCATAACTTGATTCTAAAGAGTACCATGTACCATGTACCTTTCTTCCAGACCTCTTTGGCAGTGTAAACTTTCAGCTTTTGGAATTCCTGAACAATGATACTAGACTTAGTGCTTTCAAGCAATCCTCTTGGTGATTCAGTGGTGCTTCATCCATTTGAACCTGGACATGATATATACTTTAGACTTCTACATGCTTTTATATCCATTCCAGCTGTACTTAGTTTCCCTGTGATTCATTGCTAGGTGTTTTGGATTTTTTTGTTGTGTTTCTTGTTGTTTGGGTTTTGGTTGTTTTTTTTTGTGGTGTTGTTTTTGTTTTTGTTTTGTTTTGGTTTTTTCCTAGTACATACATCTGCTTGTGCATTCATGGCCTGCTATTTTCCGAGTGAGTATTCTAATTTTGTAGGCAGCACCTTAAATTTTCCAAGAAGCCTGTTGGGATTAGGAGGAATGGTGATAGAGCTGACAGGACACGGATTTTGAATGAACTCAGAATGGAACAAAACAGAATATGGATTCCCACATTCCTCATCTGCTTTTGCAATAGAGGCCTTGATGCATAGAGCAGCAAGCTGCAGAGGGAGGTGTTTCACATAATACCATGGAAACTACCTGACATGTAGAACTTCACAGCAGGGGAGAAACTAGTGTAAGGGATGAATCTCCCTGGGAAATGGATAAGTCCCTAAGGCCTTTCTAATGTTCTGTGATTTCTAGATGTGGAGTCACTTCATCTGGTAAATAGCAGCAGCACTCATCTCCTGAATGTAGGCACAAAGTGATTCAGTTACCTACATACAGATACTCGAGGTTATTTCAGGCACTGTCAGGTATCCTGCTTAGCTACTTACTGTCTAGAAGAATGGTGACTTCTTGTAAGACCTGTGTTTTAACTACCATCAGCCTCATATCTTGATACCCTTTTATACCTTGGAAGATGTTATGTACCTATTAATATAGGCATAGAGCAATCTCACTCTAGTTGTCTTCCACTCTGGTGTTAACCAAAATTAATTTGAACTGGCATCATGACACTGCTTATATTTAATATGAATTTTCTGCATGATCCCTCTCTGGTCACCAATGTTTATGAGTATCATAGATATTCCTGCTCTTTGACATGATTATAGTTTATAACTGGGCTTGCTCTTTGCCTGTGAAGGAAGCAGTTTCACCAGATGATGATTAAGGTTAAATAAAGAGATGTATCGTTCAGCTGAATATCCAAATGAACATTTAGCAGAGGCAAAAGGTTTCTAAATTTCTAAATTTCTTCCAAGTCTACCAGATTCAGTATCTGTCTGGGAGAATGTGCAGTTCTGATTATTTGACTGCCTGCTATCCTTGGCTTTCATAAATGGGATGGCAATAGATATTGGTGGAGCACCCATGAAGTCATGAGAGAAAATAATACACTGGTTTCTAAAGTGTTAAGGTGGGTTCCTATTTTTTCCTCGTTTCACAGATTGTGTTATAATTTGAAGATATTAGTTTGTATCTATATGGAAGTATGTACAAGAGGACTCTGAATTTCTAATGTTTCATACATAATGAAGCTATTCTCTTTCATATATTTTTAGGTCATATTTTTCTCATTCTTGGATTGTAATGTATTTATATATTGTTTATCTATATATTATGTGATCAGTTGCTATAAATCACGTATTACACGGCTACAGATATGATCTTGTAAGTTTGGAAAAAGCACTGATATTAGTAGAAACTCAGACTTTCTTGCATCTTCCTAAGTGATCTGTGATGATGATAAAATGAAAAATGACATTCTGATGTACATATGTTACTGACACCTGGATTTTATCCCAATACCCATAACCTGCTAAGTAAATCTAATTTTTTCTAGACAGCTATATTGTCTAGTTAACACAGAGGTACATGAGGACATGTGTTTAGGCACAATAATCAATGACTGGCAGATCCTTCCACCTGTAATTGAAATTAACCTTACCCAAAAGGTCTGAAAAAAAAAGTGAGATAGCTGAAATGAGTCTTTCCTTTTAGTACCAATCAAAATAAATGGATATATGATGGAATTGGCACTGTTTCTACCAAAAGAAATTTCAAGAACTTTTACGACCTGTATCTTGGTTGTAATGATGTTCAGTCAAATTGAGTTGCAGTTGCAGAGAACTGGAAAATGGATGCTTATGCATCAGTCCAACTCTACAACTCATATGGCACATTAATGCTACATTCATCCTCTTTTGCAAGTTGTACATTTCAGAACATAAAGAGAACACTTCTTTTGCAGGTGCTTTCAACCTCCTTGTTTTTCAAGAGTACATGTCTAGTGTTATACAATCCTATCTCATGAAAGTTCAGAACATATGTTGTAACGACAAGACTGCACTCTTTATTCTACACTTCATTAC
Organism: Athene cunicularia; assembly: GCF_003259725.1. Taxonomy (NCBI): domain Eukaryota; kingdom Metazoa; phylum Chordata; class Aves; order Strigiformes; family Strigidae; genus Athene; species Athene cunicularia. The sequence goes on along the minus strand of NW_020799091.1, from coordinate 53,275,632 downwards.
ACGTTCTTTGATAGTTTTATAATCCTTTTGATTTTTATACCTGCACAAGAAACATCTGTTTCTTCTTTTTTTTTGAAGTACATTGTGATGCATAAATTACAGTAAATGATTTATTTCCTGCTTTCTCCCTCTATAGTGCCTGAAAAAATATTGTGTACATCAAGAGCAGTGTATAGTAGGAGTATAAGGAGCAAAATGAGCATCTGAGTGTCTTGTTTTATTTCTGCTCCAATTGCTTCCATATACAGGTATAACCTGTGTTTATAGAATTTTCTTTAAGATTTCCTGTAAATTTAATCTCTGCATGGGGTAAAATTTATTTTATTTTCCACTGTCTTGCACACTATTTTTCTAGGATCATGTTGATTTTAAGTATATATGGCACCTCAAGTTTACCAGAACTCCTTCACTGAGCTATCAAATTTTACATAAATATTAAAACTGCAAAAAGCATCTTTCTTGAATACATATTGAATAAGACTGTATGTCCTGAATAATACCTAAGTAGTAATATATGTCTTGAAAGAAGCTTAATATTTTCTGCCATCTGATGTTCAATGATGTTGGCAATATACCTGTAATTAAGGCTTTTTGGACCTTCCATTAATGATGAAAAGCTTCATTCTTGCCAAAATTGAGTTATTTATACTTAAAAATGTCAGAGTATCGGCTGTAAGATGAATTCCAATTCATTTATTTATTTGGAAATATTCAGTCATAATGATTCAACTATATCTGTGACAGACTAAAGAAAATATACATTCATTCCCAAACATTTACATCTTCTCTTGTGGGATCATGACTCAAGTTTTGTTATGAAGGGGTTCCACTGGTTGTAAAACTGCACATTCATGACTTGCAATGTCTTTTTTTTTTCCCCCTGCAAATCTATGACTATGCCCTATTACTTAAATTTTGAGTACATTTATGTATTATAAAGTTGATTTGGTCACTTAACATTTCTGAAGAATCCATTCATTTCAGGTTATGACTAAACTCTTCCCCCACCATTGCAGTCAGGTAACTGACCATGCTTCCTGCTTAACACGGGTGCAAATTCAAAACTTCCAAACCGGTGTGTTTTTTGTTGTTTTTTTTTTTTTGTTTTGTTTTGTTTTGTTTTTCCTTAAAAAAAAAACCACAAAAAAACCCAAAAAAACCCACAAAAACCAAACAAACAAAAACCAAAAAACCCCAAAACCCTATTCTTGTCATTTGCTGAGCTGAAATTCATACCATAGTCTGAGCACCACCAATGGAAACAAGGGTGGTTCCCTCTGTAAACAGTGGTGGTATCAGACAGCACAGATTTGTGGCAGGGAAATAATCTGATTCAAACGTAGTGGAAAAAAGTATCTTGTTGAGAAGGGAATTCACCAGGTAAAGGCATTAACTGATACCAACACTATGAAACTAGGGAAGCGGAAGGAAGAACTTGGAACCTGAGGGAAATACAAGGAAGACTGTAAACTGCCTGGAAAAGGACATTCAGTTCAAAAGAAGAAAGTGATAAGGGAGGTGGTGGGACTGACAGGAAAATCATCCTTGTCAATTAAGAAAGTAGCTGAGCAAACAGTGATAGAGGGGAATCTGATAAAAGAGAGTAGATCAGCTTGTGAGACAAACTAACTGACGTGAAGATAGAAAGGGAAAAGTGAAGGAGTAGGAATAAGGTGGAAACTGAAAGAGAAGTGCATTAAAAGTGTTAATTTTTGAAACAGACTGAAAATTATTGAAATGAGATATCAACCAAAATCAGTTACCATTTGGTTAATTGATTACCAAAACCAGCACTAGAAAGGAGAATTATCTTCTGGAATTGGAGAGGCAGTGGGATTGTCTAACTGCTGCCGTAGAGGATTTGTTGATTACCTTCTCATGTTGTTATTGGTTCCAACAGAATTTTAACAGTAGATCTGAAACTTCAAGACACACTGATAGTCAATGTAAGTAGCGGTATGAAAACTGAGGGAAAAAACTATGGTTTATTCTGGGGTAGTTTCTTCTAGTTGTTTTTTTAGACAAAAAATTGCAAAAAGCATAAGAGCATAAATGGGTTAGAGCTTTATTATCTGACTGGAAAGTCAATCAGTTAAGAAAATGTCATGTAAGAATCAAAGTTCATTCTACAAAATTGATTTGGATCTTTTATTACACCTTTGTTACTAATTAGGCACTGTGAAGGAGTGTTCTGAGCTGCTGAAAAGAGACAATTTGCAATTCTATATTGTCAGAATGGCCCCTGGCAATTTTTGCCTTGAGCTGACCAGAACTCTCCAAACTTCCAGTCATAGGCTGTAAGGTCAAGCAGAGACATGTAACCAAATAGTCATTTTGGATATGGCCACTCTGTCTTGGAGGGCAAGAGGGTTTTAATTTTTTATGCCAGTTAGCTTTAGTGCTATATGAGAGTCCTATACACGTTTACTTATGGGTATAGACAAAGCCTTATTATCTAGACAAAGAGTGTTTTAAGTTCAAATTCACATACTACTTTTTCTCTCTGCCCATATTCAGTTACAATTGTCCATTATTGCGGGGATAAATATTACCTATCCTGAATAAGTAATCAGATTATATATAGCTTATCACGAGTGCTTCTAGAGTTTTCATTGTTAAACTAATTCAGGTTTATTTTTAATAATGAAACATGCTCGGAAAAACAAGGAAAATTATATTTGCAGTAGTACTGATCAGACTAGTTTGTGAGATGTGCATGACAAGTATCAAGAATCCTAAAGACCTAGATGTCATATGGATTTGGAATTTGAATGTTCTTTTATGGCACTTAGAATAAATCTGCTCCTCTATTATGTACCTTTTGTAACAGTCCCCTGTATACCATTACAAGGTGACAATCAATGACACCAATCTGCCTGAAAAAACTGCATGCACTTTGACTACGCCTGCAATAGTGACAGAAAGCATGAATTGGACACTGCAAACTAGAGAAACTGGATGGGAGCCTTTTTCTAAACTCAGCGAGGAATAATTGCTCACAGCTATCCAACTGAGTCTGTTACTTTAGCAGAAAAGAAATCTAAGAATAAGTTTAGCCTTTAAAAATCTGGCTACATGCTCTAGGTAGAAAAAAAATGTAGGGCAGTCTCGACAGCCAGAATATTATTTTGTTTAAAAAAATCCAAGTTTAACATTGTTTTCCTACTATGCTAAGGAAGAAATATAAGTGTTTTGAGGGTCTGAACAGGCTGAGACCAACTCTATGAGATTTAACTAAGCTAAGTGACGGGTCTTGTACTTGGGTCACAACAACCCCATGCAACACTACAAGCTCGGGGAAAAGTGGTTGGGAAGCTGCCTGGAAAATAAGGACCTGAGGGTGCTGGTCGATAGCCGGCTGAGTATGAGCCAGCAGTGTGCCCAGGGGGTCAAGAGGGCCAATGGCATCCCGGCTTGTGTCAGCAATAGCGTGGCCAGCAGGGACAGGGAAGGGATCTGACCCCTGTCCTCGGCACTGGTGAGGCCGCCCCTCGATTCCTGTGTTCAGTTTTGGGCCCCTCACTACAAAAAGGACATTGAATGACTCGAGCGTGTCCAGAGAAGGGCAACGGAGCTGGTGCAGGGTCTGGAGCACAGGTCGTACGAGGAGTGGCTGAGGGAACTGGGGGTGTTTAGTCTGGAGAAGAGGAGGCTGAGGGGAGACCTCATCACCCTCTACAGCTACCTGAAAGGAGGTTGTAAAAAGGTGGATGTGGGCCTGTTGTTCCAAGTAACAATTTATAGGAAAAGAGGAAATGGCCTCAAGTGGTGCCAGGGGAGGCTTGGATTGGATATTAGGAAGAATTTCTTCACCAGAAGGGTTATCAAGCCGTGGAACAGGCTTCCTAAGGAAGCGATTGAGTCACAATCTCTGGATGTATTTAAAAAGACAGGTACATGTGGTTTAGTCATGGACTCGACAGTGCTGTTAATGGTTGGGCTCGATGATCTGAAAGTTTTTTTCCAGCATAATTCATTCCACAATTCTATGCTTTGTTCTTTCTTTCCACAAAAAAGTAGCAAAGGCATAAATGCCAGAATAAATATAGGTAGGTAGATTACTTGAAAAGAGGGAAACCTAGGTTCAGTTATCCACCCCGAATGCAAAAGGGGCTTGAAGTTTAGCATCCACCAGTCCATAAAGAGCCCTAGTCTGTAAGTTATTGTTCATATTATTATTTCTGTCTCTCTTCTAAACCATTATGAAAACTCCAGTAATAAAGTTTCTATCATGTTTTCATTCATGACAACAACATTTACCATGGAAAGTAACTTTATTGCAACTAAGGCAATATAGAAAATCTTACCTCACTTTTCTCAGAAAGTAATAGGAATATAGCCTAAATCTCCCATAGAATGATCACTGATAAGAGGTTTTTATAAATAAATCACCTTGTTTCTGCTATTGATTAGAGCTTGAGGAACATTTAATTTCTTAAATAAATAAATAAAAATATTTGGATGTGTGTATTTCAGAAAATTAAGGAGTATTTTTCATGCCTATTTGAATTGTCATATTATTTTTACATTGCTCTTTAAAAATTGTTTTGCAACACCTGCCTTAATATAGAAAAAAGTATCATCTCATGTGTGAACTATCATTTCTCCTGTCATACTGAATGATGTTGTTCCAGGAAGAGAAGGAATAGTTTTTCATCTTCCTAAGTGGTTAGCCTGTCCTGTAAACAAGTCACAAGATGAAATGTTAGCGCGTTTGGAATAAAGTAGATTACGATTGCATTTCCATCAGGAACAGAGTGGTAAAACAGTTAATATGAGCAATACTTTTGCAGCTAAATCCAATAGAGCAACAGATTACCATGGCTGTGACATCTTAAAAGTCATAATGAAATGACAGGGACTAATTCTCATTGTCTCACTATTTCTGAGCAGGTTCATAATCTGGAAAAATCCAGTAAAAACTGATGACTTTTTAAACCAAGCAGATATTAAATATAAGTAGATATACTGGAATCTAAATAATATTTTAATGCAGAGATTTAAACAAAACCATAAGGAACTACACAGCAGGAGTAGATGTGATAACAACATTCACAATCCTAGACCCTCAACAAAAAAAACCCAGAATCACAAAAGCATCTTCTTTCATTATCAGCCACTGAGGTGAGTTAATAAAAAGCTTTCTTTTCCAACACGTTTAGAATGATGAAGTCATACTTTGACACATCTCTAAGGCTACAGGAATGAAAAAAGACGAAGATCGTCCCAGATGGAGAACTAGGAAAAAATAATGCTGCACAAAATTTCTTTCTCTATACTCTAGTCCACCTTCATAGAACAGTGTTCATAACATAACTTCAAGATGTTCAAAGATTTAGTGTAGTTTGATGCACTGCTCACATAATATAACTTCATATCTGGTGAGAATGAAAAAATACACAGCACTTTCATGAAAGGAACCTTGTCTCCTTCTAATGAAAGCTTCCTTAAGTTTGTGAGGGGTTTTTTTGTTACTGTTTTATTATTCAGACATGAAATAGGAAGCTGTAGGAACAATAGGAGGGAGACTGGACAAACTCCTAATTTAAGATTTTATGTGCTCCGTGCCTAGAATACTTGGCTAGTGTTTTGGAAAAGTACATTATTTTTTGAATCAAACTTTTCTGCTCTGAGAGTCTCTGATACTTCTCATTCTGCCCCAGTCATATTCCTGAATGGAGGAACCTCTGATATTTATCATATATTTCAAGTTGTTGTTGTCAACTTTCTCTGCTCATTTACTGAGGGCACTCTTCAAAAATATGGCTAATCACAATTCTATGTCATCAAAGACAAAAATATGCAAAACAACAGGTTTTTATATATAGTGATGGATATTTTGCAACTATACAAAGCTTCTATTATTTATTATTTTTTTATACTTTGTTAGACATATGTAAATTACATTTAGTCTCAATTAATTTTACTCACAAGGAAGAATCTAATTTACATGTGGAAATTTAAAAGAAAATACGTACAGTTCAAGACAAGTACACTTCTCTAGGTAAATTTAGACATTTATGTGAAAGAAAGATGTTTCTATAGATTTCAGTAATACATCAAACAATGTTAGGTGAGAAATATATTCAGCACGGGTCAAGAGAATATCTCATTTCATACTAGAGAACCTATTCATTACACTTTTTTTTCAGAGATATTTTGGTACAGGATGCCAATGAAGGTACATCTCTGAGGAGTTAGGTATAGCTGTGTTTCCTGCCTCCTCATGGTAAAGGCTACTTCTTGTGAAGGGCCCTTAGAATTCTCCAAATTTTTATGCTACAGAGGAATGTCAATATAAAATAGCCAGATTTAATAAGCAAAGCCTCTCTGTATCTTTTGGCAATGAGATTTTTTTGTATCAACCTACCTACCTGCCTGCCTACTTACTTATCTATATGCATATAAGTGTATATATATGCATATATATGTATATATGTACATATATATGTGTGTGTATGTGTATATATATGCCATTTACTCTGTATGTTTCATCTGGGCTTTGCTTTAGGCAACACACTGTTTATAATTCCATTTTTAATTTGAAAGGTATTTTATTCATATTATGTATTTCTTTAAATATAATTTAAAATCTATGTGCAAGAACATGAATGAAGTGGCCCTGTTCTCATTACAATGTTTCAGATATCTAATTAGGGTGGCAAAAAATAGAAAACATGTGTCCTGGCAGCCAAGAGGGCAAACTGCATCCTGGGGTGCATCAAACAGCATAACTAGTTGGTCAAAAGAGGTGATTATCCTGCTGTATTCAGCATTGGTGCTGCCTTTCCTGGAGTATTATGTGCAGTTCTGGACCCCATAATTAAGAATGATGTGAATGTACTTGAATGTATCCAGAGGAGGGCAAAAAAGCTGGTAAAAGGGCTGGAAGGCTGTCCCAATCCAATATCGGGGGAGGTTTGGATATGATCCCAAGAGTGAGATTAAGACACAAATGAGGTAAATACCGTATACCCAGAACAGGTTTTTATTTAAAAAGTAAAGAGGGGTAGAGATAGGACAGAATGGAAGGAAAAGACAGAAATAAAGCAAGGATGCGGGATAGGGCTGCAAGAATAGTCACCACCATGGATCCAGCAGTGTCCCATAGGTCCTCAGTCTTGAGTTCTTCTGTGGTGGGTGCACACGGGTCTGGCTTCAATGGTGAATGCACACAGAGAAAAGTTTCTGTTGCCTTTTTAAGTTCATCGTATCTGCTTATTAGCATATCTGCCTACCTTTAGTTTGTTGGGTTTTTTTTCCTCTGGTCCCACAGGTTTTGTTGCATCTGGCTTCAGGGCAGGAACGTTTGCCTCTTGGAAGTCCATTATTAATGCATGCATGGGGTCTGGCCTACACAATGGAGCAACAAACGGCTACAGGATGGGGCCAGCTCAGCACACCTCTGCCCCTTTGAGGACTTTGGCAAAGCAACTGCAAAAGAATGGGGTGGTGCATCCTTCAATACACTCCCGCTTCCCTGGGAGACACTCTCCAGACCAATCCACAGGCCACAGCAGCTTGTCCCTGAGGTTTGCACAGACCGAGTAAGCTTTGAGACAGTCATATGGCATTTCAGTCTCTCACAAAGGCATGTCCTATGGGGACTAGCTAAGGACTCTGGGCTTGTCTAGTTTGGAGAAAAGGAGGCTGGGGGGTGACCTCATTGCTCTCTACAGATTCCTGAGGAGGGGATGTAGAGAGGGAAGTGCTGATCTCTTCTCCCTTGTATCTAGTTCTAGGATGCATGGGAATGGTTCAAAGCTGTGCCAGGGAGGTTTAGGCTGGACATTAGGAAACATTTGTTTACCAAGAGTATGGTCAAACACTGGAACAGGTTTCCTAGAGGTGGTCAATGCCCCAAACCTGTCAGTGTTTAAGAGGCATTTGGACAATGCTCTTGGCAACATGCTTCAACTTTTGGTCACCCTTGAATTGGTCAGGCAGTTGGACTAGGTGATCACTGAAGGTTGCTTTCAACTGAAATAATCAATTCTAAAAAAATTTTTGAGTTAAAGCTATAGGCATCCAAAGGACTATGAGATCTGTACAAAACTTCACAGGTGTGATTTTCTGAGCTTTACACCTTTCTTTTCCCTCCTAATCACAGGATCTATGTTAAAGTTTAGCTTTTGCTTTAAGTTTTCTAATTACCTGAATACAAGGCTTCATGAGAGTGACTAATGTTTTGCCTGGGTTAATTTCATTAAGTTTTGCTGTCTAGATTTATTTTTTTTTTAAGAATGTCAATGTCTTGTTTTAAAAACATATGCTCATTTAAAGAGGCAGAATGGAAGGGTTTGCTTAGTTTGATTTTCCACAAAATATTCATAGGCTCCAAAATTTTTGCTTAAATTATGCCCTATAGTTAGCTCATATATTAGCCAAAAATTAGTTTTAAATGATTTCCAGTTTCATTTAAAATATATTTCTAGATTTAGTATTTGTGATTTTAATGATGATTTAACATAAATAAACTAATAGAATAAAATTAGAAAAAGAAAGCACACTGTTTGAGAACACTAACAGTTTGGGCATCATTTCAGAAAAGCACTTAAATGTGTGCTTAGGAGGAAAGTAACTTCATTCAAGACAGACAGCAGACAGTGCATGAGACAATGTGGAAGACTGTCTCAAAAAGCAAAAGATCCCAAGACAGTTAGAATTTGGCAATAGAATAAAGCCTCAAAAATCAAGCAGATGGAAATTGGCCAAAACTGAATGAGCAGAGTCTAGAAGCAACTATGTTGTTTAGAAAGTTGTAATTGAACCTGCAAGATGTGTTTCAAAGTTTACAAAAAAATATGTCTGGGATATTCTACATATGGTCATCAGTGTGTTGTCCTAGTAGCTCGAGGGGTTGCTGGATAATAAGGCAGTCTACAAAATCATGATTAATTGAATAGAAAATGATTGTTCAATCTTCCTGCTAAAAAAAAAAAAAAAAAAAAAAAAAAAAAAAAAAAAAAAAAAAAACAGGAAGCATGTCCTCACACAAAACATACATGAGCTGTGTGGGACACCTTGCCACAAGATGTTGTTGACTTGATGTATTACTGAAGTTTAAGAAGGAGCTGGGTAAACCTGCTGCAGGAAAGTCCATCTGGAACTATTAAATAGAAAAGGCTAAGCTTATTTACTTTAACTTTGGTATTTACTGTCATTTCAGACACCCTAGAAACTTGCAGGTGGATGTTAAACATGAAAGAGAGCTTTTCTTTCTTGACCAGAGCTGGTGAGATAAACTTGAGTACTTCAAATGACACCAGGCATTCATGCTTATGCATCTGAATTTCAGATGTTTACTTTAGTTTACTGAATCTCTTCTATTGACTGTCTTGACTAGACAGTTCGTTAATTATATGTCAGTCCATTAACTATAATTAAAGCTTAGACATCTAGCTCACATCTTAGCAGTTGTATGGAGACATCCAAATGAAAGTATTTGAAAGTTTTGCTAAATAACAGAAGCAACTACATCTGCCTCAAGAAATCCCTGAGTTACAGACTGACAAGAACCAGAAAAATATTCCAGGAAATGATCAATGATCATTGGATTCTTGTTGGTTTTGTAAATCCTTACCTAAACAGCTACTATTAGCCAGTGGACACAGATGATAGGTAAAGTAGATGAGATTGATGATCCCTGAACTGTCTTAGTATAGCAACATAGATGTGCTTATGCTCTCTGGGAATATAGTGTGTTGTGTATTCTTAGGTACTAAGATTAAGTCAGCATAGCAAAAAACCCCAAACCAAAACAATGGATTATCAAGCAATCCAGTGAAATTGGAATGAAATTGGTGAGATCAGTAAAGAAGAAAAGATTTTAAATGTGTGCTGTATGAAACAAATTGTTCCTCCTGAAAGGGTTGGAGGCTTATTGAAATAAAGGAACTACTTGCTCCAGGTAGTGCCTTGAATTGTTAGATCTACTTTATGTGAAGACATGAACATATACAAAATATCAAGGTACCACCAAGTCTACATATCTGAAGTAGATTATTTTCCCCATTCTGTCTCATAAGTTACATCAGTACTGTTACCTCACAGCTATTTCCAACACTTTCTGTACATGTTCCCTCAAGCTCCATTTATAGTAACAATTTAAACAGACTAAGAGCACAGGTTTGATTACTGGCATGCAGCTCCTGTCCTTGGTAATGGTTAGCACAGTCCATGGCATGGTTTTGATCCACTTTTCCAGATGGCCCTAGAAGTCATTTGAAGAAAAAATATACACCTCAAGCTGTCCTCACCAGGAAGGATGCATAATACTTTTGTTGCTTGGGGTAAGAAGGAGGAGGAGCTTACCCATCTGACTTCAAAATGCCTTGACATTTATCTTCTAATCAGGATTTATCATGTTTTATTTACTAATGCAGATGTAAATGAGTGGGGATTCTTTTCCCAAAATTTTTTAAATCACTCAAGCAAAGCTCCAAGCTACCCCACGGTACCAGAATATATCACAGGTTTATTATAATTTTCTCTCTTACCTTGTGGTTTCATTGTGCTTATTTTTACATTTTTGTTCTAACTATCCTCTATGGCTGATCCTACCATGAACTTCAGGTGGCTAGGTCTATCTTAATGTTCATACAAAACCCCACTGCGTTTTCTGTGAAGCAACTCGTTCAGATGTAGATCCTATGAATTCTGCTGCTGTAATCCTCTCTCCTCACGAAGGTAGTTGGTTTTTAATAACAGCTGCTGCATCACGATGCAGTACAAAGACAAGGTATTTCCTGTAAATAATGCATGGATTCTCAGAAAAGTGTGCACCAAGAAAAGTTATAGCTTTATCTCTGGAAGTGTAAAGAATAAACTCTTTGGGGAAACAACATATTTTTATTCTTTTCTCATAAATTGCCTAACCCACTGATGTGCACTGAAATGGAGATGAAACAAATCAACGCAGCTACTGTATTACAACACCAATATGTACACTGGGTTCTATGTACTAACATGTATGCTACTGTGATAAATCTGAACATTAATCTGTTAAAGACTGCCATTGTTTATGAATACTTACATTTTTGCAATCACCATGGGCATATTTGATAGTAACAAAGAAAACAACATTTCTAACAAATTTTAAAGTGCAAAGAATGACTTAATATCTTAAAAACCTGACATAATGGAAGTCATTTCCCAGATTGCTACTGTGAAGATTCTCATAAGCCACAGGTTGTTCACTCAAGAAACTTGGGAATTTATGTGTGGGAGATATAAAGAAACTTATACAGAGAACTATTACATGATCATCTCATTTTTTCATAAAATATTTTTCAAAAGTTCCCAACTATATACAGTGGTTTCTATAGCCTTTGCGGCACTAAAGGAGAAATCTTAATAGGGTCTTTGATTGACCCTGCATGATAAGTGATTTGAACTATTTCTCACATGATTGCATGTAGCAGATATTTTAGAAAGTATCGTGCATGAAAGAAATCACAAACCTCTTTTTAACTATTTTTACCAACAGTTATTTAAACTACATGCAGTTTTTAATTCAGCAAGATCTGCAAAGAAAAAATTGCAAGCAGATACAACTATCTGTTGTATGAAATTCTGTTATAGAAAATCTTAGTGAATCGCAAGTTGACCTTCATTTACACTACTGAAGTAATGATTTTCTTTGAGAAATTATGTGGTTGGACCAATTAAATGCACTTTTAAGGTCCACAGGAACTTGGGTTTACTTTTGCTTTCAAGGAATCAAACATTTTCAGAGCGGCTTAACATTTCCTTCTTTGTGAAAGTCATGTTACGGAAAAAGAGATTTCAAAAAAAGGAGAAATATTGTTAAAAGGTATCTAAATGATATTTCCTCTATACAGTATCAATTCCCAAATAAAATAACAGGAAATTTAAAGAGCATTGTTCCTAACATTCAGTTGTGTTATTGATGTAGCTGACAGGTAAGCTACAGTACACAGTCTTTTGCCCTTTAAAATAAGTAAATTGCATTTAAACAATGACTTAAACTGGTGATTTAATCCCTCTGTGTGCTAGTTCCTGATAACAGACCACCTATTAAGTCAACAGGTGAGTGGACCTAAAATGTGCTAAAGGTGAATTCCATTAGAAGAGTATATGAAAATTGCTTTCAATTTTTTCACAACAAAATATAAATAGGCAAAATACAGCAAGTTACAGATGAAATTACATTAATCTGTCGCATTCTAGCTTGCGTAAAGATCTGGATGTTAATCATAGAAAACAGATTTTGGAGATGAAAGTAATCAGTGAAAACTGATGGCATGTACCTATGTGCCTAATTCGGAGGGTAGTGAACTTAATGTTCTTTGGTATGTGTCAGGAATATTTAAATAGTCTAAATATCTCCAGTTTAAAAATATATTTACTTAATTTATTAAAGGAGAAAAGACCTAATTTTGGATTGTACTGCATATTATTTTTTTCTGTATGCTGTACTGATGCACTTCATACTATGTACTTCATACTACGCATACTATTTAGTATGTGAAGTTAGGACAAACTAAAATCCTTAATGCTCTGGACCTCTTTCATCAAACAGAACTTTCTGAAAGTAAACATGCACAATGGATAAAATATTTAAAACAAATTTAAATTTAATTGCTCCCTAAAAGTTATAAAAAATTACTAAATCCTAAAATAAAATGTGTATTTAAACTAGCATTGTGTAATTATCATCTCATATCAGACACATAGTGGGACTTCTTCCCTACCTTCCCCAGATACATGTCAATACCACCTGCAGAGTACACAGAGGTACAGACATGTGTCTAGAAGGAATTCTGGGCTGTACTGTCTGCTTCTGTGCAAACTTCTTCAGAGACGTATAAAACTACTTATATTTTGTCTCCCATGTCAGTCAAAAGCAATAGTTATTAGTGGTTCTTTTTCTTTCTTTCTTTCTTTCTTTCTTTCTTTCTTTCTTTCTTTCTTTCTTTCTTTCTTTCTTTCTTTCTTTCTTTCTTTCT
>NW_020799091.1:53237954-53262611 GCF_003259725.1 Athene cunicularia | reverse complement strand
AAAAAAAATAATTGTTTCCAAAATACTATTATACTCTGTGTGTCACCATTGGACAATTTATCATAGTAATAAGGTAAAGACTTTCCTTCTGACAAAAGAACAACTAACCAACCCACCTAATTTTTATCAAAAGAGGACACAATATGCAAATCTTTATTTAAATGTATTATATTTATAGAAACACGGATTGTGAGGAACTTTGAAGATGTGTCCATACAAATGAATAAAAAGTCTAGTTCCTGACCATTTCTACTGTTTAATTCCTAACATGGTTCCTGTTAATGGTTTTGGTCTTTGCCAGATACTGCAGTTCCAGATCATGCCTGGGCATAGCTCCTGAGAAAACTTATGCCAGGAATATTTCCCGTATATGTTAGGCACAGTCATCATCTTTTTTGGGTGCAAGAGGGTTTAGCTGTCTGGATGTGAACAAAACTATACCTGTTACTTTACGCCCTGTTCTTATCTTAGTCTGTTTCAATTTACAGCTTCAATTGCAGGGATGGTCTCATTCATCTTTGTACCCCAAAAAAAGGAACAGCTAAGCATAAAATATCTTTTGAATATATTTGTGTAAATTGATGTACTAGGTTTGGCTGGGATGAAGTTAACTTCCTTCACAGCAGCCTGTAAGTTGCTGTGCTTTAGATTTGTGAACAAGACAGTGTTGATAAATCACTAGCAATCTGGATCAGGGCTGGCTTTTTAGAAAGGTTTTGGGTTTTCTTCCTGATGTGAGTTTAACCCTTCTTCAACTTAAAGCCCATCAACTCTTGCCCTATCCTCAGTGAACATAAATGCAACTTTATTATTACCTGCTGTAGAAAATTTTGCAGAGAAATCTGGAGGTTGCTATGAATGAAGTATGGATGGAAATATGTGTTTGAAAGCACCAAAAGAAACTGCACATCACAGGGTTGTAAGAGTGGCCTGTATTGATAACAGATGTCATGTCAGTGAAGAACTTACATACAAACACCAAGACAATGCCAACAAGGTTGCAGCATATCATATATATTAGTCTTTTTAGCCCATCAGAAAAACTCGGTATACTGATGAAGGAAAAACCTGCAATGGGCAGCAAAGTGGCCTTAGATTTAGGGAACCTGAGTTAAGCAAGATTCAGGGAGAAACAACCACCCAGCTGCTGACTCCTAGAGTGTATGAAAGATCTGTCAAAAAATGTTTGTTGCCATAAATAAGAGAAAAACAGATAGGACAAAGACTTGTCTTTTGTTCTCAGTCTTGTGATCCTGAACTTTGAGCACTTTGAGCATGTGAGTACATTGAGTGAACCAAGTCTACAAGAGTAGAAGTGTGAAATATCAATCTATTTTATCAATATATTTTGAGGGGGGGAAAAAAAGAAGCACCTTCCTTCTCTAGAAGACCTTGCTTTGAGTTTGATTACGGTAATTTTGCTACAATTCCTCTGTGAGCTACCATAACATATTTGAAGGTTGTTATCACAGCACCTTCCAGGCTTTCCTTCTCTGACTCTGCAGCCCAAATGTTTCAAATTTTTTTTCCATAGATCATGTTTTCTAGATCTTGTTAGTTCCTTTTGGACAATTATATATATTCCCATGCCCTGTCCAGATCATAATCCTTCCTAAAATTGCAACCACATCGGACTCAGAACAGTGAAAGGCCAGGTGGATAAAACACCATCTGGATGATTGGGCTAATGGGTCACACACTACCTGGAAGCCAGTAACAAGTGGAGTACTGCTGAGACTCTACTGTGAGCAGGAGATTTGACTGCAGATGACTTCCAGTTGGAATCATTCTGTTTCTTTGGATCCATGCTCAAAGTAAAGAATTCGAAAGGAAGAAAAGAACATCAAAACTCTTTTAAAAATTGTTTGTATGCCATTGTGGTTTGTATGTCCCAGCAAAGAAGCTGTTTCTTCACAAAACTGCAATAAACATTGACAAATGTTCATTTTGCTGTCCATAATAACACTCAGGTCCTTTTCTGCAGAACCTGTTATTTCCCACTTTGCATTTGTATCATAGTTTGTTCCTGCCTAAGTACAATCCTTTCATCCTACTGAGTTATATCTTAAGCATATTACTACAACAGGTCATTTTTTTTTTAGATTGTATTTTCTCTTCCAAAGTACTTGCAGACTGAGAGTTTCATAACATCTGAAAATCTAATAATGATGCTCTTTCTTCCACTGTCATGAGTGAAAAATATTGCCCAGCCTTGGATAGACTTTTGTGATATCACACAATAAACATCTTTTCACTTTGACAATGAGCCACAGTTAATTCTTTCCTAAAATAGTTTTTCACAGTTTCGTGTTCATATTGCAGTTGTTTAATCTGGACAGTATTTCCCTTGATTGTTTATAAGACTGTCATGTGATAACTTCCAAAGCTCTTCTAAAATAAATATGTACACGATAACTTTCCCTCTATCCACAGATGCGTTAAAATGTAATGAATGTTTAACTGGAGAGTTCTGGTTTCTGCCCATATCTATACTGTTGCCAGTTACAGAGTGGCAGAGTTCAGTATTTCTGGAAATTCATGTTTTCTGGAGGTATTTAATGGAATTATAAATTTCACCATTATTTGATATTGTAAAGATTAATTGAAAATACTGCCTGTCTCTGAATTAAAAGCAATTTAGCAGTATAGAATGTTGATACCACTTAAATTCACTTCATATTCAGTTTTCACTTGCAGCTAACTGGGTTTTTCTCTGTAAAATACTTTCAATTTAACACATTGTGTGAATCAGTACTGAGATGTAACTCAAAGTAAGATATATTTTTACTTTAATGTGTGCTTCTCTTAGCAGTGAAAAAGTTTCATCGTGCAGAGTAATGGAAGAAAAGAATACCAATAATTTTTACTGACACTACGTTGATATCAGCACCCAAGGATAAGCTACAATTTATATTAAAGATACTCTAAGAAAAGTAAAAATACAAAAGACAGACCTCCCATAAACTCATTTAGCTGCAGAATCTTTGGCTAAAGGCCTGAAACAGCTTCCTTTTATTATACTAAAATCTAAATTATTTTATCATACAGTACAATGTCATATCCTATCAATGATGACGTCCTTTGTGTAATTTTTCCCAGCTACATTAACATTCCTGAAGATTCAACGACATCACATGTCATAGGACTTGATGTCCATGTACACCATTAGCTGCAGCACTAGTTTGCACTCAGAAGCAGCTGGATGGAAGAGCAGGAGTGTGCCTTCAGTCTTTTACTTAACTATTTATGCAATGCTGAGGGTAACCCATAAGTAACAGAGAAAGGGAAGTTGTTTGCTACTCAAAGCAACATTTTCCTAAAAAAAAAAAAAAATCCATAATCTTTAAAGAACACAAAAAAAGGCACTGTAAATCTGGGTGGTGACTGTAAGCAGAGCTGTAGGTAGTGAGTAAACTGCATCATTACTGATGCAGCTATACTTCAGAGAGACTTTACTGAGGCTTTTCTTTTTTCCACTAAAACTCTGGCACAAGTAAAAGCACAAGGAAGCCATTTGCTGTTGGATTACAAACAAAAGGCAGAAGGGACAGAGCCTGATTATTCCCTGGTCTTTATTCACAATTCCCTGGCCTGCTCCATGTCACTTTGGTAGGGATCTAAGGACATCACGCCTATAGCCCAGTGCTACACTCCCAGATGAAGATGCTACACACTAAGCTGAGTCTCACTGACCAACGACATTGCTAGTTTGTTTTCCCAGAGCTCCAGCTCTGCTGGAGCCATCTGCAATTTACCAGAGTTGTGTCCTACCCTGTTTTGCTAGAGTTTCTAATGCTGCACAGACTAGGAAAGGATACTGGCAGGTAATTCCTTACCTTTATGCCTAGGCATATCCAAATAAGAATTTAATGCTTTCAAAAAAGATTTCTGGGGAAAACTGCCATCATAGAAAGAACAGGGTGAAAATACTACACTTTGCAACTGGTGATAACCTACCTTGCCTGATAACACAGGATTTCCCAAATTTTGAATAGGGACTAGATTTGTCTCTGCAGTAATGCAAAAATGTGAGAAGCCACACGCTTAACATAAACACTTTTTTAGAAGAATGCTGGGAGTTCTGCTGATAAAAATGCCAAAATAAATGGCTTACTTTGGAAGATTGTTAAAAACATGTGAGAAGAAAAGTTTAATTTTTCTTCTTGTTTTCAGTCTGTTTCTATTTAACATTTGGCAAGCACAGAACTACGGTTATTTTGTTGATTAAAAGATTCTATGTTTGCTTGCTCCTAAATAAAAGTGATTCCACAAAAAAGGAAAAAGATGCTTCTTCCACTTAATTTTCAATGAATGGGTTGCTTATGCTTTGCTAGGAAGAGGTCAATGCTTGCCCTAGGGAGCCCAGTCTCACAGTGCAAGAAGAATGAATCAGAACAAGGTGGGTAACAAGGTCAAAGGTACCTGAAGGAATGTATTTTTCTGCTGCTTGTGGCATGTATTTTGCAGCTCAGCATTCACACATCACAGGGTGCTGACACCTATAGGAATTCAGTTAACGATGTGTGGGTTTTTAAATCTTCTCTCTGGTAGAGACAATGATCTACTCAATAAAGAAAGAGAGAATTACTATTGAAAGCCTGTTCTCAATGTAAAGTAAAAAAAAAAAAAAAAGAAAAATGAACTAGAGATACAGATCTGATTTGTACTGTTCAGTTTCCCTATTAACAAGAAAATGGAGAATGCTGTCATTTCATCTTTTTAGAACTTTTCCGATCAGTTACAACATCTGTAAGGGTTTGATTGTGTAACTTGGAAATAGTCAGAATTGCTTAAACTTCTCTGCAAACCCATTGAGAAAGTGAGGACGTAAAGAAGCATACCACTGAATTTTCTCTAGTTGTTTGGGGGAGAGCAGTGAAGATCCTTATCTCCTTATTCTTTTCCCATCCCAGTCCTTGCTCTATTTCTGACACACCAGTAACTGGAAACCTCTGAAACCTGTGTCAGGATGTGAAAACAGATCCATCCACTCAGTGTTCAGGTGCTTCTGTGCATTCCTTACATAGGAACTTGATTCACCTCTAAGGTTCATGGGCAAGATGCAGTTCTGAAGGTTGTTTGTCTTCCTGCCACACAGGACAGGGAAAGCAAGTTCCATAGCAAAAAAAACATTAAAACTGTGGCAATATATAGCACCACAGAGTGGTTTTGGTAACCGTTTTTAATTTCTGGGTTGAATTTTCAGAGCCAGCTGGTGTAATACTGTTGTGTTCTGACAACATTTAAAGACAGAGCATTAGACAATACATCCCGTACTTCAGTATCCTTACCAAAAGAGCTAACTGAGTCACACCAGATATAGGCAGTACAACTGACCCAAAAGTATGGTTTGATTTAAGCTTAAATGCTTACTTCATCCAGTCCTGGGATCCCCAGCTCAAGAAAGACAGACCTTTTAAAATGGGTCCAGAGGAGGGCAACACAAATTGTCAAAGGGCTGGAGCACTTATCCTGTGAAGAAAGGCTGAGACACTTGGGGCTGTTCAGTCTGGAGAAGACTCTGGGGACAACTTGTTGTGGCCTTTCAATGCTTAAAGGAGGCTTATGAGAAAGCTGTAGAGAGAGTTTTTACCAAGCTTTGAAGTGACAGGACAAGAGGAAATAGTTTTAAACTGAAAGAAGGTAGATTTAAATTGGAAATGAGGATAAAATTTTTTATGTTGAGAGTGGTGAGTGGCTGGAACAGGTTGCCCAGAGAGGTCGTGGGTCCCCCTTCCCTAGAAGTGTTTGAGGCCAGGTTGGATGGGGTTTTGAGCAACCTGGTCTAGTGGAAGGTGTCCCTGACCATGGCAGGGGGATTGGACTAGGTGATCTTTAAAGGTTCCTTTCAATCCAAACCATTCTATGATTCTATAAACATAGATACACTCCAAGATTGTAATAAGACAGAAGCATTTATTGAGTAGAATAGAATAGACAGTTTCCGTTGGAAGTGACCTACAATGATAATTTAGTCCAGCTGCCGACAATATTTTCCTGGATTCCAAGGTCAGTTACTTGTGGGAAAAAGGGTGTAACTCAGACTCTATTTCCAGTAGCCATTGGATAAAAAGCTAATATTGCAATGGGAGAAGGGAACTCTTACTGCAGTAGCTTATTGTCCTTACTGCTAATTCCTCACCTCTGCTTTTCTGAGTCATTTCCCTTTATGAATTCTTATATAGCTTCAGTGAATAAGTGCTAAAAGTCTTTCAGGGCATGTCATTTGACCTCTACAAGTAGAAGAGGGAATGGCCTCCTGGGCTCCCGTTCAGTGCTCATCCCTCCAGATTAGTATACAGAAGGTCTGCTACTAATGCTTTTAAGATATTGCCATTGCCCACGTTTTAAACAGAAGCCCCAAAACAGCAAAAGGGTGAAGCTATTGGCAGTAAACGCACATGGAACTTAAGTTCTGGTGCCTGGTTTAGGAACCGCAGTTGTCTCCTCATTGTTCTTGCTGACATCCTTTGCACTTCATCTTGCAGCAACCTAGCTGCTGCAAGTCTACTAGAAAAGAAAGAATTCCTCCTATTCCTTTTATTAGTAAACCTGGTGCCTAAAATGGACTTAAGAGGAGTCAGATGCTAGAGGGCATATTTAGAACAGCCTCCAGCTCACTTTCAGCTGGATAAAAGTTGCACATTTAAGTATAAGCCATGAGCATAACCCAGGACAGATAAGAAAAGAAGGAAGCATCCTTAGATGTCACATTAGGTAAGTGGCATGAATCACCCTGTAGCTCTAACTTGATTTTTTTCTATAATCAATGGTTTATCAGTGTAGACTGAGGTTACTAATGTTAGAAGACTGAAGGTGGGTGAAGTGAATCTCTTACCAATGTCACAGTGCTAACCTATCTTTGTGGATCTCACTCTAACCGTTTAATGCTTTAACCATCTATTTAAACTTGATTTAGGTAGTACAGACTCTTCACCTTTTTAAGAGAATCACTTGCAAAATCTGAATTGTTATTCATTTCTGTTTAAAGATGTGCTTAACATGGCATGCACACAAAATACAAATGCAAATATAGAAACACAGCAATATCCCATTATCTCTCCAGAAGTTCCTACCACTGGAGTTACACTGTAGTCACTCATATTGTTTTAAGCTCACAGGAAAGAAACTGTTTTGGACCAACATCTGATAAGGACCTAAGGAAGAACAATAAAGTGAAGAGACTGCAAGTGATGGTTAATGAGGAAAGACTGAAAAAGCTAATGGATGTTATAACTGAATAGGGAAAAAAGCTTATCTAGTGATAGTTATAGGAAAAAAAAACCTGTTAGATTTATATATATATACTTCAACACTATAAAAGGCTACTTAACAAAGTAAACCTTTAAAGTAAAAGGACATTGGATTATTGGCAATGAGATGTCAGGATAAACTGGTTTAACACCATGGAAAATCTTCCTCATTCTTGGAAAGCTGAGCAGGGCAGAACAGTGGATATAGTGTAAGTCTCACCCCTAGTTCCATTTAAAAAACAGATGTAACCTCCTTGTAGGCAGATGCAACAGAAAGATGACAGATGGGTAGTCTTGAGTGTTGTTAACACTCAGGATGCTGCCCAACTGAGGTTTGATTCCGGCTCCCAATTACACAAGCATAAGCACAGAATAATTCCAGAAAGTTCACTGTAGCTGTTAACTCAATTTAGCTGAATCAGGCTATTTTTATTGAGATCTAAGCCAGCATTATTATACTTCTAGTTCTACTCTCCTAGAATTTTCAGATTTTTTTCATGGGTCTCTCAAAATCATAGCACATTTTTGAGATATCAGAGAATTCTGTTGGTTAACACTGTCTAAGGAATTGATACTTGCTCCCACAAAATAAGCCATAAAACCTTCCAAAAAGACTGACTCCTAAGAGGAAGTGTTTGGCCATTTGAAATTATTTCTCATTGCTCTATTTATTTATTTGGATTTCAGTGCCAGGATATCCTTTTCACAGTAGCAGAACCTTTGAAAGAACTGTCAGAATGTGTAAAATGATTAATTTAATCTAGGATCATTCAACCTGGATATTGTAAAAGAGACACCACAGATGTATTTTGGAAGCTGAGATTTTCCTTCAGTGACTAGTATTTTTGCTCCAGAATTTGTTCCGAATGTGAAGAGCTTTACCCTGATGTTTCAGAAAAGCCTGCTTACATATTTTTAAATAACAAATGATCCTTTGGAAATGTTGATATCCCTGAAACTTGTATTTATCATTTAACAGTCAAATGGCATCTGAAACAGCCAAGAAACAGCTTTAACCTGTCTACCCAAGTTATTTAAAAATTATAGATGTTTTTTCAATCAAGATTTTTTTTTTTTTTTAACATTTTGTCCTTTACTCTTGTGCCTAGTCTGATGACAACTGTTTATTTTAAACTAAACCTTGAAGTGATTACTCAAAATTCAGATCAATTACTTTTAATTTCAAAGCCAGTACAAAGCTTCTTTCAGCACTGTGAGACAAAATTGAGTTTTGCTTTCCCCAACATGAAGGCAAAATAAGCTTTATTCTCCTCTTCTTGGAATCAAAGTACAAATCTGTGGCGGCAGACCAGGCATAGAGTTGAAGGGAGTGGGCAATGGTGAAGGATTTCTAAAAGGAATCAGACAGATTTTGAGAGGCATTTGGCCAGGCTGTGAAGCTGCTGTAAAGACCAAGGATGTTCATGGTAGGGGAAAGAGCATTGGGTTCCTGAGGGCAGCAAGCCTCCCCTATGACCTCTGTCCGTAGCCCAGGGGCTCCTTTAAGCTCAGCCTGGGCCCCTGATCCCTCCAGTCCACCAAGACACCCATCAGGACATTGTGTATTGCCCTTGGCAGCAGCTGTAAAAGCAAAGTACAGTACTGATGGGAAATAGAAATCAGTGCTTTAGGCAGTTCACAGTGCTAAAACATCTGATACCCAAAGCTTCTGGAAAAGGCGAAAAGGGCAGCTTTGGGGCAGGATTCCTGCTATTGACAGTACATATGTCTCAGTATCAGCTAAATGAATGTAACTACGGGAATGTTAACCCTTCCAAAAGACTTTCTAATGTTCCTATCAGAAATAGAGGTTGTCAGCAGGAAAAAGTGGCCTCAGAACTTCTAAAAAAAATGTTTAACAGTTTATTTTTAGTGGTGATTCATTTACTTGATGGTAGAACACTTTGATGTATGCTACTTGTTTTGCTGAGGATACTTCCCTAAAGTACACTTATACCTATGTTCCCCGTAAACAGTGTTTTCTTAATCAGCCTATTGTTGGGGTTTGGAGTGGGGGAGGATGGGCCATGCAGGGTATGGGGAAAATACTGCCTGCTTTTATGCAAGCAGCAGAATTTCTGAAAGAAAAAAACAAAAAAACAAAACAACCCACAAAAAAACAGCCCAATTAATATTAGGAATTTGAACCATGAAATCATGCCCAATATCAACAGAGGGAGTTAACTCTTCACAGTCTCAAAGTGAATCTGCTCATAGTATTCTTAATTGCACATTGTATCCTGGAGTTCTTAATTCACAAAGAAAATGTAACAATTAAGTATGTTCTATTGCAAGTAATGTTCTTTGCCTAATTGATTTACACAATATTAAGCAGAAAAAATGTGGTTAACAGATCAAAGGGAGGTGATTCTCCCCCTCTACTCTACTCTTGTGACACTCCATGTGGAGTACTGTGTCCAGCTCTGGGGCCCCCAATATAAGAAGGACAGAAACCTGTTTGAGCGGGTCCAGAGGAGGCCACAAAGATGATCATGGGGCTGGAGCACCTTCCTCATCAGGACAGGCTGAGAGAGTTGGGGTTGTTCAGCCTGCAGAAGAGAAGGCTCTGGGGAGACCTTATAGCAGCCTTCCAGTACTTAAAGGGGGCTACAGGAAAGATGGGGAGGGATTCTTTATCAGGGTGTGTAGTAATAGGATGAGGGGTAGAGGTTTTAAACTGAAAGAGGGTAGATTTAGATTAGAAATAAGGAAGAAATTCTTTACTGTGAGGATGGTGAGACACTGGAAAATGTTCCATAAAGAAGCTGTTGATGTCCTCTCCCTGGCAGTGTCCAAGTTCATGTTGGACAGGGCTTTGAGTGACCTGACCTAGTGGAAGGTGTCCCTGTCAATGCAGGGAGGTTGGACGTAGATGATCTTTAAGGTCCCTTCCAATGCAAACCATTCTATGATTCTATGAATATAGCATTCAAACTGTACCAATAAAAACAACATTTCTATAAATATACCTCTTGTGTAGGAAACTCAGTTTAGGTATTATTTTCTTAACATAGGACATGAAGAGCTGCCTTTGCTATTTACATTTACTGACCACTGAGGACAGTGCTAAAAGGTTAGAGCATGCAATCGTTTGCCAGTCACAGCTGGCATCTTCTCTGAAGGTTCCCACCAGCCCCTTCCCAACTGCAGTTGTGAAGGAGTCCTTTGTTACAGATTGTGATGCTCATGGTATTCTCTCAATGTGGGATATGTGTCCTCTGCAAATTTATAATTTCTGCCCACTTCAAGATTAACTAAAGGAATCATACTAAACATTTCCTCGGGTGTTCAGGCATGTTCTGCAGCATTTTGGTATTTACTTTTCTTCCTCACACATGGACGTCAATTCCACCAGTTTAGTACTTGCTCTGGCACTGCAATATTCACTCAGAAAATTTACTCTTGTGACACTTTCATCCTACTGCTCTGGTCCCTGTCTTATTCTGTAAGCACTTGCCAAAACCTTGTATGACACCATGGACTGATTTGCTTGCCTGTCTGCTTTTGATGACTCCAAAAAGTAATGTATAAGTGCTTTACATTTGACGTATTCTCAGAAATCTCAACACTACCTGTTTCATGTACTTGACTATTTTGATCTGATTCATTCCATCTATTTGTAGCAGCTAATATAGGTCCCTAAGGCAGGAATGTAGTCACCCACAGCTCCATATATAGTTAATGGGAGGTAGTAAAGACTTCACCAGAGCAAATTAGGATGCTGTAGAAGAATGTTTTAGGCCACAGTGCATTTTGTTTCCCCATCCCTATCTAAGAACTTAACATGAGTGTAATCCTAAGTGAAATCCCTGTAGTAAACAGAATAAATGCACTAGTTACTGCCTAATTTGGGTTTTCTCCTGATTATCTTCATGTGATGAGGAAAGACCTTTATGTTCCCAGACCTAAGCTATCTATCTATGAGCAAGGACTATGCTTATTTGGTTGTTAGGGATTTTCTTTGATTATGTCATCCCATATGCCAAAAAATACTAGAAGTCTAGCATGTCTTGTTTGGGCCATCTCAAAGAGATTTCTGTAATCTGTCCTGAAAATGCATCAGTACGTGAGTAATAAAAATACAGTATAATATGCATAATGATATATTCACATACATATTACTTGTTCCTACTTTATTTACATTAGTATTAGTATTTGTATTCCTATTTGTCTTAACATTAAAAATTAAAAAGCTGCAAATAAAAAACCTGGGATTTTTATATTGTTACATAATGGGAGAAAAATAAGCATCTGTCATGGATTTATGTTATATTTTTGTACTGCAAATGTTTTTTAGTAGATGTTGATTCAACCTAAAGTATAACACTTTAAGGTACATTAATGCCAGATAGAAAGTTACAATAGTTTATACAATATTTCTAGTAGAGATTTTGATGAAACTATACCTTCTTGAACACTGCTGGAAGAATTTACCTGAATATATTTTTCCTGAAGCAATCTCAATATATTACTATATTTTAATCATGTGTGAATACACTCAGACACTTGTGTCTGAAATGTATTTAACAATGTGTAATGTCATTGCTTTTCAAAACAATGAGGCTGGACTAATAGAAGGGGAAAATGAGTTCCCTGGTTCATAACCATAGAAAGACTTGTTTTATATAACCTACACAAACCCGGGAATAAATGCATATGTATGCACAGGAATACTCTTTGGTTCATTTCCTTTTTTAAAATCCATTTATGAATATATATTTTATTTTGCTAAAAGCAAGATAGCTACCATAAACTGCCAGGCTAAATGCAAAGTGTCACTGGACATCTGCTTTGTTTCATTGTCTGACTGCCTGTGTGTGTTGAAGCCCTCTTATCCAAAGCACTGATTTATATTCAGGAAGTATATGAATCATCTTAGGCTGTTAGACCTAGGAACTTAGCTCTTTCTTTTCTAAATAGAAATGTTTGGCAAGTTATAAGAAGCCTAGAAATATCTTGTTAGTAGAAAATGCTTAGCAAATGTAAGTTCAAATCCCCAGCCAGAATGTCATTAATGTTGTTCAGTGAGAGTGGCAGAAACTCTCAAGAAATGATCAGTCCAGCAAAATGTGGAGCATCTTCAGTTCCTTTTGAATGTGGTGGAAAATCAAGTTACTCATCAGATTGCTGGAAATATTCAACATATAACAGATAAAGCCCAAATGGAGGAATTTCAATGGTCTGGTGACCCATTTTACTTGTGCTAAGATTGTTTGTTTCTCAGAATCCCTCAAATGAATTTCAAAAAAAGTAGAGAAAAATCCCAGATTAATTAGTAAGTCAGCACCACAAAGGAGTAAGCTTTTTAGAAAATGTATAAAATGAGTACTTCTGATCCTTTTGCCAATCTATTAATTCTCCAATTAAAAAAAAATGCTAGGGTGAGACTTCATTATATCTTAAAAGTTGTGGAGAAAAAACTGCAACAGAAAAAAATCTTGCCTTGAAAATCAAAGACAAAACATTAAAGTAGTTTTGTAAAATAACATTAATGTTCATGAAATATGCTTAAAGTGGAAATTGCTTTGGGAAGTTGGGAAATCTTCACATAGTGCTGAATGTTGCACACAAGATGCAAAGCACTACATGGTTTAAAAAGACACAATGGGTCAAGAACAACGTTAAAGTGAACACAGTATTAAAAGTGTGGAAAAATAAACATTAAAAGGCCCTGGAAAAGATATTTTACTTGGTAACTGCAAGATCTCTTTCCATTTTCAGTATTACTTTTGGTTACCTTTTTCAAAACAAACAAAAGAAGCAGCATTTTAATCTGGGATTACTCATATTGGGTTTATTTAAAGACAGATGTTTTCTGCTTTGTTTATTTTAGGAAGGACAGTGTTTCAGTAGGATTTTCAAACAAATAATATAATTTAAAAGCCTCTTTTTTGATGAGAAAATAATTTGAACATTTTCCCTTTTGCTTTAGTTATAATAACTTGGAATTAATATAATAGACAGGTGATGTTTGCATGTTCAGATTCACTAGGATTCTGAAAAATAACTAAAACCCACAGATCAAGGGCAGCTTCTGGTTTTGGCTATTTTTTTCAACTATAGCAGCTGGCATAATAATAGATATTCCCCCTACAGATTTTCTTGCATTTATATTATCACAGCTAAAACAACACTATTAACAGATATCATTGTGCTGAGGAAGTTTTTCAGATCTTCCCTGTTGTATGCTATTTAAACAGCAGAGAGCAACAGGAACTGGTGTAATTTCAGCAACTGAGCATCGCTTTTAGCTGTGCAGGGCTCTCAGGCTCTCCCAGGGAGCACCTGAGCCCCCAGACCCCAACCAGCTGCATCAGCTCTGGGGTGGAGGGTGGAGGTGAGGGGGACACCAGCTGGAGGGCACATGAGATAACCTGCTGGACCTGTCACAGCTTGCCATAGCTCTTGCTATTTCGGAGCAGACAGCCTCCTGCTCCTATGGACCTGCAGCTCAGTGGGGGCAAGTGCGTGCAAGTCCTCTCCTCCTGCCCTGCACCCATGCAGAAAACAGAACCAGTGCATGGGCCTGTATGGGGGTGGGACTGTCTATATCATCAGTATTTATTCATAAATCATTAATTACTGGTAAATTAGAAATTATTGATAGATTTTTTTGTTAATTATTGGTAGATACCCTGGCACAGTTCTGGCCCATGAAACTAATTGTCCCTCCAGAATGGATAGTCACTCACGTTACCTCTTCCTGATGATAGCAGTTTGGGTGCAGCCATTCTTTCCTGATAAAGAGCTGTAAGAGCTATGAGACACCATGTCACTTAACTCAGATATGATTCTGGTGTAGTCTAGATGCATCCAAAGCAAGGCTGAGTCTAGCTAGGACTATTGCTAGATGAAGAGGCTCCAGGTTTCAACAACAATAATAATCCCCCCATGCTTCATACCAGAAAATCCACGTTGAATTAATACACGATGTTTTTAGAATAACAATCTGTCTCTCATGCGTATAACACACATTACGCTGTGCGACAAACTTCTGAAATATATTTATAGATGGCTACACTGTGCCACCTGGAGTTTTAATAAACCAAAACAAATTATTTTCTCTCCATCTCATATCATATTATTTATGAATATAGTATTCAGATTTTGAGCAAGAGTTTACTTCCATGAATCATGGATAAGGAATTTATGAATAGATTTGCAAGTGTTCTGAGGAAGGCTCATCAGCTATCCAGAAAGCACTATTAACTGTGTAATTTGTCAGTATATTTTGGATTTTGGGAAAAGGAGGAAAATAAAAGGTAGAGATGGATGTGAGAGCATTACAGAAGTGAGTCTCCCCAAATATTTTAGAATGTTAATATTGTGGGTAAGAGTCACAAGAACTACCACTGCAGAGAAATCCAATGACATTCAGGATATTTTATTCCCTTTCCTCCCACTTATTTCTGCCTGCCTGAACAGCTGTTTTGGCTGTTGCACAGCTTTAGTGTATCTTTAGAACTCTGCCTGGCTCAGGTACATTTAAGTGGATGGGTCTGAGTTTGAGGTATTGCTGTAGTGCTCCTGGTGCAATTACCCCTCTTTAGGGAACACTTACTCTTTTTTTTTGTCCTGTCTTTTTATGTGGGAAAACCACTAGTTGAGAAGAAAAGACGTCTGTGGTGAAAATGTGTCTATAGATTTTTATTTTATACAGAAAGAGAAAATAGCTACAGCTATTTTGTTAGTTAAAATACTTGTACTTTTACAACATAGAAATGTAGCAAGTACAAAATTGTCAATATAAATCACATTCATTTCCTTAATAACAAACAGAACATTGCCATTTTAGTCACCTGAAGACAGATTCCTACTTTAGCAATATTAACAGGTCTTGAAGTGAATCCACTAGACTGATTTTAATTTCTTCCTACTAAAATAGTAGGTTAATTTACATGAAAGCAAAAGGGAACAAAACTTACACACACAAACATTTTTAAATATGGAAGGTTTTTGAAGTACAACTACCATTGAATAGTCTAACCAAAGCATGTATTGCTGCATGTGGACAAAAGTTTTGAACACCAGCACCTGCCTTCAATATGGCTCAGTATTAAATGAGAATGAACATAGTGAGGCAACTATGTGAGTTGCCATATGGAGTCTCATGTGTTTGCTGACATGGATATAAAAGAAGAAATATTACTGTACCCAGTATACAACATTTCAAATTGTTTTGTTCTTTTTGTTCAACACTGCACAATTTTAGTCCCTGTCCGTGAGTTCACGGCACCTTTCTTGGTCTGTGGTCCTGAATGAGTTGGTGTGGCAAGGCAAAGGTACCCCATGGGACAACAGTTTGTGTCCTATCTCAAGTACTGAAGCCTGGTTATTGGGGTCAGAGCACCAGTTTCTCCTCACAAGGCAACAATAGTCTGCTTTCCTAATGGAAATACTTGCAAGCATGTATGGATAGTTGACTTAGTAAACTTTTTAAAATTAAAAAAAAATCAGTAAATATGAAGATTTATTTTCTCTTTGGAATTTGTTTTTATTTTATTTGAATTCCAACTTAAATGCTGTAGCCACCAACATAAATTATTAAACGGCGCATAGGCTACACAAGAAAAGAGTTAGGCATAGGCCAGGAGAATTGTCCCATGTCACCATCTTTGTAGATGATTATGTGGGAAATGTAAGAAGAAACACTACTTTATCTTTTAAAAATTATCAAAGTGTACCTGGAAGCCTAGAAAGGGTATGAAATTTCACATGTGATCAAAAGATGTGCACGGATTCAAGATCACAATGTAGAACAATTGAAGAAGAGGTGCTGCTGCTTCATTACCAGCTATTAAAGACTTAGTCTCTGATCATAATTAGGGCAAATGCTCATTAATGTTACATAGCAGAGAAGTTCTGGCTTACATGAACAGCAAAGGAAGAGCAAAGTCTATGGGATATGAAGAGAATTCAGTGAGTTACAAGGATGCCAAGCTATCCTTCCCAGTACACACACATGTGAAGCAACCCCTGAGCCTGCTAACACATGCTGCTGTAATACAGAAAAGAGAAACAAAATGGAAAAGCTAAGGAAATCAGAATGAAAGTACCGGTCCTAAAATCTTACATCCAATACTCCCTCAGACAACGTGAAGTGGCTTAGAAAGAAGTGTAAAAAGAGTCCCGAGTAAAAGCCAGTAGCATTTGGGTCAGGGGAAATCTTCACCAACTGAGGTGGCCGCGCACTGGGCTCTCTGACAGGGGGTGGCTCTTCTAGTCCCTCATGAGTGTTGCATCACAGGGCAGGCTGAGCAAAAGCCATTAGAAAACATCAGGATGAAGCCACTGATGAGGGTACGTGAGCTGTTCCAGTGCTTGTCACTGGGACTGAAGACCTGTGGTCTGAGAGAAAGAGGCCAGGAAAGGCAGCACTGTTGGCAGACACACTGTGTGTGCCATCTTTCCTCCCACAGTGTTAAATTCCTGTCTCTGCGGAACAAGAGGGAGCTCTAACAACATGCCACAGTAAATTCCCACCTTTCATACATGGCAGGCAATTCACGAAAAGCATCTAACAAGGAGTTCAGGGCTGATCAAACTTCTGGGGAGTAAGTGCCACAGGGTATGAGGGATGATGGATGCATACAGGATTGGACTTTGCTAAGAAGTTTCTGAAATCTTGTCAGATTTAAGAGGAGTCAGCTGCATTCTAGGTGCAAGGCAGGCTGTTTTTAATGGCTAGCTGTGAGTGAGGTGTTTTGGCATCCGTCAAGATTATGGCAACATGAGCTTTGCTTCATTTATATCTGAAAGAGGCAAGGTGGGGAAGAAGGGAGGAGACCACACTGTGGCCAGCTACTGTGAGCATCTCCCACTGGTCCAGAGCACTCCATATTTTGGAGCTGCACAGGCTGGGCTCACTCTTCCTTTGGTTTCTTCCCTTATTCCTTAATCCCTTATGCCTAGATCCTGCTGAATCACCAGAGATAGTGGGAAAGGAGGACTATCTCTTGTCCTCACCTGGGACCACCTGTGCTGCTGATGCTACCACTCAAGGCTGCTGCCCCTGCAGTGAGGGCTAGTGACCTGCTACTATTTTCTAACAGCATTCCCAAAAATAGTTTCTGTGTTTCCAAGAAAATGTGTAATTTTAAAATCTCCACTTGTAGACAAAAATACATGGAGCAATCAACTTAATGGTTAGGTATCACAGGTGGAAAGCCACTTTTCCTGACTTTTGTGCCAACTTCTATTTCCATCTGTCACAAAGAAGCAATAAAAATGTTTTATTGCCAAGGACTTCAATTAACTTTTTCAACTGAAAAATAGGTATTCTTTTTATCAGGCACATTTTACAGAAAACAATGTTTTTGACAATAGGTCAAGGAAGCTATTGTCTTCTTTATTTTAAACACCAGCTATTACCTATAGAGGTTGGTGGTTTCAAACATAAAATCAGAAATATGGTTTAAGTTCATATTGCATTCTTATATTAATTTCATGTTATTTTCCCAGGTGCAAGATTGACAAACTGTTTAGCAATCAGCAAAAGGGCTTGTTTTTATTTTAGAAGTAAAAGAAAGTTCATGAATGTGAAAATATGCGAAGTCTCACCCATATTTTATTAATGAATATATTAATATACCTTCATTAGGGAATTTCTCAGTGTGAAAACATGCAAATGCCATTATTTTAAAAAACACAAGGAGAATCTGATTCACACTGATAAAAAAAATAAAGCCTTTCAGAAAATAACAGGCAACTCACTGGGGCATAACTGACCTATTCCTTTCTCACTTATTAAATGAATCTGAGGATCATTTCAGGATTGTATTGATCTCATTTTTAAAATGACAGGTGACCTCCAAACCAGTTCACACACCAATGTCTCTTAGTGGAGCACAGAGCTGCTTGTCAGTGGTGCCCTCTGAATTGAAATAGACATTGATGGACAAGACCTTCAACTGGCTATTTAAAACATGCAGATTTCCCCTATTAAACTGATCTTTTTTGTTGGGTTTTTGTTGTTGTTGTTTGGGCTTTTTTAATGAGCTTTTATTGATTAGGTGTTTATAACTACAGTAAATTAAAGGAGTGTTTGCAATGGCATAGTTAAGAATTTGTAATCACTGACATTATAATACAAAGGTTTTGCCACAGGTTTATAAAAAGGGTTATGTTATTAGCTATAAATATATCCTTCTCTAGTACAGTCCTAAGTGTACAAGCTTGACTTTTTTCTATTTTGAAGAAAAATATGAAATTTCTGTAAGTTAAACAGATTGTTCTATTAAAATATGAGCATCTTGCTACTTCTATCACAATTCAGCAAGAGTAGTTTCAGAGGTGTCAGTATAGCTATAGTGCCTCAAAATTTACTGCAGATTTTTAGTGTTCGAAAGGTGAAAACAAAAAAGATATGATCTGTCTTTTTGGCAACACCTATGATATTGCTACATGTACATGCATGTTTTATTTTAATCGAAGCAACAGTGTAAAACAACTGCTTGATTTAGAAATGGTGGGTATTACATACATTTTCTCAGAGCTTGATTTTACTCCTGTGGCATCTGTTGTTCACATAGTACTTTACTATAAAATGCTGTTCAGAAAATGAGATCTTGATCACAATTACAGGAAATGTTTATTAAATATGAGTGAAGGAAGAAAAAAAATTATCAGATTAATTATAATAATTCCTTGCATATTGACTTCCTTTGCAATAAAGTTTTCCCGGTTTTGTTTTTTCTTTAAGAGAAAAGTGAATGTTATAAAATTGTAATTGAATCTAAGTTCAACCACATTAGCAATTATTCCAGTTTACGGAGATAATACTTTTCTAAAGTTCTGCCATCAAAAAAATTTGCTTCCAAAGTATTTGCATTTTCTGTCACCTTTTTTCCTCTGTGGATTAGAGTATTCTCAGTGTTTCACCCCAAAAAAAGTCTTAATGAAAATGGTACTGGGCTCAAAGTGGACTCCTGTGTGAGGTTAAAGCATAGTGTTTTTTGTCTTGACAATTTTTATGTAACAATAACTCTGTGCAATTCTACCTTCTGTCAGTTATAGATAGCTAGTTTTTCATGCTGTAGGTAAAACTGAACTATTTCCATACTATGTCCCCCATTTTAAAGTTCAACTATCATGATTTCTGAGTGAAATTATTCACACCATTTGACATGAATCCCATTTATCCTTTCCCAAATCCCATATTTTCAAAAGTTTAAGTGAAGCCATGGATATCATATATTAATTCACATGGAGGGAAGAATTTCATACTAAAACCCTCGAGGTGACATTTAGAATATCATATTCTGCCCAAGACTAGTACAAGCAGACTTTGGACATATTTGCCTTAGTTGCAGATGGGTTAGGATGGACACAAGCTTCTCTCTCTGCATTTTGAGCTGAGCAGCCACAGTCCAGCCCAGAAGTCATACAAGTTACATTTGTCCTGCCCCTGAGCTAATGCATCTTGCCTCTCAGTAAAGAATATCCGCTCTGTTACAGCATGCTGTTAATGTGTGTGGAGCATGAACCAGACTCGGTTTAAATTTAGACAGTTTGGAGAACAGACAAAGTAAATTCAGACCTGCAGAAGGCAATTCAGACTCATTATTTTTCAAACATCACCACTAAAAATAACTAAATCAGTTATTGCAAATACCCTCAGACAAATGTGTTCAGGTGAGCACTCCAGAAACAGAAAATCTGTGTTCTGCCCCACCTTCATTCAGCTTGAGAGAATTTGTGTTTGTGGTCACTGAGAGCGCATTGAACTGTGTGTGCAGAGCAGGAATGCTTTCCTTTTCTTGTTCCAGACAGGCATAGTTTCAGCCCAGGACAGCTGAGTGACCATAAATAAAGAGCCTGATTCTGTCACCTCATGATTAAGATGTTATTTGGAGGAAGACAGCACCAGGTCCTGGCCCTTGCTCCAGGTACTGTTGTGCACTTTCCATTACTATTAGTATGTAAAAGAGATTTTGAACAGGAATGGGAAACATGATATTCATTTGCCTTACTCTACCAGAAAATATGATTGTTTCTGGGTGACCTGAGCAGATTATTTCCCGATTAAGTGAAAGAAACAAAATCACAAGAATATCAGAAAACAAACATTACTCTAAACTCAACAATTCATTACTGTAATATTATTTGTAATGCACCATTAGCAATGTCTAATTTCTTGATAATCTCATACTGAAAGCACAGAAGCAGATTTTGAAAGTTTGGAGTGGCCCTAAAACCCCAACTGCTCACAAAATCAGCAATATTAAAAAAGGAAAACATACAAGAAATAAAGAAACATTCAAACAGTATCCAGTGTTGCAAAATAATTCTGTGTCATCAGGATGCCAAAACACTGGCCCAGCAGAAGTCCTCTGACAGTTTTTTAAAAGTGTGAATATTTCCACTTACGAGAAAACAATGTTTTAGAATTTCAAATGAAGTGAATCAGTTAATTAACAGATTTCTTTCTATTACTTTCAGGGCTTTGAATAATTTGAAAATTAATTTTAAAAATATTTTCATTTTTTAAAGAAGAATAACAACTTTTCATGGCTATGTTTATTTTCATGACCTTTCCATATACAGTCTTTGAATTTTGAATGTATGATTCCTACACTTTTTCTTGCGCAAAGAACTTCATCTAAGTTCTTGGCAGTGGTTGAGAAAATCACGCTATGTTCTGCTTCATTTTAAGACGATGACCAAAGAGTAAAGTCACTTACCTTTAACATAAAGAGGAAAATTCACAATAGAATTTTGTAAGTAAATTAATTCTAGTGGTTACTCTATCTCTTATTACAATTTATTTCCACATCATTTTTATATCTCTCTATGGGATTCAACAGATATTTCTATGTACCTTGGAGTTTGGCTGTTTAGGGGGGGAGGGGTTGTGTTTTAAACAAAGTCTCATGAGTTTTAAGTGTTAATCAAAACCTGCTGTGTCTAGTGACATAATCACTTCATTCTAACTAATCTTTGCAACCAAAGGGATGTCATCTATGTATTGTAATGCTAAAAAGTTTAGAAAAATTACAGATTCAAAGAAGTTCCTATCAAAGTACTTATGTTATCCAAATATGTCTTAGATGTATTTACAAGATCAAAATGAAAATAGGGGAAGAGGCGAAGAGATTTCCTACTTGTGTTTGTAGTGTGCCTGTGAATAAAATTTTAAAGGGCTCATTAGTCAGGAGTATAATAAAAACAGCACAACGTCTGGAAAAAGACAATCCATTGCAAGGGCAAGTTTTCTGGTGGGTGACTATGGCTTCACAAGCTGACAAGTGAAAATAGTAATTATTCAACTTTTAATTTTAGAAGAAATGTCATTTAAATATCCTTTCCTTTGACTGTTTCTTAATACAGACAATCATCTATGGAAAAAAACATTCAAAATTAAGGAGGCTAGCCAAAATTTGCAGCTTCTTGAGGTAACGTAGTCTTCATACAATAAAGTAACACTATTATTGTAGCAGTTAGGGTTGTCCCTCTGATTGAAATCCTCACATGTACTAAACTGAGGCTCACGCAATTAAAATATATTTTATAAATAAAATGAA
Source organism: Athene cunicularia (assembly GCF_003259725.1). Lineage (NCBI taxonomy): Eukaryota > Metazoa > Chordata > Aves > Strigiformes > Strigidae > Athene > Athene cunicularia. The sequence continues at coordinate 53,240,836 of NW_020799091.1, read as the reverse complement.
CTGTTCATGATCTTCATCAGTTCATTCACCACAGCAAAACGTTTGGGATGAAATCCTGCCCCTATATATCCAACAGTAGAATTTTCATTAATCATAAAGCAGCTAGTATTTTACTCTTTATTAGTGACCTTTTAAAAGTCTTATATTATGAAAGCGTAATGAGAAGCTGATATACCTGTACTGTTAGCCATATAATGCTATATCAGAGCTTTTTAATGCAAAGCTTTGCACTGACTTCACTGTTGAGGTTTCCTCATATTTCAGTGAAATAGAATATTTCACCAATAATAATATAACATATCCCAATAGTAAGTGTAAAATTAAGCATTTTTCTGTTATTTCAAGGACCGAAGCACCTTTTAATTATTTTATAAATATAGTGGGTATATGATTTAAACAGAATCTGGCTATAACACTGTGCACTTAAGCCTTTCCATACTACTTTCTGCCTTTAAAGTCTTGAGTTAACACTGACTAAGTGCACTAGGTATGCTGATAATTTTGCATTCAGTGAAGGAATAGCATTTATGGCAAAGACTAGTAAGGAAAATTTCTATAGTAGTGTGAGCTACATATAAGGGTCAAAACTGGAGCCTCTAAAAAAGTAAGATGGACTAGTTGACTATAGAAGAGCAAAGAAAAAAAATCCAGACAAGAGAATTATACTTTTCCACTAGCATAGAGTTTGTGACTTTAAACAGTAAAAAAATGAATTGATATGTAAGTGTTAGAGAAGTAGTTTGAGTAAACAGGAGAAAAAAAGTACCTTTTGGAATGTCAACACTTCTGTTCATAACAAACCCTGCTAAACACCTGAGTGCACTAGCTTCAATTCCCCTGCTTTGTTTGTACTTCTAGCTCTTAATGTGTGTTTATTTGTTTTGCTTATTTTTATTTGGTGCACCAAGTGTTATGTGTCTCATCAGAAAAATCTTTAATCACTGCTTTATTGTAGCCTCCTATTGACAAGCTCAAGAATTCAACAAAATAGGAAATCTGAACAAAAATCATAACATTGTTGAGAAATGACACAAATAAATTTGAGGTCTCTGTGTATGCTGCCATCTCATTACTGAGCTGTGATATTACACTTGCTTTATGCTTTTTTTTTTTTTTTTTTCATAATTATAAGAGTTTTAAGTATATTTGAAAAATAAACACATAAAAGATGAGATTCTCAGATTACTGTGTCAGGAGCTGAAGAAAAATATTTAATTTTATTGACACATTAAAGTTGTGAGTGTGGTTAATGTAGATTACTGAAAGAATTATCTTTTTAAAGATCAAGAAAAGGTGAAGACTTTTGCTAACAGCTGGCCAAACGTATGGGTTTGAAAGGATCAAGGTCAACATATACTGCTAAATGTATCTTGTCCTGAAAGTTGTTGTACATCTGTGTATAATTAAATTCTAGCTACTCCTGAATATTCACATAGTATTCTTGAAAATTATATGCTGAGATTCATTATTTTAGAAAGAAATGCTAAAATACTGTTTATTATGTTGCACTTTCAGAATACAAAAGAATTAGAACAAGCTGTGCTAAGTGATTTAGGGATTTCCTCAATGTCCTAGTGTGCCTTTTGTTTACAGCTAGGCACTGCAACAATCAAAGCTTTTTTTTTTTTTTTTTTTTTTTTTTTTTTTCCCCTGTACAAAAATACTAGAAATTCGAGCTTTTAGAGAAGATCAGAAGACATCCTGCAGTCCAGGTTATAAAATTTCTTCATCCATTTGCATTTTATAGAGCTTAATAAAATTGGTTGCAGGTTGTAAAATTTAACTCCTGAATCTTCCTGTGATGAAAACTGCATAATTATGCAATACATAACATTGGTCCATGTTACAAATTTATTTATTTATTTATTTAAATGGCTATACACATGGATTCAGGCAACTAGTTATACAACATATGGCAGCTAAGAAATATTTCATAGAAGTCTCTCTGCAGTCTCAGGGTGGTGCAGGCTGCAGCAGCCTGACAGAAATCTACATTCCATGAACAACACTCACTGGACAGTGGTTTCCTGAATGGAGCTGAAATTTTTAGGTTTGCTCTGTAAATCTCTAAAAGGATTGGCACTTACCATTTCAGAACTTTAATCCAGAGATGGATCAAATAATGACAGCCAAGCTTGATTCTATTATTTGCTATAAGAACATGTTCTATGCGAAGGACTACTTCATTTGGCATGTTTCTTACCATGGTTTGTCTTTTTTTTTTTTTGCAACTAAAACCAAATAAGGCTTTTGAGTTTCAGTAACTGTGCAGACAATGGAAGGGGATATCTGTTTCCAAATAACAATTATAAGCTATGCTCTAATTCTCCATGGAAAGAGCAGCAAAAGAAGTGGTCTCATCTCCTTTTTAATTCACTCATCTCTTTTGTGTTTTTCCATGTCAAATGTACCCACTGTTCCTGGTAGTACTGCAGCAGCACAGTTTGAATTTTTTCTGAATCCAGAACCTAAATAAATGGATATAGTATATAAGCATCTTTAATGTATTTTTGAATTTAAATCTTAGCTTACACAATTTATATCTTATGCATGATGGTAAGAAAATCACTAAATTCTGAAAAATATCACATCTATTTACCTAGAGTAAAACCTTTATTATAACATTAACTGCAGTAGAACACTCTTCTATAATATACTTTTATTTTCAGCCATTGTTTGAAGCACTATATGGTTTTCAATTTAGCAGCACAGAAGGCAACGACTGTAAACACCACAACCATTTAAGAAAACTAAAAATAATTCATGGAGTTTCTAATCCAAGAAAGAAAGCTGTGAGTGACCAAATGGAACTGCATACTGAGACTTAGCTACTATGGGTCATGCTGTGTTAAAGATTTACTGTAAACCCTCCCCCGCCCCCC
>NW_020799091.1:53214463-53237904 GCF_003259725.1 Athene cunicularia | reverse complement strand
AAAAAAAAAAAAAAAAAAAAAAAAAAGTGGTTTAAATATTAGTTACTGCTCTCAAACATTCTGCCTGCCAGGAAATGTCTGGGGAAGCTGAACACTTTCCCAGTTAAGCTATATGGGTACAATTCCTATCTTTTGAAATAAATCATCTATAGGAGTGTCTTTGCAGAAAAAATCTTTACAGTGATTAAAATGTAATTGCTCACTGAGAACTTGTTGCATAATTCAGTATCTGTCTCTATAATGGGAACAAACTGTATGGTTTGAGCATGCTTTTAGATGCAGATTGAGCTCTTTTCTATATCCAAGATGAAAAGCAGCCTTGGACTTGCCTGATAACTGCATTTGATTTTAGAATGAAAGTAGACAGACAAATTGGGAAAGTAAAATTTCAAGATCAAAGCTCCATCACAGAATCTTTTACAAGCCTGAGAAACAGAATACAATGGTTAGGGTGCTTTTATTCAAAGGTGTATCAAAAGCGGATGCTTGATTTTAGAGACAGTTTATTCTTGGGCTAGCACAGAGCAGATGCAACCTAGAAGTCAAAAAAACTAGATTAGAGGAGAAAAATAGCTGTGCTCATAGAAACCTTTTGCTTGCCCATTCCTGAGGTCACTGATATAAACTTCAAAGGATAGTATTTATATCCCTTATACTTTAATACGTTAGTGTTGTCTTTCGAATCTATCTACAAAGGGTCATTAGGAGGCAAGGTGCAGCAATGTTCAAAGCAGTTGCATTAAAAAAAAATAATTAAACCCAAGCATTTTATTAAGCTCAGTCTCAGTCTAGCTTCTTTATTTTCTATTTCAAGGCTTTAAAAATGTAAAAAAAATGAAGAGGAAAGGGAAAGGTAAGGGAGCTCCAATAAGCCCTTTTCACCTAGCTGATCCATATCATGATTAAATCAGTGTTTAGATAACCTTAACCACTCCTTTCACTGCTATTATTTCCTTGCTAGATAGTTCTAGCGAACATGAAAAAATTTCTTTTGTTCATATAAAAATGAAATAACCTCAGAGAAAGAAATGTTCAAGATCCTAAGTATATACTTGCTATATATTTATCTAGATCACAGCCTATTGGACCCAGTGCTATTGTAAAATGCCAGCTTCTCAGAAATACAGTCAGCTCACTGATATATAGACTAAACCCCACAACTTTGCATCCATAAAGACAACTTTGTCACTTAAGCTCTGTCTACAATCAGTCACAGCAGGTTCCCAAAAACATAATTCATGAGGTGCAGTGTCTCTCCCAGAGCTCTAGGAGTTGCTGCTTATGTAACACCCTCCATCATACTTCAATATTCTGAGAAAGCAAAGATAGATGAGAGAATTGGATATGTTTGCAGTTGCTGAGTCATTTGATTAGAGGATGTGCCATAAATCGTGAAACAGCTGGAGTTTCCTACAGGCTTCATTCCCAGTTATGTTGCATCATCTTAGCCCAGATGGTAAAACACATATATCTGAGACCAGGTCATATCGTGCTAGGCTTTGAGCAACTGGATGCAGTGCATTCTTGTAACTGCTAATGTCTCAGAGAGCAATCCAGAAGCCCTCCCAACATAATTAATTGTGGCCATGAAGCATCCAGCTGTAGCTGAATCCAAGCACATCCAAGTATTTTCTGCGCTTGACATAACCTCTGCCCTGTTTTTCTTCAGTATCAACCCCTTGATTTTTTGATCTGGGAGCTGGTAACTGATAAGGACTGGTTTATTTTAGTGGTGTTGGTTATGTTTGGTAAAGAATAGACAGAGGAATATCTGTGGTTCATGAGAGAGGTTTATACTGGAGTCTATAGTACTTCACAATAAAAACTATGTTAGATGTTAAATAGATCCAGTCCTGCTCAGTGCCCAAGGGTGATATCTCTGCTACCATGTCGTCTGTGTTCATGCTTGTGAATATAAATGTACACAGGTACAGAGAGTCTTTAAGATGATGAAGGATATATGCAATCCCTGCTGTCTCCTCCACAGAAAATATTTGAATTTCAACTTCCAAAGGGAAGTCACTGAGCATATGAAATAGGCCAGGAAGAAAGAAAGCAGGGAAATCAGTTCCCTTAACCTCCTTGATCTTAGATGGAGAAGTTTAGCGATGGAATATATAGCCTTAGCATAGGAAATATAATTCAAGACAGCCTGAGGGAAAGGATAAAATAAGAGAAATGAGGAACAATAATGATCAGCTTCTTCCCCGAGGATTTATTTGTTCTACATGTTTGCAAGGGAATTTATGGTTAGTTGTTCAGGCCACCTACTGGCAATTTTTTACAGCTCAAAAATAAATTCTGATGTCATTATTCTGTGACTTTGCAAATGTCAGTTGTGTTAAGGAACTGCTGGCGTCAGGAGCATTTCAGAGAACTAATCGTAGTTAATTTTGGCTTAATAAAATGAACAATTTATGTGATCAAACAGAAAATGTGGTTTAGACAATACAGAGCGTGTGGCAAACAATATAAGAAATCAGAGCGGTTTTTCTCTAAAGAAAACTTTCATTACTTTTGTTTGACTAAATCTCAGTTTCAAGTGTACCGTTTACCCAATGTCTCCTCTCCTCTTAGTTTTACTCCTTTCCATGTAACAATAATGATTTGAGTCACAGCTGTTTCACTGGAAAAACCTCCTCCATTTCAATGCAAAGAAGTAAATCTGTTTAAAACAGCTTCAGTGGTAGATTAAACTAATCTATTTCACTTTGCACAGAAATGGGCTGGAAATTAACATGATCCGTTATGGCATCTCAGCTGTGAGGCTGGTAACAAGCAGCTGTGGGGGATAATTTCATAAACTATTTCAGCTAGTGCCATAAGAGCATTTCTGCTTGTGCCCTGACATATTGACAAGTCCTGTAAACTCTTAATGTGTGGGCTAGTTACAGATAATACGAATGTATTTATGTCTGCATATAATTAATAAGCAAATCACCACAGACCTATCGTGAAAGTGGATTAGCACCTTGCAAAAGGCTATGGATATTTGGATACTTAAGGAGAGTTTCTGCAGTAAAATGTAGCTGGCCACAAATAAAGAAGTCAAGAAAGAAGAGTATAAGTGGCAGAGAACAAGATTCGTTTGTAAAAAATGCAAAAGCACTTCCAACAAGGAAAACTGTTAGCACAGAATGTGATAGTGTGAAGCAAGAAAAGGAAAAATCAGTGAGTGATCTATCAGCTGTCGAATTTGCCATTTGACTGCTGTTTACCAACTTTATGGTAAAATGAAGACCTGAAGGGCACGTTTCAGTTATCTTCAGATAATTGATGTCTAACCACAGATGTCTAACAATTGAGATGCCCTAAAGATATAGTCCCTGGCTTTTCAGCTGCTGCTTCCAATGGGTGTAGAACTCCCATGGCTTATGTGTTATTTTTGCCAGCCCTGTGTAGATATCTTAGAAACACTATGACATCTAAAGTGATATATGGTATATTCATTTAGGTAACTAAATTTAGGTGTCTGAGATGAATTCCACCCATATGCCTCTGCAAGGGAGAAATACTAGATGAAACACATAGGGAGAAAAGTGAGGGAAAAGACTTCTGGTCTTCTGATCCTGGCAAGGGTTTAACTTTGGTGAATGCTTGATCTGAGCGACAACTCAGCCCTCAGCAAAATGACCTGAACCAGATTTTGGATTGTCTTTTCTGTGGAAACAGTCCAGAAGTCTACAGTCTATTACTGTGAACAAATACTGCAAATACTGCAAAAGTAAAATGAGTCTATGAATTTCCAGCTGTGTGATGAAACTCTTGTTTGGTTTGCTTAATACATGCATAGAACAAGAGTCTCTAAAAGCTTGGTGTATGCATTTTGAAACAAATTCTAAAAAAATTAAGCTTCAAAACAAATAGAAGGTCTGATATAATCGCATCTATCTTACAGATAAAAGCAGAAGTAGTGACATGCACATGGTGTCTGTTAACATGCTACTAAATTGTTTATCTCAAGGCAATAATTTTATTTTTAACATTAAAAAAAAAAAAAAGAGTTTACTGGCAGTGACTAAAAGTTATATTAGAATCTGAAAAAATTTAGTTGGTAGGAAATGCAAGTGATCATATAGTCCATCCCCTCTCCCCACAGTAGGCTCAGATATCTTTAAATCATTCCTGACAGGCTTGCCTAGCCTGCTTCCTAATGAAGGAGGTTATATAACCTTCCCAGCCACCTGTTCCAGTACTTCACTGGTCTTACAATTTAATTTTTTGTTGTTGGTGGTGGTTTTCCTAATGTATCTTTCTTTTCTGTTTGATTTGTCAGTTATATGGGAATATAGAATATTCCCTCCATCTTAGATTGTTCTCCCCTCACTGAGATGATGATTTTTTCCCAATAATAGTTTAGTTCTTAGTAAGCAAAGACGAGTTTATCAGGCAAAAGTTACCATTTGTTTAGAAGTACACTGTATCTACACAAATTCAGTCTTCACTACAAACATTGAACACATTCCACCACTTAAGGCTATGACTCAACTAGTACAAATACAGAGAAATTAGTAGTAATACTATTCCAGGGTATATGACTACCTATACCTATTAATGGTGTTCAGGAATTATTTTGTCAGTAAGTAAATCATAGCTTCAAACAGTCTTACATTGAGTAGGTGTACCAGTGGATATCTACTTTAAATCATCTTCATTTAAGTTACCATTCTTCAAATTTAATGAGCAACTTCTGAAAGAAATACCTACTTACAGGATTTCTGTATTATTTTAGAAAACAGTCTTGAAACTGGATAATTCTGTATATGTAAGTTTTAAACCAGTTCAGAAACATTGTAACGAAGCCTCGAATGCCACTATTAACTGTTATTGTCCAATATGTTGTCTTCAAAATTGAGGGTTCAATGGTCTTGAAAAGTTGCTATGACAGCAGGACATTGAATGGACAAACCAGCATTATCCCAGAACATAAGGTATTATTTGGAGCCAAGTATCTGTGGTGGGATTTAGATCCACACTGTATGTTATGTGAGCTCTTGAATCAAGCTGATCATCTGAAAAGTTCTTCAGCTTCCCCAAATCTGGGGGAATTTGGTAAACTGACAAACTCACCAGATACTAGTGCTTATATTAATTAGAAAACCGTTAACTACAAGGGCATTTAGTTATCATCTCGCTCACAGGTAGGAACCTACATTTAGGGGCCCACAATTTTGGAGCTGCATCTTATATCTAGAGGAGGGATACATACATCCAAGCTAGTTGCTAATTTCTTCATGGAAATAATTATATAAAGAAAACTATAACAAGTTAAAAAAAAAAAAAAAAAAACCAAAAAAAAACCCAAAACAAACCACCCACAAAGTAAGGTAAGACAAAAATTACACTGAGGAATACCTTGTTAAAAGCCCGAGGCTTAGAATTTCAATTTTCCACATACAGTAATTAATCCTTTAAAGAACATAAAAACCAGGAATTGGGGTCTGGAGACCCAATAGATGATTAAGATATAAAATTAATGCTCAGAAAAATAAAGGCAGTAGCTGAGAAGCTAAGTGAATACATTACATGGATGATCACCATGACAGAATTAAGGCAAACACTGACACTTGCATCTTTTTTATGAGTTGACCAAAGTTTTATGAGTGGAAGTTGACCAAACTGGAGAATCAGGAGAAAAATAGTAGGAAAAATTGACAAAATGAACACTAACAAATAGCCAGGACCTCAGAATATTAATCTACTTACTGATTGTAGTGTGTAACCTAAACCTTTAGATGACCATTGGGATTAGTAGAATAGAAAACAATAAATTAACTCTGTTATTTTTTAACCAGAGATGATTCAAAGTTACAAATCAGTACAGCTGAATACTCTTCTAGCCTACCAGTAAAAATCTCAGTAAAAGCTGTGTTTGAACAGGGATAAGTCAACAAAGCTATTCTAGCAGGAGGGAGTCTTCTGTAAAAAATCATATAAACAAATATTGGCATCATATACTTTAAATTTTTAAAGATAAATTTCAGGGTATCCTAAAAAGAATATTTAAAAAAAAAACCCAAATAAACATAAAAAACTTCTTTATGTCAGTCACTGCAGATAAAAAAAATAGGAAATAAATCATAAAATAAGCAGTCTTTTTTTCCCAATAGAAGGCATTCAAATTAGGTCTCTCTCCTAGTATGTGTTGTTCAGCATACTCATTAATTATCTGAAAGAGAAGGTAAGTAGTAAGAATATAATTTACTGATAATCTTAAATTATTCAGGATAGTAAAAGTAAAAAATTACCGTGGAGATGTGCAGAAAGATGTCAAAATATTGACTGACTAGGCAATAAAGTGGCAAATGAAATTCAGTGTTGATTAGTGCAAATTAGTACACGTAGGAAAACAAGTCAAACTATATACAATGACTGACTCTAAACAGCTATTGCCACAGAGGGATGAGAGCTATGATTTACTAAAGATAGTCCTATGAACACTTTGATTTAATGTTCATTGTTTACAACAAGCAAATTTTAAGAACTATTAGGCAATGAACTAAAAAAACCTGAAAGCATCCTTATAGCATAATGTGCTGAATCTTGAATACACGGACTTCTGATTCCCCTTTGTGAAAAGAGTACAGTAAAACTACAGGAGATACAGAAAGTAAACGAGTTCTGTTGAAGATTTCTATACAATGGTTTCTATGTAACAACAACTTAAATATACTAAAATTCATTGGAAAAGAAAGATGGAATAGAATGTGAATCAGGATCACCTATATGAGAAATGAAACTGGAAATGGTTTATTCAGTTGTTTAGAGTGCAAGAAGGAGGGTCAACATGGGTTTTTTTGGGTAGCGGATTTTTTTTTTTTTTAAATATACATTATGAACCATTGCACTCATTATTCTAGGATGTTAAGAAATTATTAAACTCATAAAAAACCATTACCAGCTAGTAAATATTAAGAAACAATCTGCTTCAGATCACTGGGAGTGTGGACTGGTCCATGCAGGCAAACATCACTGTACATTCTGCTCCTTTACATTTACCTGAAGTTTGCATAGGGGACTCTCTTAAGAGCCGAGTTACTGGATTAGATGGGCAAGGCTATGAACTTGATGGCACTGCTGTAGGAGCTCTTATATTTTCATATCTACATTCAGAAGAGAATTCAATGATATCAACAGTAAGGTTAGACCTAAGATCCATCCACCACAGAATCCTGTCTTTGAGTAGTAAGTTTCAGAGGAGGGAAAGGATGCTGGTGATGAAGGGGTCACTTTTGGTTCATCTGTTTTGTCACATCTCTGGGCAGATCCAGCACCCTGGAGGCCTTAGTGGAATAGAAGGGCAGCTCTGTTTGATGCCAACATCAACCTTGGTGTTTTATGCTTTTCATTGCTTGATCCTCATTCCTTTTTTTAATTTCAAGGCACAATTGATTTTAAGCTGCCTTCATATGCCAGTACCCTGGCCTGAAAGCATATCTAGCACATCTGAGAGCAGCTGTAGAGCATTAGGATGTCCTCCAACATCCATGCCAGTGCTGAGTCTCAGTGTTGTACTGCCTCACATTGCTGGCTATGCACTATGGGAGCAGAGTCCCCATTAGAGGGCTTCATTAGCCCTCTTTATGAACACAAAGAAAAATACCAAAGTGCTCTTTGGATATAACAGTTTCTTCCTTTTAGGAAAGGTACCAGATCACATGTTAGAGATTAGATATAATGACCTCTTCTTCCTCCTTCAGAAGATGACAGGGTTTGCAGAATGCAGTCAATAACAGCTTGCCCACTGGAAGCCTCCCAAATTATGGGAGCAATGCTTTTGGAGCAAACACAACAGAAAGCAGACTGCAAACATAGCAAGAAGCTGCTTGTACTTGCAGTGCTGGTTCTTTTAATGAAAAGCCAGATTCTTTTCAGAAAGAGGGAATTCTCTCACATTATTAACCAGGAGGTGATACATACAGCAACACTACAGCCTAGGAACAGGGAGAGAAATGCTGTCTTTCTTGCTTTGTAAAAACAACTGATGGATCTTCCTTTCTGACTAAATTTAAACTGGAAAAATATCTTAATTCAAAATTGCTTTAACTGTACTTATTATAGGCAGAAACCAGAGCAGGAAGCGCTACTTTTGCTTCTGTTTTAAATCTACCATTTAATTCCTCTATTTCACTGACTCAGTTTTATTATGTTTATTATACAAACACTGTTTTACTTCAACATTAATGATGTTCCATTTTCCTACTTTTCCATTTTAGGACTTTTTTCTCTATGTGTTTGATTGTTGAAATATATACATGGATATATAAAGTGAAACATAAGCAAATGAAAGTCCAGATAGTGGATCCATTCCTGTATTATATAAATGCTCTCCTGTGGAGTACTTCTGCAACAGAGCTGTGGTAGTGTGTTGGCCTTACATATTTCTTGTCTGAACTGAATTTGGACACTAAATTCTATTACTTGTCTATTTCAGAGATGGCCATTGCTAAGAAAGTACCTAAAAAATCCCTTTCTTTGGACTACATCTATTTTGGTGGCTCAAAATTTCTGCTGCAATGTAGGATTTATGCCCTTTTGGGACAAACAGTTTCTTAATGACAAGATGATCTGACCTCACAGTAATTTTGCACTGAGGCTTGGTGCAAAGCTTTCACATGACCTTTCAGTTTGGACCAATCTTTTTATAGTCTTACTGGCAAATAGTAGAGAAAGACACCCCTGACTAAAAGTATAAAATTGGCTATGTAAAACCCAAAATGTTGCTGTGTGAGCCAGCTTTCATCCAAATATAAGTTGTACATGCAACACATTTATTAACATGGTAGAAGCCTGGTGTAGTGCTGAGGTAAGAAGAAATTCAGTGTGTTTGCCAGGGTGCATTAACAGGCTGGTATAGCCAGCGCATATTTAAGGTGCATGCTGCTAGGTCTGCCTGGTGTAATACCTGAGGCTAACAACTTCAATCAGCTCTGTGTTAGCTGTTGTACTGCACTCTGTTATGCAGTGTGTGCATGGTTGATATTTCTTCCCAGCAAACAAGAATTATTTGTTTTCAAAATCAAAGGTAATGTAAATTCATGTCCTTGGGTTTTTTGCACCTTCTCGCATGTATGCTTATGGTCCTACTTTATGTACAACCATAAACCTTGTACATGTTATGAACCTTTTTTACGCACCAAATTCCTTGTTTATACATCATTGATGATGCCCATGTAATAGCAAAAGGTTTTACTTTTTTTTTTTTTTTTACATGTTACAATATGAAACTGAATCAGATATTCTCTGCTTAATATATCCTTAGTGCAGCTATATTTCTGTCACCGATTACCCTGTCCTGATATGGTGATGGAAAACCACAAACACTCAATAGAGTATAAGAAAACTGCGTCAAAAAGATGCTCCAAAAAAAAAAAAAAAAAAAAAAAAAAGGACTTATTAATTAAATATTAAGAAGAGAATTAATATAGCTTCAACACTAAAAGACAATTATTAAAGGAAAGCAATACTTTATGTAGTTAATCCATTATCTCTGCTCTTCTATAAACGTTACAACTATTTGGACAACATTACAGATTCATGACCCAAAAAAAAGTTAAGCGCAGGGAGTTGTATAAACTTTTACCCTTTATGCCTCATATTTTACAAGGACTTTACTCTGGAATGAGAAAGTTGATACACCTAAAGACAGGATGAGGAACATGATCACATACAACCACTCTTCTAGGGATAGTAAGACTATGTCCAAATATCAAGAGACTGATATTTGCTGTGTCTGTAATGCTCCAGAGTTCATAATCATTACAAACTTACCTTTCATTAAAATGAATACCTAACATTCATATGACACATCAGAGGATTCTTTATGGAGAGTTGTTTTGATACTCAAAGTCTGGAAGAACCTAATCCATGGTTATTTTGTGCTGTCAGGTTAACAGTTCCTGTATGTTACCATTTTCACTATAGCTTTTTAGTTTGTCATTAGCCACTAGAAACGAAATCTACTGCTGTGTCTTAGTGTGAATAATAACCCCCGTGCTAATACAGTCTTTGGAAACCAAACTTTGTCTCAAGAAAAATTTTACAGTTGGGCTGCTTGCAAAGCTCTCAAATAGTAATTTCTATATGGAATAGAATGGTATTTCCATAACAAAACTTGCAATAACTTAAAAAGAAAGGATAATTTTGTGACTAAGATAATTTAAATTAATAAAATGGAAAACTTCTAGTCAATGAACTACTGTTCCCACAAAATGACAGATATTCCAGTGGTTTATGAAGCTCCTGAATAGTCAGATAATTATGAATTCAAACCTAGCAAGAAAAAATGGTAGGATATTCTTAATGTAAAAAAGGGGGAAAAAAAAGAGACATGATCTGTCAAAAAGGCACTAAAACTTGGACAAAGAACTTGCTGCCATTCTAACATTACTTTGAATCAAATATGGAGTAGATGGCATATATCAAGGACTTGTCAAATTCTCTAGCAAAGCTTTTTAAAAGATTTGAAAACAAGAGATAACCCTTCTCAGAGTACTGAGAATTGGTATGTAGAAGTTTTAGAAAGTAATGCTTCAAAAGAACAGCAGATTTTTTGGGCAAGATGTAAATGTATATTTCCTCTTTAAACACTTGCGGCATGCAGTGGTGCACTGTACTCAACCAATAAAAGCAGATAGAATGTGAATAAAAATACAAATAAACTTTGTGTCTAATCCTTTCTCAAAGAGGACTGTACCTCCTTTTAAAGTGCAACTAGTATTTAGTATTTTCAATACTATCGATTTACAGTGAACATTATTGAGAAACAGTATGTTGCTTTTCTCTGTGACTGTCTTACTCTAGCTGAGTGTGAACTATTAAAACATGCTTATCAGAATTTTGTGGAGAATAACCCTGGAGGTTAACGTCATGTAATGCTTTGGATAAGCCCTGAAAAGGCAAAATTTTGGCTTCTCTTTCAACCAAGAATTAAGTAAAATGGCATTAGAAAACAGGATTTAAACAGAGCTATGCCCAAGTCTGACTCATCATTGACCTTACCCATATATGAGCAGCAGAGGATAAGTAAATGTTATTATGTGCTCCCACTCTGCCTGGTTGTGCAACAGATATTTCAGATGACAGTGTCTTAGTGCAATATATTATTGCTTATTTGCTGAAAGAAAAGAAGATTCTATAAAAGGAGGTAAAAGGAAAAGGGAATTGCCTTGAGATGTAGTATTTTTCCTTAGTTCACAGAAGAGTCACAAAAGGGTGTCAGGCTTTTCTGCAGGACAAATTCTCCTTCCCAGTGCTCAAGGCATTTCAGCAGAGAGCACAGTGCACAGAACTTGCTCTTATAAACTATTCCCTCGATCACAGTGAGATGGCTGACTCTTTTATGTCCCTTAAACTGTGACACAATCTCCTGCCTTTATTTCTCAATGTGATAAAAGGTTTTCATAATGCAGCACATAGGGCTAGTGCAGTCTGTACCACTGTGTTCTGTTTTGCATCCCAGAACGGACTCTGGAAAATGTAAACAAAGCAAACAAGCAAGCAAAGCCTCCATTTATCCTCTGGCCTTTTTCTTTCAATAGAAGAGAAATGCCGCCTTTTATTCAAGCAAAACCGAAAATGACATTGTCACTGAAAGGTGCTGTCTGTTGTAAAGCTCATGGTGCTTTGAGCTAAGCAAAGAGACAATTAAAACCAATAAAGCAGTAAAGGAAACCATGAGGAAATTTAACATGAAAGTAAAAAACAATGCAAAATCCTGCATATCAGATTTGCAATCAAGTTCACTTTCTCTTCAAGGGAATAAAGTAAGTTACACAAAACATTTACACAGTATGCTGAAGTTACTCTCTGCAAAGATAAGTGCATTGCAAGAGTCATTCAGTATAGAAATATCTGAGGTTATCAAAATTTTATAAAACTGTGCTTAGCTTTGGCAGCATAAAAATGTCAGCGTTATCATCTTTTACCAGATACAAAACTAATCAGTAAAAATTTATTATTGATTCCATGATCAGTGTGGTCTCCACTAACACAAATACACAACTCCAGCAAAGATGGTCCTTCTTTGAAATGTGTATGGATGGAAATGAATCTGTTTTCAGGATTGCAGGATATTGCACTTGTCATGGGGAATAAAATAACAACACACAGTACTCTTGTTGAAATAACCTGTGGACATGATAATAGAAGGCTACAAGTGAGATGAAGGAGTAGGAAAGAGTAATAATAAATTAATGGAGCTACAACCCCCCACCCCCCCACCCCCACCCCAGAAAACATTTAAACTTGCAAGACCTGGCTCAGGTAGAAACTACTTAGTGACAGATTGCAGAGCAAAGCTTCAAGTTCACTGTGATAAATGAGCAAAAGGAGGTGCCCTGCCAACATGAAGATACTACAGGCTCAGCTGCCTTTACCTAATGAAAGATACCTAGTGCTGTTTGGGCTACAAGGATGCCTTAAGGAATGTCATATAACACCAGATTCCTCTATGTAGTCAACTGTGTTAACACCTTCCTTCTTCGGTGTACATTTTAATAAGTGGAGTTTGTGTTTCTTAGTCTTTCATCATACCATACAAAACTTGAATTTACTCTTCCTGGACTGGCTCTAATTTCCACATGCTGTCCTCTCCCTTTGTGCCCCCACCCTTGATAAGGCATTAATAATTAATAAAGGAACAGAAGCTTGAAAATAGAACAAATCACTCAGCAAACAACATGAGCAAAGTAGGTCAGACTGAAAGTTCATGTAGCATGGGACCTTTTCTATAATAATGGCTTGTAGATGATGTTTAGGGAAAAATAGGAAAAGTGTGATACTTTTCAGGCTATTTTCCCAGCTTTAAACAATCTACAGTTCAGGGAGTTCCTTAGACATAAGCGATACCTTTGTATTGATATCAGATATTATATTGATATTATATTGATATTGGAATTCTTCCATAGCTGTCAAAGGTCAACCAATCATTTATTCCAATGAGTGACTTGACTGTTTCAAGGAATTTATTGACAAGAAAGTAAATGCTGATATTATGGTTAAGTAGTAACTAATTGAGCAGTACATGTATGTGATCTATCCAGTTTCTGGATAGTTCATTTGGAGAAAATAAATAAATAAGATTTACTGTTTCTGAACATTATGGGCTTACACAGTGTGACTTGGAATGTGTAATTTCAAATGCCAGAATGCAATGGTGGCAAAATGTGCTTTATATTGGTTTCACTGTCCAAAGTAGGATGCATTGTATTTTATCAAATAGGACACTAGCGTCATCAAGATGAATGACAATGTCTGTTCAAGTACGGCCCAGCAGAGAAAGAACTTCAGAAGATTTTGAAGGTGCTATACAATGTAGTTGAAAGATAAATTGTTAGTGACAGACAAGTTCTTTTTTACATTGTGTCAAAATAAAGTTGCATGACTATTAAGAAAAGACATACTAAAAGAGGATCTGAATCCAGGATCAGTTCTGCCCCACAGATTACCTCAATAACTTTAAACTCATATGGAAACAAAATTATATTTGCTGTTTGTTTACTTATAGTTTACAGAATCATTTAACAAAATCATACAATTTTTTTTTCATATACTTCAGGATTTACTAATAACTACAAACATTTTTTACATTGAGATTCTTAAATCCTTAAGATCACATTCTACAAAAACACTAAGACTCTCACATTAATATTTAACTGCCATGTAAGTTTGGAAAAAAATTGCTTAGTTGATTTTAGATTAATCCCTTTGTTCATGCATAAAATCTCACTTTTCCCCCTCTTTCCCCAAGGAGAAGCTTAAAATGTAGCTTTTACAAATCTAGCTTGCTCACCCTCATTAAAGCTGAAAGAAAAAATAAGAGGAAGTATACTGTGCTTGTCCATAATCATGAACTAGCATACTGTGTCATTCATATGGCTTACAGTTTTATCTCAGGAACACATACATTAGTTTGACCTCTGGATGACCTAAGATTAAAGGTGGTATAGGAAAAGATAGCTAACAAGGGACAGCTTAAAACTAACCATACTCCAGTCAGGGAGCTAGAGAGCCTGGTAACACATGCAGTGGAAATAAGCTGGCTGAATAAACCTCTCATGGAGCAAACTGATGACACCTTTCCTTCACCTTACAACAAACCACATAAATGTTCATACTTCCTTCAGATGCTGTGCTCTTAAGCAAATGAGCTCTTGAAATATTTCAATATTTACTGATAGAAGCCTTGTAGGATATTTACCCAGAATATATAAACTCCATCTGAAACACAATGCAACCCTTCTGCTGGAAAGCGGCACAGTACCAGCATGGGATTTGCTACCAGATCTTGCTTCTACTGATGAGTAAGAAGACATGACAACTCCTTGGAAGTCTCACACAAGAACAATGATTATGTTTCAGGACCTCTATGCTTGAAATATATGTAATGGAGAGAAAACCATGACAAGAATGTTTTTACTGTTGGATTTTAGTGTATAACAAATTGTGTACCAGCACGTTTTGGTAGACAGTACAGTGGTGTCTGAGTGCCTAGATGTACCTCAGAGCTCTACCTTAATATATAATACCTTAATAGTTAGCTTGTAGCTCAGGCTTTAATTTTTCCTTTTTAAAGTTTAATTTCTTCAAACTTTGAATTATTTTTTTTACTTATCTGTTTATTTTTAATATTTTCACCTCCTTTTTTTTTAAAAAAAATTTTCCTCCTATTATTCCAATTTATTTATTTATTTATTTACTTATTTTTCTGTTTCTTCTTTTTCTTGTTGCTGAAAAAGGAACAGGCAGTGATGCTGGTAAAGAAAAATGGCAAAAGTATTCCCTGACTTGTTTAAAAAAAAATATTTTACTGTTTTAGTTTTGGTAATTTTTATTCCTCCTTTGTATTGCATCTTATCTTTGCTGCAAGCTATACTAGCTGTCCCAGGTTTTCCATCTCATATGGTGTGGAATTTGCACTGTGCTAGATTGTCTTTAGAAATAGATAAAGTTCTTAAACCTGTATCTTTCGAAAATCTAAACGTATTTATGAGTTTATGACCACTGTATGTGATATATAAAACTGGAAACTTTAGTAGTTCAGGATCAGCTTCATCACCTGTTATGATGATAGCGGTGTCTAAGAGATGGGACAAGGATTAAAGGGAGAAGTTGAGCCAACACATGCTGCCTAAAATACAGTGGGTGTTGAATCTGGAAGTGAAGTGCTGGCATCACAGAAAAGAATGGCAAAGCTCTTCCTGATTTCAGCAGAGTGTGAATTTCATCACTGCTTTAATGAGACAACTAAAGAGCATTACATTAAACGCATTTTTTGCTCTTCCAGATGCAGACTCACTTTTACTTATCAATATTTAACCTATCCTTGTTATCATTTCAGAGTAAGTTTCAGTGAATGTAGCACTAAAAAGGTGTCTAAAATATTGAGTGAATCATAAAAGCAAATGCCAGAAAGAAAAGCAATATTTTTTTAAAAAGTTATCTTTTTTAACAAAGCACTATTCACAACTCTTTTTCTTACATCTCTGCTTGTGAAAGCATACATTGTTTTACCATGATAGCTTCCTAAGTGGTAGTAAATATGTGTTGAGTGACAGTGAGTTTGAGGAATACTATTCTATACCACTTGATTTTTATACTCCAGCAGCAAAAGGACCCTAACAACAACTCATACATGTAATTTGCCTTTTGTTCATCTGTTCTGTTCACTTGCACAGACAGTGTTGTCAGCTCTTATGCTGTTGCCATAAATCTCTTAATGGCTAATATTTTACATAAATATCTAGCTCTTGAAAGAGATGATTTTGTAAGTATTTCAGATTGCATTAAAGAGAAGAAGCATGTCTAGTATCTAATCTTTACATCTCTGAAGTTTGAATCAGGCCCCACCACACGAAGAAGAATTAGAGCCTTTTGCTAGCTCTCAAATCTCATGATTTGTAGACATTTGGGATCAGGAACGCTGAATGCTTGGGCAGTCTTCTCCTATATCAAAAGGTCTATTTCAGTAGGAGTCTGACTTAATCTTTGCAGGATGCTTTCTTTCTGTGCCATTTTTTTTTCCTATACAATTTTCCATCAGTAACACTTCAAAAACTTGACTGTGTTCCAGTTATCCACTTCCACAGAATTATTCATCTTACATTCACACTGATGTTACTAAGACATGGATCATGTCATGTGAGATGACAGTTCAGAGAGAATGGGAACACCCAAACAACTTCTCATCCCTCTCTGTCTTTTTATCAGCTTATTGGTACTCTTAACGCCATTGGTCCAAGGAGAGATTTTTTTTCTAATTTGCAGGCTGTCTTGTACTTCAAAAGTGATTAAAGCTTCTGTAACCAATAAACTAATAAGCTCTCTTCTGGTCTTTTAAATTCATGATAGTAGACTCTATTCCTTATAGAAACTTGTTTGAAATGTACACGTCAAATTTTAAAAATGAACAAGTAACTCTTTAGAACTCAGGTCTTAAATCTTATAAAAATAATAAAAAGTTCAACAAATTAAGAAAAAAAAATCTATTGTAGCTTCTTCTCAGATTTATCTGTGTTTATATCAACAGGAAGAAAAAAGCAATTCCGTATCAGAGAATTTGCAATACACAGTATTATATCAGAATCATCTTACTATAGATTGTTATTGTCAATAAACAGGGAATAAAACTCAATAAAAGGGAAAATGTGATAAAAAAAATATTACCACTTTTTTTGTGTGTGTTATCTTTTGCAGTAGCATTAGAATTTTCATTTTTAGACAACTAGAATGACTAAGGAAAACTTTATTTTCTCATGGGTCAACACTTTTTTGTCATGATGTTTTTCTGGTTTTATATGAAATCTTCTAGCCATTTTATTAGATACAATATCTAGACTATTGTGTAGAAATGGCTTTTGCTTTCTCAAGCAATATATTTAAGCAAACAAAGGAGCAGTCTCTCATTTTTTATTCCTACTGCTATAAATGCACACATACATATATATATATATATATATATATATATATACCCACAAAAATATATATATGAACACAGATAATCTTCTTTCAATGGCATTTCAAGGCTTTGTTCTGGGAACATTGTTTTTTTTTACCCTTGACTTATGTTAAGTATTCCACTCAGGTTAGGGAAGATGGTTGTCTGATTGCCTGCCCTATTTTTCTTTGCCAGAGAAGATAGAGTATGCTTATCTATTAAAAGCACTCCAGAGCTACATTAAGCTTGGATACCTGTGGAGCTTGTCAGCACAGGTTCTCACACAGGTCACTGGTTGCTGGGGCAGCCTCAAGAACAGAATAACAGGCACTATTTGATATGGGAAACATACATATCTGTGTCTTTTTCTTATCAGCATACTATAAAAAAAAGTGGATAAGGAAATAGAGTCAATTTGGCTTTTTTCCCCACTTTTCTAATTTTTGTTGTCTTTAATACAATTATTTATACTCTTGAATCACAGAAAGATTTAAAATCTTTGTAATGTTTGGGATATTTGTGCATCACCTCCATTTTTTCCTGGAGATATGTCTCAGTTCAGAAAAGAAAGATCATAGACACAGATAAGTAACTAACGACCAAAAAAAAAAAAAAAAAAAGAGGGAGTGGAAATAAGACACATCACAGATGATTTGATGTCAAATCATCCTATGACTACAGGTTTTTAGAGGTTGTATTCAGCTGTGCAAGCATAGGTGCCTACTGATTTAGGACATCTGAGGAGGCTGTTTAGATATCTACTACAGAACTGAGTTGAGAGCTATAGGAGATCTATGACTTTCTAGAGATGGAAGCTCTGTGGGAGAACTCTCAATACTTAAAAATGTATGAGACACCTATATTCAGGAAAGTAAATTGCTCCCTGCTAAGTTTTGCTTTTCATTATTTTATTGTTATTTAATGGGATAACACTGGGCTCAATTCAGGTGCCCAAGCAGAGGTCATGGTTAAAGGTGAGATTCCCAGTGATAGCCTGCCTGCTTGTCCCTAGATGGTCCTCTGGTGGTGGCAGAGTCTCCTGTGTCTCCTACAGATCTTGTGTCACAGCTGATAAACTTATGCAGCTGTCTCATCTTCTCTAGAGCATCTCATTTAATACCAGATGCTTACATACGGACAGCTGCATCAAGCTTCTGTGTACACCTATCAATAAACTGTCCTCTGTAAAGAAAGTAAACGTTGTGAAGATACAGATAAATTTTTACAATATTTTATAAGAAGATACTGTCTGCCATTCTGAACTACTCTTGCATAACAGTAGGTCCAGGATATTGCACTCGGTTCCCATGATTCTGGAACTTCCAGATTCTTTATTTTATTACCCAATTTAACAAAAATTCTACCAGGACAATGAAAACTGCTGTATTATCATGTAAACATCAGTGCATACATGTTTTTATTTTCAGGATATACTTGAAATAACATAAGGTTTTTGTTCTATATATGCCTGCTGTTTTAAACCCTTGACCTTTTAAAGCAAAAAATAACTATAAATTTACTCATTAATGTATTTTCTGGCACTTTCCTTTTAACACAGAACTCTTAATTCAAGTTTCAGAGTGTACCAGAATTTAGTTGTAGATAAATATTTATCCATATAGCTGTAAACCATAGCAGATGTACTATTAGTCCATGCTGCA
The DNA here is from genome assembly GCF_003259725.1 of Athene cunicularia. Lineage (NCBI taxonomy): Eukaryota > Metazoa > Chordata > Aves > Strigiformes > Strigidae > Athene > Athene cunicularia. Next base: position 53,219,307 of record NW_020799091.1, on the reverse strand, counting down.
TAACCTTGGTCTGACAATCACCTAAACCAGATTCAGTAACTTGCCAGTATACATCATGCAGTGCCTGGTTATCATCTGTATGACAGTCCCTCATTTTATGTCTGTTTCTTGATTCATTAAAAATATTTTAGGAAGCTTTTCACAAACTACAATTCCATTAAGCAGATAACAGAAAAAATATGATAAAATAAAAGTGAATCTTCATTATCATAATTTTGAACTTTTTTTTTTTTTTTTTACATTTTTTTTAAGAGTTGGTCAGTTTGACTCCTTTTTTCTCTGCCTTACAAACTGAACTCCTTTGAAGCACTAGCACTACTGCTAAATTTTGAGTATAAATGTATACATTGTATGGCTGTCCCGTCTACTTTTAGGCACTAATTTTGTCCCATCATGCTTTAAGCACTAAATTAGAGATAGAAATATTTTAACAACAGTTCTATCTTCATGTAAGATTCTTCAGTATGTGAATATGTTGCCTTCTGCAGGTGCTTATCTCTGTTTCATGTTGGTATGCACTTAGAAATCTAGGCAGAGAGAGTGATTATGTCTGGCCTACTAAATAATACAGGGCTAGACATTGTTCCTGAGACTTGGAGTCAAGCGCAACAGGCTTGACCCATTCATACCATCTTCTGCCTACACTGCCTAGGCCTGTTTCCTTCTATAACAAATTTTTCTTCCAAGAGCTAGGTCAGGGTGGTCCAAAATAAAGATAAAGAGGGAGCTAAGAGGTAAGCAGCAGGTACAATCAAGCATCTAGTGCTCAAGTTCACACCCTAACTCTCTTTTACTTAGCTGTCTGTGAGGAAGATGAAGGCACTGCAGGTTTTTGTCAATGCTCTATGTGAAAAAAAAAAAAAAAGAATAAAGAAAAAATAAAAAATGTTCTTCGCATATACCTCTCCCATATCTCCAGATTTTTCTACCAGATTAAGTGTTGGGAAGAGCTAGCTGATTTTTGATCTTTCTGTGGAAACTGATGATACAGGGGACCTCTTGGTTTCCTGCCTACTTCTAATTTATGTGAAAATACTTTACATTTAAGGTTCAGAACAAAGTTTCAATACTTAGTATTAAGCAGTGATCACAAGCTAGACATAGTATCCGGAGATGCAAAGGAAGAACTATATATCACACTAATACTTAACATCAACTTTGTAATAACCTAATAGAGAACTAAAATAGAACTACTAACTAACTAGCAGGAAAAATGTTGAGAACTTCAGAACTTGAGTAATGCATAGTATGACACAGAAAGAACACAAGCATTAAGGGGACATTGTTAGTTTCTCCTGGCCTAAAGATTCTTGCCGTACTTCATATGATTGTTGAATCCTTCCATTTCTCTATAGCTTTTCCTCACAGCTGGCAAACTTGAAGGTCAGCTGGAAGTTAATAACTTTCTAAACAGTACGTAAAGCAGTTTCTGTGGAACAGTATTTACTATGGTGAATTAAGGACATCTAATGTTTTTCTATACAATAATACACATTAATTTGCTAAACATTAATTAATATTAATTTCAAAAATAAGCTATAATAAAGACAACCTAAACATATTAAAATAATCTTAAGAAAGTGAGTTGCATAACTTCAATTTAGATAGGAAATTTCAAGACTTCAGGTCATCAGGCCACCTTAGGCTTATCAGGTCGTTAGGTCATCATGGGATTTTTAAATTCCATTTGTCACTTAGTAATTGGATTTTGATAATAGTGACTTTCTTTCTTTCTTTCTTTCTTTCTTTCTTTCTTTCTTTCTTTCTTTCTTTCTTTCTTTCTTTCTTTCTTTTTATTTATTTTTTACTTTTTCTCTCATGCTATCATTATCAGTCTGGAGAGTGAGATCTGTGAGACCTGAATGTATCAGCAAAGGAGACTGCAAAATGTGCAATATGAAATGTGACGATTTATAGAGTAGTCATGTGACAATAATGTTTTATCCAAATAGCACCTTCATTAAGTAACATTAATAATTTAACTTTGGAAAATGTAGCTACTTTAACAATGCACAAATGTAAAAAGCAGCTGCCTATTTTGCCATTTTTCTCCCCAGCATATGCATTCTCAGCAAAGTACAGGCAAAATGCTGCCAAACCAGAGCAGTAGCAGCAATTACTCTAACAATATTTGTAGAAGGAAGATATTAGTCTTCTAAAGGGCACATGCAAACCAGGCATGTACATTAACTCTGAAGACACAACTGAAAAAAATTGTTGGAAGAGTGTCAACACATATATTAAGAGACTTCTAACATTATTTTCAAGAGTCTTAATCCCTTATCAATGGATTTAATCTGAAATATGTTATGCAAATATTTATATGACCCTGTTAACAAAGCCTATCTTTAGTTGTACATTTGTTTCTTCTCCTGAAGTATATCTTCTTGATTCTTTGTGATCTGTATTTTATAAATGTCAGGTCATAGTCTCTCGTATTCTATTGTCAGAAAAGTGTTTACCTTCTATGATATTATTCAGAAGTGCTTAACACTCAACTAGAAGAGTATTCATATTGAATTGGAGAGGATGAATAATTCACATGGTCTAATTTAACATTTTTTTCTTGAAATTAGATAATAACTTAACACAGGGTATAATCAATGTTTTCTAAGATACTGACATTCAAGGTGGTACTTGGTAACATCTAGAAAATGTACAAAACCATGTTTTCACAGTTAATTTAATGTAGTAGGTATTCTTTGTCACTCCTAGAGTATATGAAATTTTACTGCATGTGTTTATGGTTTCAGTAGATATTTAGAAGACAGTAACGACATCATGAAAATATAAGATGAAAGATCTCTTAATATCCCATCAGCAGGTTTTGACAACCTTGGCATTTCCACATAGGCTTTGGGAGGATCTGTTGGTTTAAGCCCTGCCGGGACCAGAGACCACGCTGCTGTTGTCCATCCCCCACCCTCGGACACAAGTAGGGCACAAACCCCGAGTTAAAATAAGAAGAAATTTAATACATCAGTGTAATAAACAATCTGAACAACAGTAGCAATTATAACAACAATAAACAGCAATAACAATGAACAAGACAAAAGATATACACAGAAATACCGCAATGGTTACAGACAGCCCCGTGCTCTCCGCGACCAAAGCCACAAAGGAAAAAGTTCCCACACTGTTGTGCTGGACCTGACGTCAGCATGGTATGAATAACCCGGCTGGAGATCCCTTCCCCCTCCCTGCTGGGGAAACTTAACCCTATCCTAGCTGAACTAGAACAGAGGACTTCCAGACTGGCAATTTCATTTTAAGTCTGGGTATACCACCTTTTCCTTTTTGCATAATGTTTTTATATATTATGTCATATACAGTCTAAAACCAAGGCCCAGGACTGAACTGAAGAAGACCTATTACAAAATATTAATAATAACCCTACTAAAGATGATTTATCTTTGCCACTGTTTTAAAATATGTCAAGATTTCAAACCTTTGTTCTGTCCCAGTTTCTGCCATAGATTTTGTACATAACCTTAGGAAAACCACTAGCGGTCAGTCTTTCCATACTGGACGTATAGGTGTGTGCCTATTGTGCCTATTTCTTTTGAGTAAAATGCTTATAATTTCTTGTACCCCAGAAGGTATGAGACTTTGGGTGTTTAACATTCACTGACATCAAGCTGAACTGGAGCATCAGAAGTTTTCACTCCAATGATGGTTCTTCCTCTCCGGGAAGAGGAGCAAAGGACAAAAACTGTAGCAAGGACAAAAACTGATGCAACTTATGTAGACTGTTGTGAGATTGCTTTTTCATCTGCAATTTGGTTGTCCCTGCCACAAGGGCAACAGTCATTTAGTGTGTGTGTGTGTGTGTGTGTGTGTGTGTGTGTTGCAAATTGGGTGGTAACTGCTTCAGATGGCCTAACATTTTTATGATGGTCAATGTATATTAACTAGACTGTGTTGTCACTTTTACTGAATAAAAAATTGTACTCATTTTCTTTTTTTTCTTTTTTTTTTTTTTTTTTTTTTTTTTTAGACATTTGAAAACATCACATTAAAGTTTTTGTAGAATACCTACATTCAGCAAGTTCAGACAACCTTGAGGTTCAATGACAGCTTTACTTTATTTCCACAGTTTTAAACCCATTTCAGTTATCTGATTTTCATGTCTCTGCTAATGAATCCCACTGGCAGAGTTAAGAATTGTGTTCTAAAACACACTTCATTATTATTCTCTAAAGCTTTTTACTCTGAGAGGTGGCAGTGGACAGCAAATTTTCTTTAAGAACAATGCCTATTGTGTTGCATAGGTCAGACAATCATATTGGTTTAGGGAGTGTCACTGATGCTCATTTTTTCTTTCTGGAAACTCATTTATCTTCTGGGAGTCAACCCCTTTCTGAGCTAGACTCAACCCATTAGTGATTGTCGTCAGAATGCTGCTGAGCTAGCTCAGGTCTGCTATCTTCTTGTTTTACAAACTATGATGAATGAAATGTAATTCATGAGAGTAAGTCTAATGATTTAGTGCTGGAACTGATTTGGAGGTTTCCGAAATAATTTATTTGCAAGTTGACTTACAATATTATAAACTAGAGAATCTCAGAATGTATTTGGTGACAAATCCTGCAGTCTTTATTCTACTCTCAAGAAAACACTGAAATGCTACACTTTTTCTTACTTCTCACATTATATGTAAAATGCAGTTAGAATATAATAAATTGTATTAGAACAGAGTCTAAGAAGAAAACAGCTTAGAAACATTGTAGTTTTACACAATAAATAAAAAGCCCATATGCATTACCGTGGCACAATGTCAGTATTATCTGCCCTATAATACCCCCCCCCCCCAAAAAAAAAAAAAAAAAAAAAAAAAAAAAAAA
>NW_020799091.1:53121006-53214413 GCF_003259725.1 Athene cunicularia | reverse complement strand
CCCCCCCCCCCAAAAAAAAAAAAAAAGCTTTGTGTTACACTGAATATTTAACAAAGCAAATCAATTTTTTCCTCTGGTAAATTGATTTGTGATTTAAAATGTCACCATGAAGCTATATATGTGTGTCCTTTATTAACTGCATTTTATAGTTTATGCATTATATATTATTAATTCTAAAATTATCACATGAAATAAACATATGTGGGTTTTATATAATATATATAATTTTTATATTTTTTATATATATATATATAAATATATAAATATATATATTTATATAATATAATATATTATATATATTTATATATATATATATACACATTTTTTTTCTGAAATGTTAGAAAACATACTCTCCAGGTTTTTTGGAAAGAATCATGTATACACATATGCATGTGTTCACGATATGTAGACTTACTTTTTACATAACCCCTCTGATTTTAGTTTCCATAATTTTATACCATGACACCAGCACAGCAAAAATCATAATTTCTTTCCCTGTTGTTCCACTTCTTATGTTGCCTACTAAACTATACCAGAACAGACAGGAAAACAGGAGAGAAAACTGTTTATTGGAGAGCAGAATATATTTAAGAGGGAAGATCCAGTTTAACTTGAAAGGAATTCTAAAGAAATTCTACTGGTTTTGTGAATCAACAGGAATTTGTAATCTCTGAGGGACAAAAAGCAGGTGGACATTTATAATGTAGGTAACCAAAGTAACAGTTAAAATGAATGAACAGAATGAATTTTGTCAAAAGCATCCAAAAATGAATTAAGAAAATAAATCAACCAAATAATTTAGAAGTTGAAGTTTTTGAAGCATTTGTTGATATTATGCATCTCCAATGACTTGCTAGATCTTCAGACAGATTTTTCAGTTTTGGGCAAACCCAACTTTGTTCCCATTTAACTGTTAAGGATTTACAGTGTCAAAGTCTTTTAAGTGCAGAGAGGAAATGACTTTAGGGAAAATTAATATTAATAACTTTAACCTCATCTAGCAATAAAAAAACAGAGCTCCTGTAGGGATTCATTACATTAAATAACACCAAGTGGAACTAAGTTTACATACAAGTCATCAGAGAAGATAACTCGTTCGTTTTAATGACTTACTCATAAAGCATATAGTCATGCCCTAAAATCCAGGTCAGAAATACCATCAGGGGTAGACTTGTAAATCTGTGAGGTTTTGTTCACATCATCCTCATTTACTTTAATGGGATTTGGGAAGTGACAGCTCAACAGACATCCTGCAGACAGAGGTAAGAGGCAGACTGCGTAGAGAATTTCCAAACCCCTTTGTCACATGTCTGCTCCTTGTATTTCAGCTGAAAGTCGAACAGTATAACTGAAATAGCTCATTGGGTATCATGAAGAACCTTTCACATGCTGGTGAGCTTAGCATCTTCCAAACTGTAATGGAAGGGTATAAGAGAGTATAAAATGGATAAGGATAAGGGTAAATACTAAGGAAGTCTGATCAAAATAGAAGTGACAGGTTAACTTTTGTGAGGCATACTCTGTGTCTACTAAGAGAATATTTTGAGTTATTTATATATTTAGAATTACAAAATACTTTTTACTACTGTTTTCAACAAAGGTCTCAGAATAAATGCTCTGTGTACCTACTCAGGAGGCCATTCTTGGTGTCCTGGCAAGTTCCCAGTGTAGCTGATTTATTCCCAATGATGGGGGAAAAAAAATGTAGGCACAAAGACAGAAAAACTTTCTGAAGACATGTCTTTCAATACAGATTGACAGTGAGAAAGGAAAATGACGCAAAAGAATTCCCCAGTCCATTAGAAATCTTAAACAACCTGCTCTATTTTAATATAGCTAGTGAATGAAGTCTGCCTAAAATTAACTGTAATGTAGCAACAGGAGAAGTGAATTGTAGAAATCTATGGCTTTCCTCTAAGAATATGTCACCAGCCCCATGACATTTAAATTAAATACAGAGGCTGTCAGTTTAAATATCCCAGCTGATCTCAACTACAGATGGAACAAGTTTCTAGGAGTAAAATAGGTTTTATCTAGGAGTCAAATGTTAAAAGGTTTTATGGACAAAATACAGTATCTTGAACTGTACTTGGAAAAAAGACACAGAAAATATTGCAGGACTGGTGCAAAAGTTCTTTGCATGTGAAACATTGCTAGCAGCAGAGCAAGTGTATTTTTTCATAAATGTACTTTCTGTGTGATTTTCCAGATGCAGATCTAACTTCAGTTGTATTCATCTGTAAGTGGTCCACAACTGACTCTGGTGGCATTTTGCAAACAAAAAAAAACCCCAGCATATAATTACGTCTATGCTACATACATTCTGATAAAAGTTGATTCAAACACTGAAGTACTTCAAGTAATAAGACAAATTGAGAAGAATTACTTGAATATGCTCCTGAAAAGATGCTTTCTTATTGTTGTGTAATTAGATATATGACTGCTCTTTGTTTCTGGGACAAGACCCAGGTATATTTATTATATCCACATAAATCTCATGTCTGTTGCAATTGTATTATTTCAGACATATTCTCATGTTGTAATGAGTGACCAGATGCACAGAAAACTCCGATGTGCAAATATTTAGATAACAGTGTATCCATGACAAATGTCGCACATATACAACAAAACAGTTTAAATCCCATAATACTATTTATTTTTAAAAATCAAACAAAGAGAAAGCAAATACATAACTCATCTTCGGGATTTTGTACATCCTAAAAAATATTATTATAATTTACTGTTGATTAGCTGCAATAATTTATTTGTTTAAAATATTTTAAAAAATCCACTTTACTGTTGAGTGTATGTTCATCTATTATAAAAAAATAATCTGTTTTTCTGCAGTCACATTTTTGCACATCTACATTTTAGGAAAAATACCCACCTTATTCTTTAGGTGGTCAAACGCTGGCATCAACTAGTAAGAGGTGTCTTGGATTTTCTGAAAATTTTTCAAGTGCTTTCTTTAAAAATTGCAACTTTTTGGCTCTAGCCCTTGTTTTAATGCTAAAAAGTGCTCATTTTTTTCTATATGTATAGCATTCTTCTTTACTATGAGCTTAGTAAACCTGTTTATGAATGAATATCTTCATTTTTCAGATGAGAAGCACAGAAAAATCTCTCCTCAAGTCTCACATCTTATTATCAGGAAAACAAAAATTCCTACAGATATTTTGATTTCTATTCACTTAGTTATACTAAAAAAAACAATCTTTCTTTCTCCTTTCCAAATACATTAGTGAATAGTAAATGATAACTGAAATAAAACTACAAGTATCTTCAAATCTTTATACCCTGATGTATCTACTTTAGAAGAAATTCAGGTTTCAACATTGTTCTGAAGTGTATTTAAATTTCCCAATCTGTTAATTAGTGAGTCCTGGTTGTTGATTATCTCTGTTCATTTTACTTAGGTGACTAAAGGTCATTGAAATATTTCTTTCCTGAAAAAAATAATGTTGTCTCTGTGGAGTAATTCATGTTAATTCATGGTCATGTGGCCTTTCAATCCATTAATTAAATCGAGACTTCACTGCTTTCACCCATGCACCCTTAATTAAAAATGCTGAGAGAGAGAGAGGGATACAAAGAAATAACATATGGCATTATCAGTGTTGTGCCCAAGAGAACTATTTAATAACAGTTCAAGCTAATATATCGTTAATAAAATCTAGTTGCTCTCTCAAAATGCATATGATAATATGCATTATAAAATTTGTTCATTATTTACTTATTCACATTTATTCTCTTCAGCAGCCTTGATGACCAATGATTCATACCTCTCAGCAGCAGTAAGGTGGAATATTCAAAAGCCGCAACTACAAATCTGAATTTGATTGTATCAGAACATATTTTGAACAGAAGTCATGGTATCTAGCTGCTCTTCATTACTGCTGATGGTTTTGGATAGCCAGAACTCTGTGAAGAATGAGTTAAGCTTGTATCCTTGACAGATCTGCCTGAAGTCTATTGAAGAAAATGTTTACTCAAAATGTGATATACTTCATTTCTTATTGGATCATTTTCTGAGGCTGTTGATGTAGTCTAAATTAAATACTAAATCTTGGAGACCAAAGGAAAGAGCTAAAACTAAAAAATAGAGACTTCCCTCTGCCATGCAAACAATAGGCAAGTGAAGGTATCTCAAATAAAACAAATGGTGCCTGGAGATTTTGGGAAAGTGAAATGAATTACTTCTCTTAAATTAACAACTTATTCCCTTCCAGTTTCCCATGTCTCAAGGAAAAGGATTCTGCAAAGCATTACTCCAGTCTGTAATATGCACACTGAGTAACTCCTGCTGGGAATCTACCAGGAGGCTGGCATGGAAGCCCTGCCCAGGGTACCTGTCAAGGCACCTGATGCACAGCAGCAGGGAGAAGTCAGCAGCGGCACAGCCCTGAAGGTACTTGGATAGCCAAAGGAATAGGGACAGAAGAGGAACAGCTAGAAACAAGTCTTTTATTTACAAACCACTAAATCATCAGAGCTTGCCAGTGGTTCCCTGCATGCAGCTGAAGAAGTGTTCAAATTTCATTCACAAGGAAAACTCTTAATTCTTGCTCTCTCGAAGCTGTATAATAGAGCTGTAAGTCCTTCCTTCCTTCCAAGGACAGCACAATCAGTCATTTCTCAGTTGTCCTCATTCACACAGAATCATCTGACTCTCTCTTGGTAGGATTTCCCAGGTTTCCCCTTTATGAACTAAATAAGTGCTCTGCAGCTGGATTTTAGTGGCTGAATTCCAAGCTCTTTTTTGTTCATCGGCAATCCATTATATCAGTATATATCCAGAATAACTTCATTCAAATCCATGACTCGTTTTCACTTAATGCTTTAAATACTCAATGCTGTATTCCATTTCTACTATTAAGGAAAAGGTGCAAGTTGTTCACAGAAAAAAAAATATATTAATGTATGGAACTAGGGAAACTTATTTTAATTAAATGATTCTCTATATGAAGGTAAATAATAACAGTTATAATTATTAATCAATGCAATTAGCTCTGGGGTGGATATATTGCAGGATATCTTTTAAGTTTTTTCCCTCAGGCTTTTATTTAAACATTTTCTTATTACTAACTTAAAAGTTACAGGTAATGACAATTTTTAGAACTGAATGATAGAACACTTCTTCCCACTTTCAATTCCTCCGCCAGCTTTCTGGTGGTGGGAAATATCTAAATCTTGCTTACAATTTTTCCTCTTTTCAAATAATAAAACGGTGACAATGCATGATTTTTTTTTTTTTTCACAGTGAGTGTGAGATTTTTCTCTATATCATGTTTACTTTCTCTTGTTAAAATTTAACATATCCTGGACTTCCTGAAGATAATTTGTTTCATGATCTAATCCTAGGTGTTTAAAAACTGAAACTAAACCATAATTTGTTATGTTAGATTATTCCAAGGTGATCTTCCTCCTTCCCGAGACTTTGTTTATTCTTCTGGCCTTTCAGAGTGTGTTCTTTTGCCACCCAGAGAGATTAGTTTTCTTCTGCTTTGGTTCTCTGAAATAACTACAAGGACAGAAGAGAGTCAACTACTGAAAAGAGGGTCAGAAATACACAAACAGGTACAAGAGGGAAGAAGCAATTGCAGCAGCACCACATTAAATCATCTTCAACTGTTGTAGACCTGTACTATCAGTTACTTCAAATACTTGTATTGCACATATTTTATGTCCACATTTAATTGACATCTGCAGAAGCTAGACACATTAAAGCATTTTATTTCTTTGTTCTACATACATTTATTTCGAACGCTTAGCCAAGTCATAGTTCTTCTTGAAACTTCATTTTACTTATTTTAAGAAATCGTTGCTTCCATTAGAAACGATAACAACTAGGGATTTTCCTCTACAGAAACTTACTAATGCATATCCAACCCCTGACTAATTTGCATGACATTCAAAACAGGCCACCTCATCACTTCTGGTTTTGGGATGAATTCTCTGAATTACATTAAGAAAGCAAAAGAGAGAATGAGAACATTTATTGATTTTGCTCTCATTTCTTTTTTGGATCCAGAAAGAGAATAAAATTATGCCTGCAATACTACTGATTTGTTTATCTGATCACTTTCCTGGCACAAAGGGTTCTAGTTACACTGACATAACATTTTGACATGAATTTTTTTACATCTCCTTTTCAAACATCTGTTTTGAAATAATATTTATTACTTGATGCAAAACAAAATTAGTGAGAGTCCACAAACAAAACTTTGAATAAAATGGCACCATCTGCTTTGGAGACCTAGGACAGTTGTTTTAGGAAAGAACTCATGCTGCACTGTGAAAACCCAGAATAATCTTTCTGACAAACACACACGGTAAATGTTCACGCTCTGCAATATATGGGTAAGACAGCAGCCATTTCCAGCAAACACCCTGAGCAAATCAATTGGACAGTACCAGAATTACCTCCTGCTTTACCATGGAAGCAAGCCAGGATCCTGCTACTTGGCCGCATCCCTTTCCTCCCTCATAAACATGCACACATAAGCCCAGCAGCTCTCTGTCACCCAGACTTCCACTAACATAACGTATTTGCCAATTAAATTGGAAGATTCCACCAAAATACTAATATCTTGAAACATTGTCCCTTCTTATTCTGCTAGAGATAAGTTTGGTCTCATGTAGTATACAGTGAAAAGAACCCAACACAATAAGGCAGAGAAAGATACTCTAATGTTTTACTGGCAAAGAGACAAAATACAGTGAGCCATATGGAATATAAAGACAAGGGGATTAAATAACAAAGTTTTCCATTTTCTACTGGTAGTTATCTGAGCTCTGAGAAATATTTGTTCAGTTGTCTGTGTGACAGCAAGCAAATATATTTCAAACTAGCTTTTCAGCATCCTCCTCAATGCAGCCATTCAAACTACACAATACTTGTGCTTGACGGGATCTCTAATATGCTTTATCAATTATTAAAGAGGCATAATAGATACGTCCAAGGAGGAGAAGAAATAAAGAGTAGTAATTTTAGGTCTAACCTACAAGCAGAAAAACCTGTGCTCCAGGTCTTTCTCATCTTAAGCAGGTTCATGTACCCTACTCTTTGGTGTGAAGAAGTCTAGGCCAAGATAAAGACTCAAATGAGATGATTCTTAAGACATTCACTAATGCTGAAAGCATGTAGAAAAACAAACACCATATGCACTGCAAATTTGCTTCTACATCTCAGTTAAAAAAATATATGTATCTGTTTTCTGGTTTATGTTCCAAAAAATCTCTGGTTTATTTGGTAACAAATGCTGAACATATAAACAATACTTACAGCACAGAACACAATGTAGAGAAAAGAAATGTATTACAAGGGCATATCAAAAGCTTAATGATGTCAAGAAATCTTTTTCCTACTGTGTGATTTCTGAGATTTTGAGCAAGACCCCCCAAGAAGGATTCAGATTATGTGGATTTGTCATTTCAGATATTCTCCGATCAGAAAATACTGCAGTATAGGTAGATAAATTGATAATTTTGGTGTTCTAAAGATATAAACACATGAATTTGTGGTTGGTGGTGTTTTTTGTTGTTGTTGTTGTTGTTGTTGTTGTTGTTGGGGTTTTTTTTTGTTTTTTTTGTTTTTTTCCCAGTGCTGGTCTTAGACTGAGACATTTATGTAGTTATTCACTTGAGCTTTTATAAGGAGCTGTTCAATTTTCAATGTATTCAGGTGTTAATTTTGTATTTAAAAGGTAATTATGATATTTCTAATCCCAGGTGCATTATTTTCTCTTAGTTGAGGATCATAAAAAATGGAGAGTGGGGGACAGAAGAATTTTTTTTTTTTAATTAAAAACTTAGCAGGTCACCTTTTAATAGATTTATCTATGCACGGGGATTTATATGTATTCAGTAAAGACATAAAAGTAGAGATAGTAATTAAGAATTGTCCTATGGGATATTAATATATGCAGTCTTCTTTCCCTATCTATAAAAAGCTAAGTGTTTCCTATCAGATGTCAAACACCCTAAGCACCACTGTCAATAGGTGTTAAAGGAGTAATCAGTAAGGCAGGCACAGCTCCATGCAGGACTGGATCCTAGATACAATGAATAACCTTCTCAGGTTTCAAATTCTACTTGACATCATGTAAAGAAACTTAAGATGAAAATTTACTGTTCCTTTACATGTGGGTAAAAGACAGATGCGTTCGTACTGCCATGAAAATTCAGCCCCGGAACTTTCCTATCCAGGGGAGAACTGATCAAAAATACATTTGATCAAGCTAGTCTGGGATAAGTGATTCAGCAAAAGAAAATGCTCAAAAGACCAAATCCTTTTGTTTCTTAAAATGTTTCTGGATGACTGTAAAGTGTTAAATAAGATGTCTAGAATAGAGGATAGGAATCACGTATCATGTTAGAACAGATGACCATTTTTTAAGTTAAGGCTAGGTAAGGTAAAATCTGCCTCAGAAGAAAACCGCTGTTTTATAGTAACTTCAGCTGTTTAAATATGTCCTTTGATTTGTCCTTTGTAACCATGATACATCAAAGAGGGGAAGATGGCCAGTGACTTTTGGAACGATGCTGATTTCAAGAAGTGTAAGTGAAGATACCTAGTAAAGCATTAGTGTAATGCCAGTGTTCTTGGACTGCGAATTACTCTGACCTTTATGAAAATTACCATGGCCAGGCCTTCAGTCTTGTAATTACAGCAGCAGTTGAAACATTGGCCCTTATGACAAAACTCATAATTCTTTTAATCACTAGTCTTCAAAATCAGTAGTGTTCTTTAGACTTAAGAAGAAAAAAAAATATTGAAATGAAGATTTATTATTAAAATCACAAATAATATAAATGTTTTCAAAATACTTTTTTCCTTAATATTCTTATTTTAGGAGTCAGCTTCATTATTAATTTAGGAATATTTAAATGCTTCTTTTGAGTGATTTATATCTCTGTTTGATATGTTGGTTGCCTCAGTAACTTTCTTTAAAGTGCCTTACACAAATGGCAACCTTCTTTGACTTTTTTATTTCTCTTTTCATTAGAGCCAGGATACTTGTATTCAGAAAGGCACCTGAAGTAATTCTGAACAGTAAATAGTTGTACAGGGAGTTAATAAAGAACTGTGAAGTGGAGGACAGATATAATAAAAGATTATATCACAATAGATAAAAGGTACAGCAGCGCTTTTCTCGCTGGGATTTTGAAAATTACTTGAGTTCAATTGAAGTGTTAGGTACTTTAATCCTCATTCTCTATTTGCTATAAATAAATCAGGAACTTACAATCAGGAATTTACAAGTCAACTGATGAACAGTTTTCATTATTTTAGACTACATTAACCCCCAAACTTCTACAGGGTTAGGAGTGATTGACCTAGATAAGTTATGTCCAACTGAGGCCATTTCTAAGAGCTTCAGAGAAACATAAGAGAAACATGCGTGTTTGTGCATGGAATATTATCTGTTTATTCCTGTATTAAACAGAGAACAAAGCATTTTTTTAATCAACATTTATTTGTTAAAAAATTCAATCTTTATTATTTTAACTACAAAGGATTTTATTATTCATATCTTATCAGGTTTGCCATCATCGCTTTTAGTATTTAACTAAGGGAATGACCTTTGGAGTCTCAAGTTGTCTTAGAGTACTCATGTGGTACCTGAGAGAGATACATATCTCTAGGGCACAATTGTGAGTATTCTCTTGCATTTTCCTGTAGACATATCGATATAATAACATTAGTGTCTAATACGTAAAATAAAGTGAAATCTGTCCATGTGACAACGGTTAACATACACATTTGTTTGGAATCTTCAAAATCACCTGGCTGCCACACCCTTAAGACTTGGAATGATAGATTCCACAGGTTCTTATTGTGCAAAACCATGCCACATTACCTGCAAGGGAAAGGCAGGTAGGTTGGCTTAACCCTCCCTTTCAAGCCAAAAACAGCAGAACACTTCTCCAGGATTTCGGAACACCACTGACCTGGCCTGAGCAGTAGATGCAACCTTGATCTGTGGCCAAGTATTTCAATGTTCTGAGTAAGAGACCCCTGAGCATATGCAATGAGTGTAATGCATCCTGAACATGTAAAGCATACTATATATGTTCTGACCATCTGTGCAGCTCACAGACAATTTCTCAAGTGCATCCCAATGTGTCAGGCTAACTGTATGTGCCTTTTGCATCACATACTCCCAGCTTTCCTGAAAGCAACATTTGCAGAAATGGAAGAGATGCATCTCTCATAATTTGATGTAGTTACACACCTGTTAAAACCCCTTCTCCTCGGTTAGACTGGACATTACCAGATACTGTCTTTCCGCCATGAGAAAGGGTCATACATCAAAGCCTACCATATAATCCAAAAGGTACCTTCTGTGTAGTTCACATGTCTATCAAGTTTTTCTTCTCCTAAGTTAAACAGTCCAAATAACTTAAATATTTTCTCCCTTGAAATTCTTTGCAGCTTTCTAAATATTTCTATAGATTCTTTCTGGAAGTGTGCACTCCAGAGAGCTGCAGAAAGGTGGACTGCCATGGACTGAGAGCTTGCTTTTTAGAACATGCTCCTGAGAATATTTGTCATGTTCTCAGCAGTGTCACTTGAACCCAGACCCTGATTGCTAAGACAACTATTTCAGTGGAGAGGTTGTGAACAGCCTGAGAATAAGAAGACAATACATCATTAATGTATCTTGAGGGTTGCATTAGTTTCTGGATCTATTCAGAATGAGGCCTTTGGGTGCGATAGGAGATGATTTGTGTGACAATTTATCTTCTCCCCTCAGAAAGATCCCCTGCTAGATTCACATCCAGAGCAGTGCTATAAAAGTACGCATACTGCTACCACAAGACATGGGAGGGATGGGTAAATACTCTCTTGAGAACAAGATGTGGATACCCACCACATGAACTGCAATCAGTGATAAGATGCTGGTCACACATATTCAAATGATGAAAGCTAATTTATTAAAAGATACATGAAAACAAGCTCTGTAAACTAGTATGCCATACATTAAAAAAAGACTTCACTCATCTCACACCTCTTCCTTTTTGTGTGACAACTTTTTTGTTTTGTTTCAGCTATAACCTTTGACAGTAACCATAACTTTATAAATTAAGGCTTTATCTACGAATCCTGTATCAGAATTGAATGTAGTTTGCAAAATGAAATTACTATAATTCCATGCTATTTGCTTACCAGAACTTTATATGTTGGAACTGTATGGGATACTTGCCCTAGAGTATTGGTTCTAGTATTGATTGAATGGAAGTCACATGTGTGGGACTCTGCCCCCATGTTCACTTCTTCCTCTTTTTTAAAAGAAAAAAGTTAAAAGACGTCTACTTAGGTACGCATTTAGTTTGCTGCTACTGGTCGTCATTATCCATGACTCCTCTGAACCATAGAACAGCCCAGGTCAGAAGAGACCTTGAAAGATCATCTGGCCAAACCTTTCATGGAGAAGGGGCCTACATGAGACTATTTAGCATCCTGTCCAGCTGTGTCTTGAAAACCTACAATAATGGGGACTTCACCACGTCCCTGAGGAAGTTGTTCCAGTTATTGATTGTTGTCACTGTAGAAAATTTCTGTATTATAACAAGATGAAACTTCTTCTGGTGCAAATTGTATCCATTACCTCTTGTCAACATGTGGTTTCTTGTGAAAAAGAGAGCCTCTGTCCTCTTTGTAGCTACCCTTTAAAAACTGGGAAACTGTGACTCAAGCCTTCTCTTCTCTGGGGTGAAAAGATCTAACAGGTGTCTCTCTGTTTAGTAAGTATACCAACATATGCAGTCATCGGGCTCTTGCTTATCGCTGACTTGCAGAGAGTAGGACACCCTTTGTACTTTACACTTTTGAAAATCTCTTTGACCTATTAAAGAGACCCATTAACATCTTGGGAAGCACAGCATCTCAGCTGACTGGTTTGCACATGTTCAACCTTACCTTTACAGGTTTTTCTTTCCTTGCTAATTATTCATATTACTTCATTTCTGAAGAGAATATTCAAATGAAAATAATGTCAGCTATTCTTAAATTACCATTTGTTTAATTATGTGCACTATTTTATCTGTTTAATGGGTCTACTTTCTCTGCAATAATTCATTTGCCACTAATGTATTTTTATAAGACTGTCTCTTTCACATTGACCTCTATGGTTAGCCTCAACACATTTTGATTTTTTGCTGCCTTTATCTTATCCTCAACACCAATAATATGCATAATATTACCTGGAAATCCAGATCACATTATTACCATTACAAGTCAATGAATGCTTTCACCTTAGATAATAGTTTTTGCTGGGGAGTAAATTCAAAGATAAGTGTGTTAAGAATGCATAAATGATTTTGCTTGAAGCCTCAGCAGGTACTGAGTCACAATCCATTAATCTTTTCATATACTCCTTAGCACAAACAATTACTATCCCACTATAATAAGTCTATAAAAATAAGTCTGGTGATGTTAAATATTAAAATTTAAAACAAGCAGACAAACAAAACTTTACTATTGAGTGAGTCTTAAGTATTTCTAGACAGAACTGAAATCAGTTCAATACATATAGACAGATTCTTATCATTAATAGGAGATAATTAATTTTCAACTCTGAATACTATTCCATAAGACCTAAATTACAAATGTGAGCATAATTTGTGCTGGTGAGAAACCAAATTTATATTGATGTAATTTAATTGACAATAGCAAGGATACTTCTGCATAAACCTACTGTAATGCAATATTATGTTATTAATTTTTCTAGCGATGGACGTAGCTATCTACATATCCACCGATTCAGCTGCAGAAAACAGAACAATGGAAGAATCATAACCAGAAAGAAGATTTAATGTTACAAGCCATAATGACTACCTTGTAAAAATCTCATGACAGCCATTTCTGCACTTTTCATAAAATCTAAGTCCAGTGTGGGTCAACACACCCTGTTCCATAAACTATTGTTGAATATACTGTTGGATATCCAGTACTGGATATACTGTTGAAAAAAAAAAAAAAAGTTATATACTGTGAAGTATGTGAAATCTGTGGATTTACAAACCTTAGTGAACACTTTCTTTAATTATGTCTATGAAAAAATCAGCCTCTATCACTATTTCAAACTATCTACAGTAGGTGCGCATCTGCAGAGACATTAGAAAACATGCTCTGGAATTAAAGGCTGCCATTTACCCTTATGGTCTTGCAATATATTAAACTTTTGGAAATCAGGAAATTGGGTCTTGTCTTATCTAATTTTTTCACTTAATTGAACTTGCAATAAATAGATATAGTATTGACATGAACAAGGAGTTCCAATTGTTTGGAGGCTGATTTGTTTCAATTCAGAGATCATGGTTATTTCAACAACTGTAACAAGCTCAGTAGTGATATTATTCAGTGTTCAAAGGTAGCAGAAGATGCTTGAAGAAAAGCTCCATCCCTTTTTCCATGAGAAAAAGAGTCAATTTATTTCTTAATGTTCATTACTTTTTCAATTATAGTAGAAAAGGCTATAACAAATAAAATGAGGACAAACACTAATAAAGTCAAACAATGTTTTCAGTTGAGATAAATTTATACTTCAGGCCTTTTTATCTTGTCTGTGAGTTCTTGCTGTGCAGGAAAATGGAAGCTGAGTTCCAGTTCACTGAGTTTTCATCCATTATGTCTGGATGGTCATTAAACTCATATTGAAAGATTCAATATAGCATCATAAGGCTTTAGATCAGGTCTACATTAAGGAGTGAAAGACAACTTTTTCTCTCATGTAGTTTCCTGAAGTTATCTCTCTTCAGTGATTGGGGGATGAATATATATAGCCTTTGGACTATACATTTGTCCTCCTACCTGGCACTCCTGAATGGCCCAGCTTCTGTTTAAGCTTTATGAAAGCCACGCAGCAGGAGCTATCTCTATTGCGCTGTATGAAAACTGATCTTACAGTTGAATGTAGATGAACTCTCCTAGAAGAGTGGGCAAGGAAAATAAGTTTATGTCTTATCTATTATGGGGATCAAACACAGTATGGATATTAATCATCCAACTCTTGCATTCTCAAACAATTGAGACCATGTTAAGCATTTTCTGCAGAACAGAAAATAAAAGTCATCTTTCACCAATTTCACAGAAATACACTTAAACTGCAGTTAATCAAATTTAACTCAAATGTCTACAAGTTAGATATCTGAGTCAATTTGTCTAAGTTTATAGAGGCCTTTATGTTGATGTAGAGAAAGTGTCTCCCAAGACAATTAAAATCATCTGGAGAAGTATGCATGAGATAATAGGTTAGATGCCTTAGATGCTTTGGAATTGCCATTTCCACTGGCTGTAGGAGCTTAGGGTGACCAATCTAGACATCTAAAGTTAGGTGAAATGAACTGCGACACAAACATCTGGAAATCTGTAAAATTTTATTCTTCAAAGAAAAATGTAGTTGAAGAAAAAAATTTAGCAAGAGATTGTATTAAAAATGTGTGGATTATTAGTTTTCCTTTTCCTAACAATAAAGTTCTTGTTTTAGCAGTCTAGGAACATATGACTTTAATCAGACAGCATATTAAGTTAGGAAAGATGAGTAATTCTCAAAACATATTCAGCAAATGTCACCATTTTACTACATGAATCATCTGTATTTTTTAAAAGATATAAATGATTAGAAATCATTACCCAAAAAATTTAGAATATAATTCTTGTTCTGTCATTTGTGGGAATCTCAACAAGTTTCTAAGTTATTTTGGGTAGATTAGATAGGTCTCATGGAATATTTCTGTTCTCTGATGAGATGAATGAAAATGTTGAGATCTAATGTGTTAACATATCTGAATATGAATTGGAAACTCACTTCTTGCCTGATTTATATGAAATAGGTCATTGGCAGAAATATGTCTGAAAATATTTGCTAAAATAGAGACATAAAATTCAAAGCATTCCTGGTTTTGAAATTGCCTCAGTGAGATGGGCTGAAGTTATTTTTCCTCACATACCTCACAAAAAAGTAACAAAAAGAAAAATAACCTATGGTCTGGAATAGATGTGGTATCATGAGGAGAAACACAGCTTAACTTGCAGGTGCTGCAGTGTCAATACTGTCTGACCACTGCTCTTCTCCCTTTTTGCCTCTGTATCTTTTGAATTCTCCACTAAGTGCAAGTCATCTGCCACCCAGCCAGTGATTGCAGCATTCCTCCCTCTGGGGACAGAACCATCCAGTCTCCTCTTCCTGAATCAATGCTCTCACCACAGCAGTTTGGCATGAGGAGAGGTTTTCATTTCTGTCTCTGTCAGATAAACTGAAGCATTGTCTTCAACCCATGGGCCCCAGATGGATAGCTTCAAGCATCGTGAAGACTCCAGGCCAGCCCCCAGTCAAACATGCTCCCGTTCTGTTTGCTGTTGGTAAATTCATGGTAGCCATATACAAGTGAACCACTTTTAGAGGTGCCTCTTTCTCTACATTAATCATATCACAGTAACAGCTTTTCATCCCTGTACTCTGCCAGATCCTGCTATTTATGGGGGCTGTGATGCTTAATGAGTCTCTTCGGCAATCTGATTACAGCCATATGATTGTGTTGACAGTTTCCGTGTCAATTTTAATTTTTTTTTCAGTCCCACAATTGAATACCTTGCTGAGGAGTCACATCATAAGAAAATCTTCAACAAAAATAGAGGTGTACACAAACCAGCAAGATACAGAGAAGAGAGATTCAATAACAAGAATTTGGATGTCCATCAGCAGTCCTCTCTATGCCCAGCATTTTCTTTCCTTCAGTTACAGAAAGCCAAACTTTCTCATCTGTAGCAGTCAATCAAATTAATTTCAATGTAATATTTTGTGTACATTGGAAGTGAGACTTTGAGTCACATAGGGTTTTTTTTCTTATGCTTTTTTTCCCCAACATAATTAAATTTAAAGATAAATTAAATTTTGAGATTAAAAACAACCAAGGCTTTTATGCTAATACAAAATTATACATACAGAATTAAGTTGAACTCCAACTAATTAGTTTTATAAACCATATTTTTAGATTTCCTAATTTTATTAAGCATAGAAATCAACTGGAAACAATTTATTCTTTAGAATTATTTATTCTCATTTAGCTTCTGCTTATTCATCTATGTTTTAGCTATATTTTCCACAAGATTTTCTATAAAATTTTTTTCATCTTCAGTCAGAATTAAAATCAATACAGGGGTTTAATGAATGACTGTATATATAGCTTAGAGCTCATGAAATAACGAGTGAATATAAAACTTGTTTAAGATGTATGAACAACAAACTTTATGAAATCATGTGCTTCATAAATATTTCATTTGTCAGTTGAACAGATAGCAGATTTTAAATGCTATATTTACCAATAATAAATATCTTTTTTTTTTGTTCTGTCATTTTAAACTCTCTTATGAGTTGCAACTTGAATCGGCCTTTGAAAAAAACAAAAATAAAACTTACTGTTTGCAAACATGCCTGTTTCAACATGTCTATATTTTCACCAGTCATTCAACTGGTAGCTGAAATATGCTGATTTTCTAAGTAAGCCTCACTTATAGGGAAATGAACACCAAGTTCAATAAATTAAACTTTGCATTATGCATAGTGACTTATCTCAAGACAGAACATACTAGTAATTTATAACTCAATTTGTGCTATCCAGGAAAGTCCTTTACCCAACAAAAAGGAAAATCTGGGTTTTGGTGGTGGATTATTTTACTGCCATTTGTCAGAGATCTGTTCTTGATCTTCCTATAGGTCACTTCACTTTGTTTACTCATACAAAATATCAGTAATATTCATAGGCAGGAAATGTTACGCAGATGCTAAAAGTGCACAGTAGTAACAGATGTTATGATCCTCAGCAACAGTCTGTGTATGTTACTTTGCTGTTGACAATGCTATGTGAAGCAGAGATTGCTATCGAACTTCTAGAAAGCAAGCAAAGGCACAAGTAGAAAGAAAATTAGCAGGTCTGTCCAATGCTGTACAAAGCATTTTTGATAGCTGCAGAGAAACCTGCCTTCACACTCAGGCCAGTCTGCTGAACTAGGGAGGGAGAAAACATGATGCTCTGCCAGAATCTGAGAGCCCTGGGGTAAATGGAGACAGAAATACATGCAGAAAGCCCATCCATCTAACACTCCTCAAAATGGCTGTGACTATTGAAGATCATGAGAAGAGATACAGAAAATGGTTAAGAAAGTAGAAAGTAATGACAGTTGTACTCAACGGGTTGCAATAGTAATAAAACCTTCTGCTCATCATCTTACTCGGGATCCCTTATATTTCTTCAAGGCTATAGACTGTCCTCCCAAATACTACTTGCTTTCTCAGGTACTGGCATAGCATTCCTATCAGTTTGTCCATACTTCCTAGCCTCAAGTGCAGGATCAAGTCACAGGTGATCTTTTTCCCTGTGCTGATTTACCTATTGGCCTGTTCACATAGATCTGCCTCCTGCTCCAAATGAAACTAAACCACTGGTATTTTTTCCTCAGCTGGGTCTCCAAAGCAGTGAATTCCAGCCTTTACAATCTGCTGGTGCTGCTCTTGGTGCTGCTGCCCCTGACCTATAAAATGTGAATAGATTAATCCTGGGATGGGCAGGGAACCTGTCTGTGAAACAGGTAGTGCAGAGTTGGGGCATAGAAGAAACAAACAAAAACATGCATTGTGGGCAAAATATTTAAGCAGAAGCTTAATAATGAGGATACACAACTCATAGGGAACTTTTTTCGATAAAAGCTCAGAAGCACTTTGCCAAATAGGAGATGGAATGCAAAGAGATTAATTACTATTTCCTTTCCCAGCACAAAAGGTAGAAATGTTGGGCTGATGTGTTTACGTCTTCTGAATAGCTGTCCACTGGTCGCACTAGACTGTGCAGCCAATGGCAAAGACCTATACACTAACTGGTGCTTAACAGGAATTTATCCCCAGGAGCTAATTTTACTACCTTTAAACTAAGAGTAATAATAACTGCTGCTCAGTTCTGACATATGTAACAGCATTATACTTAAGAGAGATTCATTTTGCTGATGTTATTATGTTAAATGGTGTGTGGCCATTGGTAAACAGATGTAAAATTTCCAGCCTTTCAGTCAGAAAATGAAAATGGAGAAATAAAGATGAAGTTAAGTGAATAGGATCTTTACTCCTGTGCCCTTATTTATGAAGTGATGTAAATGCAAGTTATATATAAACTTTGCAAATCAGGACACTCCATTAATTGGAAAAAATAATGACTGTGGGGAATCTACTGTATACTGACATGAAATACCAGACAGCACTTACAACACCAGTATAAACTTCAGAAATTTTCACTTAACATATGCTCTCAGCACAAGCCCAGTGACAAAAAGGAAAAAGAAAAAAAAAAATAATAAAAAAAAGAGAGAACATATGTCAACTTCCTTTTGAATATGGTAAAAATAATTTGAGAAAACCTAGGACTAAGTTGATCACAAAAGTTTTGGTTTTATCCAGTGGCATTTTGCACTTACTTCTAAGAACAGTGAGAACCCAGAAGTTTTCCCTGTTTTACCCCTTTTCTCTCCCCCCTACTTTGAACTGAAGTGCACCATGTACATGAACTGTATGTGAGGTTTTTTAGTATAGTGACTCTAAAGGACATTTTTATAATGCCAAAATGAGAAAGTCCAACAGAGGGAAAAGATGAAATCCTGAAGTTCCCATAGGAAGAGGCTGCAATTTGTAAACACCTTTGTTGACAGAAGTATTATGTTAATTCTGTAAACAAATTCCACCAGAAATACTCTGACTTTGTGGAATAATTCTTTTCCCAATAAAAATGTTCTCAGGAAAGAAGAACAACTACATCTAGCATGTGGAGTTCAGATGCTGGAAATTTTATATAGACAATATATAAATTGTCTTGTTTTCATGACACAAAATGACAGCAGAACAAGCCATTTTATGTGGTATTGTTAGAACAGTTGAATACAAGCAGGCAGTGGGGGGCCTGTTTGATGGCTTACTAGGGTTTCACCAGCTGTACCTGCTTTCCAGTTTTGCAAAAAACATATGTGAATATGTTTCAGCATATGCAGAGGCATCCAAAGTATATATATATATATATTTACATATGGACCAATAAAATAGGAAAAAAAAACCAACCTTGATTGTTACAACATCAGTAGCCTTTGTCAAGTATGGAACTTTTATTCCCTCTTCTTCACTCTTTGGATAAATAGATATTTTCAGATCATTATCCCAAGCATTCCCATTGAGGAAAGAGAAAGATTAAATGAATAACAGGCAGCTTATCCATACTTAGCATTTTTACTGTGTTTAGAAATATATAAGTGCTCTACTTCATCAAGCAGAAACAGTGAAGGTAGTATTAAAAAAGAGGAATCCTTTTCCTTGAATAATTCTTCATTATTCCCTTAAAAGGTTTACTGAGAAAACTGAAAATAAGCTGTAAGAAAACAAGTCCAGATATATCTAAAGAAACTGGATGAAAACTGCATGGAAAGGGTGATGTTTTCTGTGGAAAGTGTTGTACTGTTCTAATCGCTTTGATCAGAAAGAAAAAAAAAAAAAGAAAAAAGAAACCCTATTATATGCTAATTATATTGTTGTAAAAAAAATGTTTAAAGCAGCTAAAGAGTCCATGCCCCAAAGTCCTCCCAAATCAAAGTGAATGTTGTACATCACTAAACAAATACTAAGAAAAATGTATTCTGTGATGTTGACTTACACTCTAAGCATCTGGTCTTAAGTCTGTAGGCTGCACAGGCTGTAATAAAGATATAATATATGCAGTTTATCTACTAAAAAAAGCTTGCTTTATACAAGTCTCTATTAACCCTGTATAAATGGTATTTGTAGTGAAAAAGTGCTGACCCTCACCTTTAAAAAAAAAAAAAAAAAAAAAAAAAAAAAAAAAAAAAAAAGTGTGTTAATGAAGTCACTAAATACCATTTTTTCAGTGTTTATGATGGTATTTTTAGAAAACAAGACTGGGTGTATCGTTTGCTGCAAAATTTCCTTATAACCAGATGCTCTTTTGAGACCAGAGTCCTGCTGACTGGCACAAGAAGCATCTGGCCAGCTGTCAGGATTGATTTGGCTCAGTAGAAACTGGCAGCAATAACAGAATTGACGAAGGCTGCAATTATACTAGGCAGTAACCCCTACAATTCCAGTAGTTGGGAGCATAACCAAATACCCTTGACACCTGATAAAAAAGAGCTGATACAATGCTTGATTCCTGCATTAGCGAAAAAAAGATTTCATGTAGTTCAACTGGCATTGCATTGTCAGCACCCTACAAAAATCCTGCCAGAATAAAAAGTGGAAACCTAAGAATTACATTGAGAGAAGGAAAAAAAAAAGCTGCAGTTTCTCCTTAATCCTTTTCACTAGCCACTCTATGCATAACCTCCACATGTTTTATTCTGTGGTTATTAATGACTCAGATTTGCAGTGTTCTCGTAAGACAGTCTTTTGGAACTTTTTGGACTTTGTTTAAAGTACAAAGAAATAATCTGGGAGGAGTCTTTCTGCTGCCTTCGGTAAGACTGGCACAAGCTGCAGTCAGCTGGCACGTGACAGACTTCATGGCAGGTTGTGTGTGTGACTTACATGTTGTCAGCTCACGCTGACATTAACCAGACTGCAAGGTGAGAAGATGGAAGGGGAGAGCGGGAAGAAGAACATATCTATAATCCCACTGTCTGTCATATTCAGCTGCTTCTGTCTGTACTTGTAGGCCATTCTAGACTCCAGTATTGAGAACACCTGTATAAATATATGGCTATTTCATCTGTAAGACTGCAAGGTGTTGAGACGATTTTATAGAAAAAATAGAGCTCCTGCAGAGAGCAGGGATGTAAAATACCACCAAATTATCTTTCAGAAAACTAGCTCCACAACCCAAGTTAAAGTGGACTATTTCATGCTTATCCAGGTTTCAGTCTGTCACAAAGCCAACAGCAGCATAATAACCTCATTGAGAGTAGGTGCTAAAGTGCAAGAGACTGCAAACTTCCTCTTGTCCTACAGGAAGGGAGTACGACTCTTTCAGTAGAAAGACTACATTTTTTCTGAGTAATGTAACCTGGAGGACATTAAATTCCTTCTAGAACAAACAGAACTTTAAAACTCCTGGAAAAAGATAAATATGCAGCTTGGGTAAAGAACAAGATTTTCCCCTCTACACAGTGAGTTTATATCTTTAAAAAAATAGATAGCTTTCAAACCATAGGTGTTTCATGGTAGAACTATTGCCCTACTGCTACGTATGCAGACTGTTTTAACTTTAATAGATGTATCTGTTATGTGAACAACCACATACCCCCATACATCTCCAGTGGATTTATAAATAGCACACCAGCATATTTTTTTTTCTCTGCTATTGAATATTGCTTTTCATTAGAACAGCCTGAACTGTTCTAAAAACTCTTCCTTTACACATATACATGCATCATTCTTTGACAGTCATGCTGGAACAAGTGTTTAAAAAATCACCAAGGAAGGAGGTGAACCAGCCTGCATCCCTGGGGTCATGTTAATGGAGACAGTGCGCTTTGCTGGTTCTAATGCCATTGTTGTAAAGACTTGGCGTTTTCCATGGCTAAACATGCAAGTGCTTAGATACTAGTCAAAACCACATTATTTTTATTTATTGGTATTAAAAAGTCAAAGCATAATTACTCCTGTCTTGTTTATAGCCATCTCTTACTATGCTTTTTTACTTTAGCTGCTAAAATGCTCATGGCAGGAAGATATCATTGCATTTCTTTCTAGGGCAGTACATACTACAAGTTTGGATTGACCCTGCTAAGTATCATAAATCATGTGGAAAGTAGACTGACAAAAATCAGTATTATCTTAACCGAATGGGACCTCTGAGTTTTCTCCAAAAAATGCTTAGTAATACATGTTCAGACTGCCTAAGACCAAATTTTAATTAACTCCATCATGGAATCACAGAATTAAAAAAAAAAAAAAGAAAAAAGTTGGAGGGGGAACTCTGGAGGTCATCTGGTTCAGTCTGTGATGCTCAAGCAGGGCCACCTAGAGATGTCTGCCCAGGGCCATGCCCAGATGACTTTTGAATATTTCCAAGGAGAGCCAGTGCTCGGTCACCCTCACAGTCAAAAGGTGTTTTCTGATGTTCACGGGGAATCTTCTCTGTTTCCGTTTGTGCCCATTGCCTCTTGTCCTGTCTCTGGACACCACTGAAAAAAGCCTGTCTCCACCCTTTTTACAACCTCCCTTCAAGTTTTTGTATCCGTTGGTGACCTTCTCTTCTCCAGGCTGAACAATCCCAGATCTCTTAGACTTTCCTGATATGTGAGATGCTCCTGACCCTTAATCACCTTTGTGACCCTTCACTGCAGTCTCTTCAGTATGGTCATGTCTCTTTTCACTACTGGAGGGCCCAAAACTAGACATAGAACTCCAGGTGTTGTCTTACCAGTGCTGAGCAGAGGAAAAGGATCACCTACTAGCAACACTCCTCCTAGTGCAGCCCGGGATACCATTAGCTTCTTTGCCACAAGCACACATCACTGGCTCACGTGCAACTTGCTGTCCAGCAGGATCCCCAGGTCCTTTCCTGACAAGCTGCTTTGCAGTTAGTTGGGTCTCAGTCTGTACTGGTGCCTAGGGTTATTTCTCCCCAAGTGTAGGACTTTGTACTTCACCTTGCTGAACTGCATGCAATTCCCATCACACATTTCTTCAGCCTGTGAAAGTCCCTCTGACTGGCAACATGACCCTCTGGCATACCAGTCACTCTTCCCATTTTGGTGTCATCAGCAAACTTTCTGAAGGTACACTCTACTCCATCATCCAGATTATTCTTAATATCCTCATATAGAAGATGCTATGTACTTGAAAAGCACTATCATAGGATTGCTGTAAATGTTGCCACTGTTGCATTATTGTCTGGAAACATTAGGATCCAGTGTAACATATAGACCATATGAAAAGTTCAGTAGGTTTTAAGTTTGTAACTGTAGTTAGAATATTAAAATTATTACAAAAATGTAATATATTAATTAAAAAAAATCTGAATAAATCACTTAAAGTTTACAGACAAAGAAATGTCAACCAAAATTACATAACAGCTGGATGTTCTGTAATCTGCTCGGTTTTTACAGAAAAAAATAAAGGTGTAGAAAAGGACAGAATGCAATGACCTATCTTTTCTAGAGTGGATTCTATTAAGCAAAAAATAAAGTGTCTGTTTGCACCCTCTTAATAGATTTAAACCATTGGATCAATAGTAAAGGATAAAACTAAACCACTTAAGAAGGTATTGCATTAATAAAATCCCTTGCACCTGTCTCTGTAAAAGAGGATAAACAGAGCAGAGTTTCAGGGGGTGATTAAGAGAGCATCAGGTTGCAGTAAAAGGCTTAAAGGGGACAAATTAGCCTTTGCTGTACATGGAGATAAGGCAAAGGGCTGCAAGGCTGAGCTCCACGTTACAAGCTTTTACAGGCAGATTAAAAGGTTTTGGGTTTTTTTTTAAAGATGCCATGGGGATATCATATGACAAAATATCTTGAGGCTGTTTATATAACTAATAAAAAAGATGGTAAACTGCTGTGCTGGAGCTACCCTTAGGGCTGCTTGTTGATCTTATTTATTGCAGCCAGAATTATACTTGATTCATAGCTGTTCTTGTAGTCATTCTGTAGAAGGCCTACTGGGACATGCAGAGAAAAATGTGAAGATTCAGAATGATTTTATTGCATTTTAATAATTAAATGTACTAGATGTAATTGTTTTATGAGCTTGTTAGTTTATAAATACGATCCTCCCTTTCTCAAGTCTCAGTGACTGAATCCCTTGTGTTCATGCCCTTCATATTCTTAATCATTCTCAGATGGCAGCTGTCTTCAGAGCTTCACAGAGCTCTGGGCCAAAGAGGCCTTTATATCACCTAGCCCCACTTCTTGTAGGTGGATATCCATACAATGGAACTCCTATATTGTCATGACTGACTAACTTTCAGTGGTTATAACAAGCAAATGCTGAAGAAGCTCTGGCTGACTATGTCTATCAACACAGGTTGACTACAGGTAAACTACAGATTAACAGGTCATTGCAAGTATTTAAAGATGGTTATATAAAAAGAGAATCAGAAAGTGGCAATAAATGGTCAGTTTTCACTGTGGATGGAGGCCATCAATGAAATTTCATGAGTTTGTTCTGGGCCCCATATCATTTGACATGTTCATAAATGACCTAGAAAAAAAGGTGAGTATGACCTAGAAAAGAGATTAAAAGGAAAGTGAAGATATTCCTAATGATACTAAGCCATCTGAAGTAGCAAAGACCAGAGCCAACTATGAAGGGTCCACCAAAGAATCATATGGGATTGGAGAAGAAAAGAGCTAACAAAATGCTGTATAGATAAATATAAAGTGATATTCATGGCAAAGAAACCATTTTCAATCAGACGAAAGACCTTAAAGTTATAACAGAGAAAAATCATTAAGATATTAGGTGAATCTCAGTAACAATAACTACTGACTTATTAGAAATGAAACAGAATAAAATGGAGAATGTAATTATAAAGCTGTATAAATAATTTTGTTTCCGGTGTGTGGTATAGGTCCCCAGAAAACAAAAGATTATAGAGAAAATGGATAAGGTTAAGAGAAGGGCAACAAAGGATATGAAAAATATGAAACAGTATCTGTAGAAGGAATAAATAAGTAGTCTGGGACTCTTCTGCTTGAAAAAGAAATGACTGAGAGGGAATGATAGAGCATGTAGAGAACTGATCCATTGTTCTCTGCCCCTTGACAGCAAAGGAACTAGTAGGCATCAAATGAAGCTGTCAACTGTCAGGTTCAAAACACAGTTACAGATAGACTGTGCATCACCTTGACACAGGGTGTTGTGGATGATAAAAATGCAAATGGGTTTATAGGAAGGCTAGAAAAATTCATGTCAGAAAAATCCATACAAACCATTTTTGCCTCAGGTAGTCTTGTAGGCTTGAAGTACTACCATATGCTATTATGTTTTTTCTCTGGACATTTACTTTTAGTTGCTGTTGGAAACAAGCTCTTGTGCTAACTTAACCTTTGGTTAACCTTGTTTGATGTCCTAGTATCAATTGCCCCAGTAACGCCAAAATCTGCAAAATCTAACAAGGCAGCTACCAACCAAGAATGTAGACAATGAAGGCATTTATTGACAAAAACCCCAACAAAACTCATCTTCTCTCCCTTCTGAGCATATCTTCAGTGAAATGTTTCACCTAAGGTTTTCTTTAAATCAATTTATTCCTATAAGATTGCTTTAAGGTTAAAAGTTTGTGGTCTAATATAGGTTATTATTATTATCCAGCCAAATTTTTCAATTACATTGTATTGTAGGAATATGGGAGATTAGTGATAACGTTGTATCCATGGGACAACGAAATCAAACATCTCCTAACTTCAGCTGTAGGTGAAATGGGAGAGTACAATCCTAGAAAAATGACTCAGTGGCAAGTAGAGGGCACGTGGTTCAACCTGCTCTAATACTAAAGGAGCAGGTGATTACACGTGAGATATACTTGTCCAGATTACCATTATAGACAACAGAGTCTCAATGAATACCTCCATGAAGAGCAAGGGAATGATTCAACCAACGGGATTTTTCTTCAGATACATAAGTAAAGGCATCTTGTGTCATCTGAAGTGCCCAGAAGCATTTGCTCAGACATTATACTAGACCTACAACAGAACTGTATCTTTCTGAACTCACAGCTGGAGGCCTGGCAGCATGCATGGAATCATCTCAAAAGTTTAAGCAACTTGATCTCACATCCTGTGATTCCCTGAGGATGAGGTGATCAGTGACTACACTCTGTCAACAATACCAATTATATTTTCATTCATTAAGAATACCGTAGCATAGCACAGCATAGCATAGTATAAAATAGAACAGTTTCAGTTGGAAGGGACCTACAACAATCGTCTAGTCCAACTGCCTAACTCAGGACTGACCAAGTTAAACCATGTTATTAAGAACCTCCTAAATACTGACAGGCTTGAAGCAGTGACTACCTCTCTAGGAAGCCTGTTCCAGTCTTTAACTCCCTTCTCACTAAACGCTTCCTAATGTCCAGTCTAAACTTCCCCTGGCTCACCTTTGAACCATTCCCATGCATCCTAGTACTGGATAAAGGGAGAAGAGATCACCATCTCCTCCACTTCCCTTTCTCAGGAAGCTGTAGAGAGCAATGATGTCATCCCTCAGCCTCCTTTTCTCCAAACTAGACAAGCCCAGAGTCCTTAGCTGCTCCTCACAGGACATGCCTTCCAGCCCTTTCACCAGCTTTGTTGCCCTCCTCTAGATGCATTTGGGTACCTCAACATCCTTCTTAAATTGTGGTGCCCAGAACTGTACTCCAGGTGAAGCTGCACCAATGCTGAATACAGCAGGATTATCACCTCTTTTGACCGTCTGGTTGTGCTGTTTGATACACCCCAGGATGTGGTTTGCCCTCTTGGCTGCCAGGGCACACTGCTGACTCACACTGAGCCTGCTGTCGACCAGCACCCCCAGATCCCTGCCTGCAGGGCTGTTCCCCAGCCACTCATTTCCCAATTTATACTGGACACAGAATCCGGCATTTGGACTTGTTAAATTTCATCCCACTGGTGACTGCACAATGTTCCAGTATATGTAGATCCCTGTGCAAGGTCTCTCATCCCTCAAGAGAGTCAACAGCACCTCCCAGTTTGGTATTCTCAACAAACTTGCTAATGGGACATTCAACTCCTGCATCAAGATAACTGATAAATATATTGAATAGACCTGGCCCTAGGATTGAGATGTGAGGAACACCACTGTCGACCACACACCAGCCAGATGTAGGTCCATTTAATACAACCCGTTGAGTCCTGGCCTTCAGACAGTTTATCACAGAGTTACAGTCTTAGTAACATGTAAACATTTGCAAATAAATGTAAAAATACAGAAAAAACCTAAAAACTATAATCTACAGTGCACTTACAGTTGACACAAAATTCCACTGCAATAACATAAAATGTATTTTCATATATCAAAATGAATTCTAAATACTTTAATATATTTAGAAGATATGTATAATGAAAACGGCATTTTCTGAAAATGAATTAGGGAGAGTTCTAGGGATTGCTGGCAGGTTAGAACAAACCATAACACATTCAAAATGAAATAAAGACAGATATAAAAGCCATCTCATAATTCAGTAAACCATTTATAATGAAATATGCATCTTTTAAATAAAGAGAATGCATTAGCAGTAGTTAATATGTTAAAATTATTCCACTCTGTAAATCTGTTATCTTATGCATGTTTATAAATATATTAACTTTTTGTAACTCACTGACAGACAATCCTTAAGATACTTTGAGAAATGTGTTTCTAAGTCTATTATCTTCTGCAGTTAAAGCAAGATTTTTTTCTTGTATAGCACTAAAATTGCATGAGTATTTGGCACTAACACTACTTATTTTAAAAACCTATAAAATATGAAACTTAGAACACTTTTTTGAATTATTTATAACAAGGAACATAATGCAGTTTTAATTTGAAAACAAATAATTTTTCTGTCATAATTTTCAAGGTATGAATCCAATTTTCCACATCTAAGGATACATGGAATTATGATAAATTTTGAGATTCTGATCTCAAGATACTCTCGAATATCTCCTTCTGATTCCTTATAAAAATACAGAATGTTTGCAATGTTCTTTATTTGGACATACTGTCTTTCCATGCCAAAGTAATAAAATCACAATATTAGCAAAGCTGCCTTAAGAACCTTGGAAAATGAGATAGAAATCTGGAATATGTTACATTTTATTAGGTGACTTTGCTGAATATATCCCCAGATTCTTGTCTCTTTTTATGGCATATTATAATTTTACACTTTGCTATAGATCTTGTATATTAGTAGAACTGGAGAAGTGTTTCGCGGATTACGGTCAATGCAGAATTTCAGGAATGGGATGCTGTGCAAATGCTTCAAGACTAAATTTCTATGATATGGTTGCCTGCTGTGCAAGATAGATCTTTGTTCTGACCAAGCCCTTGAAATGTTGAAATGCTGTTTGTGAGGCCCCATTTATGAGGCTATGCAGACAAAGAGGCTGGCTTGCTAGAGCCGCTGCTTGCTTCTAACCAACACAAGCATCTCAGAATTAAGACTGAGGAACTTGCAGGAGTATAGGTACAGACACCTATTGCACCTTATGCTACTGAAAGGTAGCATACCTTATGTCTGTTGCATATAAGATGTATCATTACCTAGCGAGTTGCTTTTTCCTGTTATTTTCCATCTTCCACTTCATGTCTAGAGTAATTTTTATGCTTGTGCCTAGAACTGTGAGATAAAAGCCACAATAATACCAAGAAGACTGAAGGAATGGGAGGGAAGTTCATATATTTTAAGAAATGTGTCATTGCTGTTTTACAGAATAACAGTCACAGATTTATTTTTTTTAAGGAACATTTCAGTCATCATGGAAAAAAAAAGGCTATCACACAAATGTAAAAGTATTTTTTTCACAGTGGTGTTACCGTCAGCCCTATTCCTTTCATATGACATAAACTGTCATAACCTAGGCCTAGTATGTTACTGGTGTTATATATTTGATTAATGTTTAATAACAGGATTTACTTGTAGGATAAGTGTGCTCTGTGTTCTGAACCTCTAGTTTCCTTTAATAAGTTGCACCTCTGATCTTGTTCTCCATATGTTTGGTCAAAATTATGTCTTCCTGATTTCCTTCTTCTTACCTCAAAGGCCACTGAAGAAAATATAAGGGCTTCATAGCTTTCCTGTTGCACTCTGAAAAGCGCAGAGGGACCGACTAGTATTTATATTCTGTAATATACTGAATAATCAGGGAAATTACTTTCCTTTCATCCTTCCCTCAGTAGAAGACTGAAAATTGAATGACAGCAAAGGGATACCCCAGTATTTTATCACCAGTTTCATCAGTACAATATTTACATAAGGACTTCTCATTTATTTTCGCTATGGCAGCAATTTGGAAAAATAATTCCATACTTTTGTATCTCTTTAGACAGCTTGGACTGGTATGTATCTCTGAGTTACGAATAACGAGGTCTTTACTTACATTGCTCTTTCCAATGGAAAGTTATAATAAATGCAAAAAGTACACATGTGTCTTAGCTAGGTCTGTAACTACTTGAATACTAGAGAAGGGGGGAATTATTTTGTAGGGTTTTAATCATGGCAAAATTTTACGTTGAACTCCTATAGGATCAGGCACTGTTGTGACTATATTACAGCCCTTTTACGATATCTGTGTGGTGGAAGGTGGTAAAAAAAATCAGACACTTCTTTAATTTAAGGTGATTTTTTTAAGGTAATGAAGCATTTGAAAAGTTCAGATTGACTGAGCCTTTTTAATGCAGACAATCAGGAACTATTTTAAGTATATGCAGGGTGTTCATCTCTAAGGACTATATGTACCATAATGAGACTTAGAGTATAAAAGGAGAAGCTAAGAAAGCAGTGAAAGTTAGGATTCATCTCATCCACCCTCACTATATGTCATTGACATCTACATATTAATTAAATGGTTTGATTCCATCTATATTCACTGAAATAAACACTTCTGATCACACTTCATACCATGTTAATAAAGTCTCTTGATATCTCAAGATAGATGATGTGAATGTCATCCAACCATCCTCATTAAAAAGTTTAGTGGTCAATGCATCTAGTTTAAGAGGAAGACAAGTGAATGTGGAGAATAAGCAAGTAAGACAGTAAGTAAGATAAGAACAACATCTAAATTACTCTCAGGAACATTCTGTAGATGTTTTGCCTCAGCCTGTGTGGAAGCATGCAAGATGACATGGGCCAAATCTGCTGGGGAGCAAAAAATTAAATTATATGGACAAACACTGGATGGTGTTTGAATCTGTTCACATTAATATACTCGTACAGACATAGCTAAAGATTCCTCCAGCCTAGAGCTAGACTCCATAACATGCCCAAATACATTAACAAAACAAGGGATTTTGAAGTTAGGACACTAAATAGATCTACTGAAACTTCATTTCCTTGAATACAACAAACTGCAGCTAATACCAATGTGGAGTAGTCTGTGCACTATATCCAGGGTATGGATGGTGCCCTAAAATCTGTACAAAATTCTTTTCACAGTGTCCCATTACTTGGATTTTCACAGTATGTTATGGAGGTTGAGAGTTTAAAAGATCTCCATACATTTTTTATTATGGATTAATTCTTACTGATGATCTGAGATACAGTTCAGAGTGACCATAGACTAACATCGGGGAAAAACACATACAGACAGATTGTCTGGTCCTGTCTACCATCTCTAAAACAGACTTACAAGGGATAACAACCTGGGAAATGTTATATTGTTTCCTCATTCAGTGAAAAAGGCTGTATGGCACTGTACAACGTGGCTCAAGAGAGAAAAAACATTGAGGTTTTTCATTTCAGGATGCGTATACGTCAATGGCTCATTTTTTGCAGTTAGACTCTTCTATTGTTAGT
The DNA here is from genome assembly GCF_003259725.1 of Athene cunicularia. Lineage (NCBI taxonomy): Eukaryota > Metazoa > Chordata > Aves > Strigiformes > Strigidae > Athene > Athene cunicularia. Next base: position 53,183,915 of record NW_020799091.1, on the reverse strand, counting down.
GATGTGCCCTTTCCTTTTAAGAATGAACTCAGGCTAAATCCAGATATTTGAATAACATGGTCTTAACTCATTTTTTTTGATGCATCTGATACAAAGGTATTTCATTCTGTTTCATTGACCTTATTTTGCAACTTACTTATGCACTCTCATTAAGAAGAAACCAGATATGTATTTGAAAACCATTAATGACTAAATGATATTTCTATTTGCTCAATTCAGAAAAGTAGATAAGGAAGAAATAGTGCTAGAGATAATTACCAGATTTCAATATTTATAGAAACCAGGCACTTGTGTAGATAATAAGACAATTCTCAATGTGCTTTGATGATGATGAAGTGCTACTTTTCTGTAAATATTGAAACAAGGTAATTATCACTTGAACTATTCATTATCTATCTGGTTTTAAATTAGAATGAATACAGTCAAATTACCATTTTTTCATAGGAATGTGAAGTTAAAAATAATCATAGAATCATAGAATCATAGAATGGTTGGGGTTGGAAGGGACTTTAAAGACCATTTAGTTCCAACCCCCCTGCCATGAGCAGGGACACGATCTGCTACATCAGGTTGCTCAAAGCCCCATCCAACCTGGCCTTGAACACTTCCAGGGAGGAGGCATCTATAAGTTTTCTGGGAAACCTGTTCCAGTGTCTCACCACCCTCACAGTAAAGAATTCATTCCTTACATCTATGCTTTTTGAGTTTAAAGCCGTTACCCCTCATCCTGGCGCTATACTCCCTGATAAAGAGTCCCTCTGCATCTTTCCCATAAGCCCCCTTTAAGTACTGGAAAAACCCTATAAGGTGTCCCTAGACCCTTCTTTTCTCTAGGCTAAACAACTCCACTGTCTCATCATGTTCTCATAAGGGATGTGCTCCAGCTCCCTGATCATCCCCATGTCCCTTCTCTGGACTCGCTTGAGCAGGTCCATGTCTTTCTTGCACTGGGGGCCCCAGAGGTGGGCACAGCACTTCAGGTGGGGTCTCATGAGAGCAGAGTAGAGGGGGAGAATCACTTCCCTCGACCTGCTGGCCACACTTCTCTTGATGCAGCCCAGGATACGGTTGGCTTTCTGTGATGCAAGTGCACAGTGCTGGATCATAGTCAGTTTTCCATCCATTAATACCTTTTTCACAGAACTGTTCTCAATCCACTCATCACCCAGCCTGTATTTGTGCTTGAGATTGCCTCCACCCATGTTCAGGGCCTTGCACTTGGCCTTGTTGAAATCCATGTGGTTTGCATGGTCCCAACACTCCAGCCTGTCAAGGTGTCTCTGGATGGCACATTCCTTCCCTCCAGCGTGTTGACCACACCATACAGCTTGGTGTCACTGGTGATTTATTAAGTATTATATTAACCTTTTATGTACTTTCTGGAAGCAGCTTGAAAAGTATTTTACAAAATGAAATAAGAGAGAATCTATATACACAATAAGGACAAATTTGTCAATTTGTTCTTGTTCACAGCAGGCCTGCTATGAAATGAACTATCCAATAACTAGTCTCTGGTCCTGCAAACACTGACATACAATCTATTTGCCATTTATGTGCATAAGTCTAGGTAAATAAGAGAAGAAGACATGTCCCGAGTCACTGAGTTTTGTACTTTACACACCTGTGCATTTATATTAGTCAATCTGAAAAGCATCTAGACTCTTTTTAAAACCAACTACCTTTGTTGTCTCTGCTAATTTGATGAGAAGGCTGTTTCAGAACCTGCTTGATCAGATAGGAATATTCTAATTTACCCTTTAAATTTTTCCAGAGTAGCTGATAAGTATTTGTTCACGTGTAAGTATTACTAGACACATATGCAGATGTTTGCAAGAAAAAGTACTGGCTTATAATGTGCAAGGACTATATATTTTCTTTGTTCTTTCTATGATTCTAAATACAATAATATCTAAATACAGTATACTTTTCAAAGATATTGAGACACTACAGCACTCTCTAAATGTATTTATTTTTAGGAATTCTGATAACGCATCCACTGAGACACAGAACCACTTGCAAAAGAAATCTGATAAATTGGAAATATAGGGAGAAGATAAGCATTGAAATGCAAATTAGCACACCAAAAATTTCATTTATGATAAAGTGATGCCTACAAAGCATTAAGCTTTTTAATATTTTAGTGTCTGAGTGTATTGCACTCAGAACAATATTTTATTCATTTAAGGCCATACAGAACACATATTTCTTTAGGCCCAGATACAATAGTGTATTTTACCCAAAGATTGGAGAAAACAAAATGTAATCCTCTGTCTTCAAGAAGGGCGAGGAGGTCCCAGGGAAGGTGATGGAGCAGCTAATCCTGGAAACAATTTCCAGGCACATTAAGAACAGGAAAATTGTTAGAACTAGTCAGCATGGATTCACCAATTGGAAGTCATGCTTGACCAACTTTATAAACTTGTATGGTGAAGTGATTGGCCTGGTAGATGAGGGGAGAGCGGTGGATACTGTCTACTAAGGACTTTAGTTAGGCCTTTAACACTGTCTTCCATAAGATCCTTGTAAAGAAGCTGTTCATGTACTGTCTAGACAAGCAGGCTGTGAGATGGATTGAAAACTGGTTTAATGGCTGGGCCCAGAGGGTGGTGACTGGTGGTGGAAAGTCCAATTGGACAGCAGTTACTAGTGGTGTACACCAGGGGTCAATAATGGGTCCCATGTTCTTTAACATCTTCATTAATGATCTGGATGATGGGGTAGGGTATACCCTCAACAAGTTTGCTGATGACACCAAAATGGGAGGAGTGACTGATGTGCCAGAGGGTCATGCTGCCAGTCAGAGGGACTTTCACAGGCTGGAGAAATGGGCTGACGGGAACCTCATGCAGTTCAGCAAGGTGAAGTACAAAGTCCTACACTTGGGCAGAAACAACCCTAGGCACCAGTAAAGGCTGGGGGCCAACCAGCTGGAAAGCAGCTAGGCAGAAAAGGACCTGGGGGTTCTGCTGAACACCAAGTTGAACATAAGCCAGTGATATGCTCTTTTGGAAAAGAAGTTAATGGTATCCTGGGCTGCATTATTAGGAGTGTTGCTAGCAGGTCCCACAAAGTGATCCTTTTCAACTGTTCAGCACTGTGAGGCCACATCTGGCATCCTGTGTCCAGTTCTGAGCTCCCCAGTACAAGAGAGACATGGACATACTGGAGGCTGTCCAGTGAAGGGCCCTGAAGATGGTGACAAAAGGACTGGAATATCTCTCCTGTGTGAGAGAGCTGGGATTGTTTAGCCTGGAGAATATAAGGCCCAGGGGGATCTTATTAATGTTTTCAGTGGTGCCCAGAGACAGGACCAGAGGCAATGGGCACAAACTGAAACACAGGAGGTTCCCTGTGATCATCAGGAAACACTTTTTGATTGTGAGAGTGACCAAGCACTGGAATAGGTTGCCTGGAGAGGTTGTGGAATTCCTCAGAGATGCTCAAAAGCTGTATGGATAGGGTCCTGAGCAACCACCTCTAGGAGACCCTGCTTCAGCAGGATCATTGGTCAAGATGACCTCCAGAGGCCCTTTACAAACTCAACCATTCTGTGATTCTGTTTCTTTTTCTGTGATTTTTTGAGCAAGCAGGTGGAACAATCTGTTCTGATAACAGATACACTGAAAAAAAAAAATCATCTGATTTCCCTCCCTCTTTGAAAATCAAGTATGTTTCATGTTTAAAAAAATATGATCACAATCTCTTAAAATATAGTTATTCACAGCTAAATTTTCAGCAAGAGGAGGGAGTGCCTGACAGGTGGATGTCCAGGAACACTCAGGAAGGCATTTATCTGTCATGAAGCCTGAAGTCCTGGGCGTGCTGCCTCTGCAGGGGCTGTGCACCAGCAGATTTTGTGAATTTGACTACACTCAAGACTATTCCTTTTTTCTCAACAAGATGCTGCCCCTTTGCTTCTCAAGCAAATCAGTGCAGGATTCTCATGTTACTATCAGTGGATCCCTTGGAAACATCATACAGTTCACATGTGGCTACATAGGGGCTGGACATTGAAGAGCTTTCATCTAGCACTTTATTAAAGCAGAGTTACTGTCAGTCTGACATGTATAGAGATGGCTTGAGATGAAAACATTCTTCCTTTTTGTTTCCCATGAAAGCAAGAAAGATTTCTAGGAGAATCTTTCAGAAAAAAAAAAAAAAAAAAAAAAAAAAAAAACCTTAAAAATAAATAAAATAAGCCACAAGCTCAGGGTCATAAACTTGATTCCTTTTGACGAAAAGCTATGTTTACATGTAAATTAACAACCTGGGGACACTGTAGCTGACTTCTGTGAAATTCTTTGGACACAGGCTCTTTTGGTTTCTGGCTAAACAGGGCAACAGTTTTGATGACAGAAGTGGAATTTATGCATCTAAGTACAGGCAGCTAACCCCATAGTACCCAAAACATCTGCTCAAAGCTGGCAGATATCACACAGGTCTTATGGCAGGGCCATGCTCTGCTGACTGCAGCTAGACGCCTAGCCTACAGACTAAAAGAACATGAATGAATTTAATCACTGCATCTAAACCAGATATCATCTGCCATTGACAGCTATGACTGGAGAGCGATCAAATGCTGGTATACTTCAGGCTACAGTGAGCAGGATGTTCTGTTTTTTGTTCTGTTAGAGGTACATGATACAGAAATAAAATCCTATGGTTATTATATGCAAGTGGTGACAGCTTTCTTCTGAAAAAAAAAAAAACAAACCAAGAAACAGAATACAACAATAACTACTACATATTCAACATTTCAAAAACTGAGACCTTCTAGCTAATTATCCTGTCTTATTATTTTATTTTATTCAGAAAATAAATACCAGATTTTTAATATATATTGAAAAGTAAAAATGATTAGTTATTTAAGAAGTCTGTGGGATGGTGTGCAAAATTACATCTACAAAATGATTTCCACTTTGTTTCTCTGGTCTTACAGACTGCAATTTTTCCAAGGATATGTGGCTTTTCCATAGTTTTTTCATTCACAGCTTGTAAATATATGTGCCATGGCTCATAGACGCTCTTGTGTTTGTTAGTGTGTATGAGGATGTGCATATATTGCATGGGGAAAAAAAAAGTATAAATACATGTATGTACATAAAAAAAATGTATATATGGGTGTGGGTGGCATAACAATGCTGCAAGGATCCATACTTCAAATCCAAAAACAAAGGAGAGTGACTCAATATGGGTAAAGATGAGATGTAATAGCCAAATGCATATCACTTTGCATATCGCTAAGCATTATCTCTGCAGTGTTACAGATAGGAAGTAGTTCTTAATCCTGTTTAAATGGTTAAAATTCTGGTTCCACATGGGCTACCTGCAGCTGGGATTTGTGCCAGATCCTACCAACTTCAGACAAGGATCATAACTGTTCATAATATATTCGTAGCACCGTAGCTTACTCCAGTGTGTGTACTATTAAGCACACATAAAGCATACCATAGGTGTATTATTAAAGCACACATAAAGCATACCATGCGCCCACTAGAATCAGAAACATTATTTTAACAGCATGTTAGTTTTAAATATAGTATGACAAATAGCAGCTTTTGGATAGCTGCATTAAAGTACATAGGTAGCACTGTGATTTGCTCTTACCTGTGCTTCTTTCATTATTATTAAAACAAAATTTGATTTCATAATACCTCTGCAGTTATTTCAAGCCTTACAGGTGCCTACTTGCTTTTCTAACTCAGAAAACAAAAGGCTTGAGAGTCCATATAATAGTACCATACTGTGACTTGGGAGTTTGCATAACACTGGGCAGAAAGGATTTTTTTTTACAGAATATCTCCAAGATACATATTATTTAGATGGATTCAAGCTGCTAAATTTACATCATTGCCATTTACCAGATGCATACTTGACCTTTTGGGTTTGTGCATGTGCATATGCTACATTTTAAAATATGAAATTTCTAAGCATGTACCAGAAGCAAGAGTAATAGGCAGTATTTCTCAGGGCTCACTCATGGGCATCAGAGAAATTTTCATGTTCGGTTCTGTCCTTTCTACATGAACAAAAATTAAGATACTACTGTACATATTGTCCTAAGAAGTGGAAGGGCCCACCTCTCTCCTGTTTCTAGATGAAGAACCTAGCAGCACAAGGTAGGTTCAATGTGCACCATTTGATGGAGCTGACTGAGCATGCAGTCCTGTTGCAGGCAAACCTCAGAAGAGATATGAATATGATCTGTAAATTCAATTGCTTTAAAAGAGTGTTTTGTCTCTATAGTAACATCTATGTCTGAAAATTAAAGCATAAATAGTTATAGATAATAAAATCTTAAATCACATTTTTCTGCATCTAATTTATTGCAATAGAAATGTTGTAGATATTATATCCTATATTTTTAATATAAACCAAATTATACCTATTGATTTGTCAGGATTAATTTTTAATAGTAAGTTTCTTTTTTAAGAATAAATGTATGGTAAGGAATCAGAAATTTTCTCATCACTTGCTTCACTGAAGACATGTGATGTTGAATAGCTTTTTCTTAGTTTTTTTTTTTCTGACTAATAACTTGCTGAATCAACAGGCATGCATATATCTTTACTAAGAATTAAAAAATTCAGTCTCACTGATCTGTTCTCCATGTAAACTATTCTCCATGTCCTTCCCTTTAGCTGATGCATACTGTGACAGTTAGAGGTCACACTACTTATTTATCTATGCTGTCTAAACAGGGAGTATAATACCTACAAATGGGAGTATAATTATTTCTGAAATAGTTACACATATTTTCCAGGACTGTTGAAGCAAACTTCAAGTTTACTTTTAAAACCAGTTATTAAAAGCAGAAAGGTAATTTGTAGATTTTTACAGGTAAAGAGCCATAGCTAATGTCTAAAAAAAATGGAATTGTTTAGAAAGCTGGAGGAGGAAATAGAAAAAAGAATAAACTATATAACTTGAGGCAGAAATGAATGTTATGGTAAAGAATTCAGGGAGCAGAAATATTTCTGATGTTAATATTATAAAATGAAAAACAATAGAGTTCTGTGTGACTTGACAGCTCTATTTTATTATGATGTCAAAGGCAGCCAAAATTCTGTTTTGGAAAGTTATGTACATGGCCAAGAAGTTGCAACCAAAACATTTCCCTTGGAAAATGCATGTACATGGAAAAGGATCAATAGAGATGTATAGTTCATTTTCTGAGCTGGTTCTTGCTGTAGTCTGTTTAGCACCTCTTGTAAAATTCTAATTGTGAATAAAATGAATCCAACAGTGGGTTCAAATGCCTATGAATAGGTTTTGAGTGCCACTTTAGATGCCCTGGGGTGTCCACATGGCCTCCAGCTGTGTCTCTGGAAGGACATAAGAGGAAAGTTCATAGTCACCACAGGGCAACATTAAAATGAAAATTGCCTATTTACAACCTTATATAGCATATTTAATGTTTACAAAAGAAATTAAGTACCAGGGGCTTTTCAAATACACACAGACATATATCATGTTTACATTGTGTGGAGCATATTATACTTCTACACGTCTTACTTGGATTTACATAAAATGCTAGAATCATCATGCCCAAATTCAAGACTATGCTTAATAACTAGGGTCATCTCCTATTCAGAATTGTCCTAGGCATCATAGCTGCAGTGACAATAAAGACAACATTTTTGATACACGATATAAAAAATTAACTGTTTCCTTGAACTTTAGTCTGCTATTTGTGACATCTGAAGTAGCCAAAAGTGCAACTATGGCCCTGATTCCCTTGTAGCAAAACAGAAGCCATTATATACCCTACATATCTCCTTTGATTGTTACTGCAAAGTTACCTATCTCATCTGATCATTACCGCTATTTACATGTTCCGTGAGGCCACTTCAGAGAGGTGGAAAAATATATCAAATGCTGTTCCTTACAGTCATCAGAGAAAGACAGATGCTTCTGGATATTCAGAATAGAAAACTATTGTAAAATTTCTGAACTCTTTCTTCTTTAATCAAAGGAGGAACCTCGGTAATTAGCTGCTTGAAATTATCCCTACCCCTTTAAACATGTCTGTACTTATACATAAAAGAGGAAGGAGAAACCTTAATCAGGAATTACCCACACTGACTTTTTGCCAAAGTTCCTGGCTTAGTCCTGGCCCTTCTGGTCAACACATTTCTGGGCAATGCTCAGGCACAGTTCAAGGAAAACTACTTGGATGAAACTACTATCTATGGACAGTTTTGGTCAAAACGGGCATCCTGTCACCCTAGCCAGTCCTCCAACTGGATTTATAGCAGGCTTTGCAGTTTCAGCTGTTCCAGCACATCTCATGCTATATCCAGGACATACTGCACATGCCTAGCCTCATCTCATGCTGTGAAAAATCTCATTGTGATGAACTGAAAGAAAGTCTTCACACTTCCTGAGAAACAACAATACATACAAAAGATAACTGTTATTTTTCAGGGTCAGGCTAGATACAATGAAGGGAGAACACAGCAGGTCTGTTTTCCCTCTGACTTCAAGTCCAGAAAAAAAGGGGCCTCATGGGCCTTATCTATTAACAGTATCTCAAATGTTCTTGATCCTCTCCATTAGCTTCCAGTCTACTGTATTCTTGACAAAGCAGCACCATTTATATTATGCTTGATTCCTCCCTGTCTATAATATAAATTAAAAAACTTGTGCTGCACTGATTTCAGATCTTGTGAAGGAGTTTGTAGGGCCATGTCCAAAAATCTGCTATCAGTTCTCCCTGAACAATTCAGTTGAAGCTACTTTCTTCTGCAGGTTTGATTTGGTCCCCAAACTATTTCAGATATGAACATGTATATTCATAATAACTCAAGTTTCTGTTTTGAGAATAAATCTATAGTTATCCATTAAAATCAGTTACAGAAGACAATTTTTAAAAGCTCAACAGACATGCATTTCTTTCCCACTCACTTTTTGTAATATCTTTTCCTGTTAGCATATTTATTTCTGTAAAACACAGAACTTTTCTTGACATTTCATATATTTACTGTCACAATGGAGCTACCAGGAGACAACATTTTCACCTTCCCTTATTGGATTTTTATGAAAGAATAAACATACTAGACAGGAAAAAGATGAGATACATGTTGCATCCTGTAATTCTTTCAACATCCACTTGATACCCTTAGTTTCCTCTGAACTCTTCTATACACAGCTTGAGCATATCATTATTGGTAAATCTTTTAAGCTAAGTATACTTCATGCATGACAATGGCTTCAGTGTCCCACTTCCATCTGGGATTTTGTAATTTGGATTTACCTGAAACTCAATTTCAGTTTGTAGTTTAAGAGAATGTTTCATCTTTAACATTCTTCACCTAACATCACTTTTCTCCCTTTTTTATTTTTTCTTCAAAAAACCTTTGACTGAACAAACCCGATTGTATTATTTTTCTAAGTGAAATGCATTGTGTTTACCAAATCTCAATGATAGAATTGTAAGTGCTTTATGCATACACAGGCATGTTTGACTGGCAAAGCCTTATTTGCAAAATAATAGAATGGAATCATTATTATCTTTATTGGAGATAACAGGAAAGATGAGACGAAAAGATATACTTGTCACTTTTCTCTGTTGATCAAAAATCAGATGAGATATACAATTTCTTCTTAGGAATTTTTTGTGCCGTTTGAAGTGTTGGAGCTGTTGCTATGTTTCTTTATTGTCACAATGATCCAGTTTTACAAAACTACAGTTAGCAGAGATCCAGCTGCTCATTTGTTTTGCAAGTCTTTCTGATAAGAAAATGGTTCTGCAGGCTAAGTAACAGCAGGAATTGTATTTTTACTATTTGTGAAGTACCACTGCCTTGCCAGAAAAGATTGAACTTCAAAGCCTGACTGAAAGAACCATACATAGTTTATTTGTTTGGAAGATAGAAAAATAAAAGCCAGAGCAGGTGTTGCCACAATGGTATTTCAAATAAACTGTTGTGACAGTCAAATATTTGTCAAGGGCTGAATAAGCTTTTAATTAGTCAAACAATTTATCTGTTCCTGAAGTTAGTAATTGATCACTAAACTTCATTACTTTGTTGCTGCTCAAACTGTCATACTGTATCCAGGCCACAGAAAAAAAAAGAATTCATATTTATGGATCTATTCCATCTTTTTATTTTCTTTAATAAGCAGTGTTTTTAATGGTTGCCTAATCATAAATTCCAGTCAGACTCTTTTAATTGGTTTTTGACCTACATACTATTATGGGCCTGATTAACAATTCCCTAATCAAAGTTGCAAAACATTCTTCTTTGTGTTCAATAATTTAGTGATCCACGTGGGAGATGTATTGTTGCACTTAGTCTCAATGTGAATTTAATTCATTCTATGCATGTAGTCTTGAGATTCACTGGAGCAAAAATAAGTTCACATTTTAAAAAAAGAAATCCTAGTACATTTAAGAATGTAATGAGTCTGTAAACTGTATTTCTTTTTCATTGCTAAAGACACCTACAAATTCAATTGCCAAGTATTTTGCTAATTACCAAAATGGTGTACTTGTTCTACCAGAGGCTCCTAGGATCAAGTCTCAGATGATTACTTTGAGCCATGTGACCAGAGTGCTTCTGGGCTATCAAGTTGTACGAGGCAGGTTCAGGAAGAGCATTCCCGTTCACAAATGAGACACAGATGACATACAACACTCTTTACCATCCTCCTTCCCTAGTGCCAGCAAAACAGAAGCAAGATGTGGAAATATGTCCTGGCCACAAAATACTGAAGCACTGTGATTAAAGCTTTTTAAGGCCAAAGGTCTGCCTAAATCCCATTGGCCTGTAAATCACATTGTTTCTGTAGCCTCCAGAAAACAAGAGAGTGATATGTACAGCTTAGAGGCCACTCAGTCTTTTCCCAGAGGAACAAATGTCCTTTTAGAGAGGGTTTAGTTTACAGTACAGGTGAGGAGCAAGACTGGAAAGCAAAGAATTGGTCTTACAGGCCTCAGTGACTTCTGCCCTATTGTGTACTTCTTGGTCATCCTAAAGTTCTTCCTAAATCAGGGACTCTACCATGGCATGAACCTCCTGCTTTCCCTCCAGCTTTTTTCATTTCCCTGTAATCCACACAAGAATTTGCTAGATTGGTTTCAGAAGTGTTAGGGAATTTTTTCAGATTACATCTCAGTTGTGTTGCAGTTTATGCCCTGTTCAGTATAAACACAGGCAAGTATATATCTGATCGCTGTCCCCTCACGCGCTTCCAGTGATTCATTCAAACAGTTGGACAAGGACTTTTCACAACTGCCTGGAAAAACAAACAAACAAAACAAAACACCCCAGTGTTGTAGCTCAAAGTGCCCTTAAATACACTGGCAGATAAAGAATTTGGAGGAAAACGTGGTATAACGGACAAAACTTTCCTCAAAAGATTCATAAACATGACTAAAGCCAAGGTATTTCAACTAATTTGCTGATTACCTTACTTAGCTGCTTGGTGAGTTAAAACAGTACTCAAACCTTAGAATTACTTAATGAGCATTCTAAGACTGAAGATGAGGGAACAAACTCACTTATTAATAAACCTGTGTAACATTCTTCACAGCAGGGAATTTTATGTATCAGAACAGACTTTTTAAGGAATAGAAAATCTACCTTACATGCATATTCGGCCTGATGTCTGATGCTTTGCAAGGTAGTTTTTCTTCAGGGAACTATGTTGAAATCCATCATAAATATTCAGCTTCTGACATGTCTGCGGATAAATTAATACAAAGTGGTAGGTAATTCCTTTTTTGCAAGAATCAGACAAACTATTTTCATCACTAAGAAGACACGGAAGTATTTTAAAAATACATACCTCCTGAATAGTGCATGAGCAGCAACACAATGTGATTGAAGTTTTTTTAAACAGTTACTAGTGCTTAACATGAAAGCTGAATAGTTTTTGTCCTGCATTGTTTTAGAGTCTTAATTTTCTGCAACATTTAAAAGTGTAATGAGTTTCTTCTCATTGTGTACTTTTGCACACAAAAGTACACATCTACTACTATGAAAATGAATTTGGTCCTTAGCGTTATTTCCCTACACTGTGAGAGAAGTAACCTTTGTCACATTATTAACAGAACTAAAACTCGTGCTATAGAGATTCTAGTGCTATTTCTAGAATCAACAGGAATGCAAAATAAATAAAATACGATATGAAATTTAAAGTCAATCTTAAACTCAGCAGAAAGATTACACTAATAAAATTTAGACCTGATCAGATAGGCATTATCAACAAAAAGGTTATCAGGATGCTGTTTGAATGTTTATATTAAAATCCCCAAACTGCATGAAAATGATAGAAACTGTTAGAGAAGTGAAAAACCCAGCAGGAAATGTAGTTTTATGTCAAGGTTGTAAAAGCTGCCCATTTATGTACAATGTTCACTATATAACTGCAATAAATTGTAAGCCATATAATTTAATCTAAAACACATAATAATTTCTGAAGCTAATGAAGGATCTAGGAAAAAAACTTCAGAGAGCACACACAAAACTTGCCAAGAAATCACTAGGGGTCTTAAACTACAGAAGAAAGTGAACTGTAATTGCTCAAAATCTTTATCTAAATGTTTAGTCAAGATAAATGATGAAGACTACTAGCTCAGAGGACATTCCTGCCTACTGGGTTTAAAGGCAGTTTTAGTTGGCAATGGTGCAGGGTATGATAACTTTGGAATAACAACTGTACTAATACATTTAATTCAATTACACACTGAAAAAACACTTACTCCAATATGTGTCAAGTTTCAGTTAATGTTTTGAACACACATCCTATTGAACTCTTCACAGTATAACCTTTCATGGAATAAAGTTTCAAATTTTTCAGACTATATAAAGATAAAATGGAATTAAAAATATTAATTGAAGAGAAAAATAAACACCTGAATTAAAACAATGGGATGTGACTTTATGAGATGAGATTAAATGTTGAATATTTTATTAAAAAAACAAAAACAACAAACCCTCAAAAAACAGAAAAATAAGTACTTATTTTCTTATGATGGTGCTAAAATAACCAGCTTCTCCCATTTCCTTATGTATTCATACATGAGAACCTAAATGACAAAACAGTCTGAATTTTCAAGGACGAGTAACTGCTACTTAAAATTAATACACTAATTAGAGAATATATACCTTCATCTATACTACAGTATATTCTTTATTCTTCCCCAGCACAGATCATCCTATCTTTAGACACAATGGTCAATTTCAACCATGACAGCATTACTTTTGTGAAGACAGGTGGTATCAGTATTGATCAATGTTGAAATTATAGAGGTCCTCCAAGAACTCAATATCTAATATTATTCCTCTGTTTTCCCCTGACAAATGGTAGTATTTTCAGGTAATGGCATCCCTGGTAGTATCTATGTCAGAAAGGGTTCAACTTCATTTAAAGCTCAGAGATAGTTTCAAGTCTGAGCAGTTAGAGATATCAGCACCAGAGCTTCTGAAAAATAACATCTGCAAATTCACCTCTGGTAACATAGCCAGTGCTGCTACACCTCTGTGACTGTAAAATGACATCCTAAATTGACATGCTCCATCTGCTTTCAGAGAGTGAACCATTTTACAGTGGAAGTGTGACTAGATCATAGATCATAGAACAGATTGAGTTGGAAGGAACCTTAAAGATCACCTAATCCTAATGCTCCTTCTATGGACAGGGACACCTTCCACTCGATCAAGTTATTCAAAGCCCCTTGCAACCTGACCTTGAACACTTCCAACAATAGCACCTCCATCAGTATCTCACTGCCCTCACAGTAAAGAATTTAATCCTTGTATTTAATCTAAATCTACCCTCTTCTAGTTTAAAAAAGTTATCCCTCACACTATCATTAGACTCCTTGATAAAGAGTCCCTCCTCATCTTTCCTGTAGGACCCCTTTAAGCACTGGAAGGATGTTCTAGGGTATCCCTGGAGCCTTCTTTAGGCTGAACAACCCCAACTCTCCCAGCTGTCCTCATAGGAGAGGTGTTCCAGCCTTCTGACCATCTTCATGGCACTCCCCTGGACCCTCTCAAGCAGGTCCATGTCCTTCTTTTTGTTGGGGGTGCCAGAGCGGAACACAGTGTTCATATGGGGTCTCACAAGAGCAGAGTAGAGGGGGAGAATCCCCTCCCTCCACCTGCTGGCCACTCTTCTCTTGATGCAGCCCAGGACACAGTTGGCTTTCTGGGCTGTGAGCACACAGTGCTGGATCATAGTCAGTTTTCCATCCACTATTACTCCCAAGTACTTTTCCACAGGGCTGTTCTCAATCTACTCATCACCCAGCCTGTATTTGTGCTTGAGATTGCCTCCACCCATGTGCAGGACTTGGCCTTGTTGAACTCCATGAGGTTTGCATGGTCCCACCTCTCCAGCCTGTCAAGGTCCCTCTGGATGGCACATCCCTTCCCTCCAGCGTGTTGACCACACCACACAGCTTGGTGTCATCCACAGATTTGCAGAGTGTGCGCTCAATTTCACTGTCCATGTCCCCAGCAAAGACGTTAAACAACAACAGTCCCAATACAGACCCATGAGGGACACCACTCATCACTGCCTTCACTAATAAGATACAATACACATGGTAGAATTTGTGTGCTGAAAAAAAAAAAAAAAGAAAAAGAAAAAGAAAAGTCATAACTTCTGGGTTTTATATTAAATATAAGGTCTGTTATTGTGATAAAGCTTTTACCTTTCCACATCTTTTTTCAGTGAACAGAACCAATCTTTGCTCTTTCCTTTCTGCTCATCTTCAGGCATTCAGAATTTGTTCTGAAGATTTCCTCTTTTACAAAAAGAAAAATGAAGTTTATGCTAAATGGGAGAAATCTAGGTTTAAGAAAGCTGGATATAAAACTTCATTTAATATTTATCTTTAAACTTGAGTGACTGAAAACTTGGTCTCTGAAAATCAGTTTTTGAATAAAAATAATGTTGAAATGTATTAGAACTTATGGTCAGGGAAGTGTGGATTTTTAAGTGTTTTGTTGGTGTTTTGTTTTTAGAATCAATAACTGGACTTTCATCTCACAAAAACTGAAGGGAACAAAATATTTACTGCTCAGTCCAGCTATGCCACTTTTGCCCTGGTACTGTAATTCCCATTGATTTAGCAAGTAACACTGTCAAATTTCACATAAGTATAGAAATGAATAGAAAATCTACTAGCTTTCAGGAAGATTAAATCATAACTCTGCTTGGACTGTTCTTTAGTTCCAGCTATTTCACGCTAATGGCTACATTTTATTAACTCCCAATAGTCCAGATAAGATACCTCATACCACTGGGATGAAATTGAACATGGAGTCTATTTGCAGAAATGTTTTCTGCTTGAGATTAAGAGGTACTACATTTTTCAGAAATCATACACAGGCGACACTGAATTTTTTTTCCATATTTCAATTACTTTTCCATGCAGTTTTACATATCTTGAACTCTAAAAAGAAGACATCATGTACCATGCATTTAAGTGAAATTAAAAAAAAAAAAAAAAAGGACCAAACATCAAAATTCTAGACTAGCAGTCAAAAGGTCTGTTTATACTTTGATATAAAAGCATATTGGATTTAGTATGATGGCATAATGAGAACATTTCCCACTGAAGTATCACAGTTAAGATCATAAAGTAGTATCAAAGAGTGCAAATGAGAAAAAAAATGTGAGGCATTTACCTGATCAACTCAACTAATCTTATATAGGTTTGGGGTTTTTTTTGTTTTTTTTAAATTTTTTTATTAGATTGAACAGTTGTGGAAAAGCCATTAGTAGTAATGGTATTTAGGTGCATAGTAAAAGTATCCTGCATATCCAAGCTCAGTTCCTTTTTATTAAAAAAAAATGTATTAGATAATTGTTGTTCAAAACTAGTAAATATCCTTCTTACAACACAAGTTTTTGTTTTCAAATCAAATATATGTGAGTTAATTTCAGCTTACTGTTTTTCATGTTGACAATTCATTTAAGTCATTGTGAAAGCTATGCTTTATTACAGAGTTTTATAAACTTTTCTTGTTTTTTTAATGTTAGGTAATACAAATTTTTTGAGATCAAGGTATGAGTCTTCTGTGCTAGATGTGCTACACAGGTAAATGAAAGAGGGTCCAAAGCAATGTCTTGTCTAATTAAAGTTGATGATAAAACTTACATTTTAAATGTTGTTGAACTAGTGAAGAAGCATAGGTTATAAAGTTTAATTCTTTAAACATTAAGAGGAAAGCTGTTCAATTTCACATTTTATTGAGATGTGATCATAAATTGCATTGACAGAGTATTAAACAACTGGGAACATGTCTCATTGTGATATGCAATGGTACCTTCAATAATACATTCCACAACAAAAAGAACTCTGAATGTCAGAAAACTTCACATTCAGTAAGTATTTCATGGACAGATTTATTTACCGTAAATCTTTCTATTTATTGAGAGAACTGTCAATGGTTTGTGGGCAGAAGACAGAGTGGGAGCACAACTCATGCAAAGACATACATGTATTTGCTACAGAAAAAATAAAAGAATAAAAAGAAAAGGTCTTCAAATTTTTTCATACAGAAACAATCTCTTCTTTCCCCTTCTACCCAGTGCTTTATCTCAGACCTCATGGTGGAGTGAAATGGCAACAGTTGGCATGAATTTAGCCTAGTTATCCTAACTGTTAGCATGAAGTCGTGTACTAACTTTTTTGTGTAGTAGAGGTAAACAAAATATGAGCAACCATCTGTCCCAAACAACAGAATGTTATTTTTGTGAGCTCAAGGAGATAGATATCCAAACTATAAAAACAACCTGCTGATCATCATGTGCAAACATGTCCTGGAGTGTCCAGAACAAGCAGACTGTGAGTGCCAAAAGTCACAGCAAATTGGGAAAGACAGCGCAATTTGATCAGATCAATGAGATGTTTTCTACCCAGCCCTATAAATGAAGACACCTAAGAATACTCAGAGATGTCAGAGGAAGGGACTCCAGAGGGGGCCCAGAAAACAAGAGAACCTGTGATGGGAGTCCATGACCCTGCACCAGGATTTGGGACCGTCTTTCCAACACCCTAGCAGACCCTTTGGCCCAGACCCAGAAATGCACATCACATAGCTGGGACTAGTGCACTAACATGCCTGACTTCTCTCCTGACTGCCTTGTCTCTCCCATGGAACAGGGACATGGTGCAATTCAAAAAATTGCATATGTCTATGATTAAAGCATTTTGGTATTCAAGTTCTTTTTGCATCTACACTGTGATTTGTTCTTAAACCACAAGAATCAGGTTTCTGGCGGGGTTTGGGGGGTTTGTTTGTTTGTTTGTTTTTTACACTAGCAAGAAAATCAGAAGGGAGTTTTTATAAATAATAGTTCAAGATGTTTTCATCCTCTGATGCATTATGAAATATATCCAATAAATTCTGCAAAGCCTCTGCTCTTATGACCTGCTTTGGAGGGTGAGGAAGAAAGACGGAGCAGGCCACAGTATGAAATGCTCACTAGAGCGCTCCTCCAGATGGTTGCAGTTTTTGAACCTCATCTATGCTACAAGTAGCTGTCAGTACTCAAGCTTAACCTTGCAGAAAAGATCTTATCACCCTGCTCAGGACTAGGTATTTCTCTGTTGCTCAGCATTTCTGGGTCTCTTGTGAGCTTTGTGTACTGCTCCAAATGCTCTGCTACTCTGGGAGCAGTGTGCTGAAGCCTGCCAAGCTGGGTTTTACAGCATGAAACAGACAACACGAATGATATCCTGGAGATATGACATGAAGACATACTATGTATTTTAAAGGCCTAGAGGTATTTCTTGGAAACAAGAGGACCTCAGACAGTGTTGTCTCATTCATATTGACTGTAAAAGCTACTCAGGAACAAGATATCCTCAAACTGGTTTGGTGCTTTGAATCAGAAAGAGAATTAACAGCTCTACTCCAAAGGGAGCTAGTTATCCAACACATTCAGATTTGCCAGAACTGTCCAGAACTGTGCAGCTATAATGGTAATTTGTGCTTGATCATAAATCCTAGACATTGTGCCTCTGTAGGCATAGCACATAATTTCACTCTGCTAAAAAAGCACAGCCAATCTCACTCTCATGGAATCATGTCCTATCCACAGCTAACACTGTATTAAAATCTGGTAAGCCTGGTGTCCTCAGGCTTCCAGAAGTCCTCCGCACCTACTAAGTTAATGCATTAAATAATTCTCTTTTTATTTGACTACAGTGCTAGGCATTCAAGGCTACAACTAAACTATCACTATACTTTTTTTGTACTGTGTAGATTGTAACTGTCTTCCTCAGATAACAGAAGGATAATCATATTAGGATATGTGACAAATTCTTTTTTGCTTTTACAGAAACCTATTTTTAAAAATAAAATTCCCCCAAAAGTTATAGCAAATATGCCCATAATAAGAAACACTCAATACTTCCATATTTATTTAATTCTGCAGCATCCTTATTTAATTCTGTGTACTGGAAAAACATAAAAGTCACCAGCTGGTACAATTCAGGTCTGGTTGTGTCTAACTGGCTTCTCTGTATTTTAAAAGTAACCATATAGATGGAATTAATTTACAGAAGTACATAGATAGCTGTTTAAAAATAGTAATACGCTTGTTAAAGCCTAATAAGAAAAAATCTGAAAAGGCAAATTGTGTTTATAATACTTTCAAAATCTATATTAGCAGTTTGGCTATATTAGAAAAACATTATTCAGTGAATTTATAAAGTGTCACAAACATCCAAATACACTGGAAATCTAACTGTGAAGTTAACAACAAAATTATCCAACAGATGTGACATTTTATAACATTAATTTATTTAAATATCTACTGGAAAAGTAATTTGAATATATTAGAATTTTTCCTGCTGCATTTAGCAGCACACTGAAGCAGCTGAAGTTACTAGAACTAGCTATAATCAGATTTTTACAGGAAGCTTTTCTCAACTTGATTGTAAACTAAAGAAATTAACGGGTTTGGAATTGTATTCCATAGATATATTCATATATTTTTATCTAGTCATGACCACATAATTGTTAAGTAGGAAAAGAAAACATTCACATCTACCTTAGCTTTAATTTCACTCACATGCATAACATTATGCCAAGAAGTTTGGATTGATAGCTACAAAACTATCAAGGCTGGAACACACTCATTTGTGATGCTGTAAGATTATTTTCTCTTTAACCACCGAATAAAAAAAAGAAATAAATTAGCTTCATGAAAAAGCATAAGCCCCAGAAGGCTTTGTTTCCATAGTCTGATCTGCATTAAATGCAAAATCTCTCTATAATGGGAGAACAAAGGGCTATCTGCTAATTCCTTGAAAACTGAAAAAGCAAACCATATATGTTTCTGAAACACCAGTTTCTTTTTCTTATTTTCTTAACCAAGATACCTGACTTGTGTGGAACAGAAAAACTTCAGCCTGAAGAAACTGCCTTCTCCAAGAGCAGAAGTAAAATTATTTTGACCTGATTAGATAAGTCAATGCAGCATTGCCTTGCAAATATGTATACAGTGACTGGTAATGGAGGTGACTTAGGTTTCTTCTTTTTCTACCCATCCCTTACCATCTACAGATCTAATAAAAAAAAAAAAAAAAAAAAAAAAAAAAAAAAAAAGTGCTAGTTTAGAGGACAGAGACACTACACAGTGACCCAGTAAAAATGCAAATGAAAGCTTATGGTGTGCAAAGACTCTCTCCTGACCTTTTAAACGTGTTATCAACTTATGAGAACTTGCTGTGTGAATTGGAGCTTGGTACCAGGTGTCTCTTGTTATGATGTAAAGTTTAAGCATGGGATAATAGCAAGTGCCTTGAAAATATAGGTGCAAACAGGAGCTAGACCTATAAACAACCCACAGATGGTCAATTAATTACTGGTCATTGAAGAAGTACAACCTTGACAGTGGGGAAAAGACTGCTTTCAGCATACTAAAGAAAAGAAGCAGGTAAGCAAGAAAAAACAGCTGAGCAACAGGATAAGACACCTGCTTGGGAAAGTTACACTCTCATTGTGCAGCACGTAGCATAGGGTGCAGAGGCTAAAAGCTAAAACTGCCTAGAAGCACAAGCATTGTATAAAATGTCAGGATTCGTAATGGGAGTGGGGAGGCATAAAAAATAGTTTCACAGAAACTGTTTCTGCAGAATTGGTGTGAGATGATTGGAGTAGTGAGGGAGCTGCCTGCTTTCCCTGTCTGCTCCAAGCACAGCAGCTCTCCTTCTCTCTGACTGGTCCAGGAGCCCTTCATTCCTCAAGAACCTTTTGACCTGCTAAGGCAATTGTTCAGGATCATGCATGGAATTTTGGGGGTGTGGGGGGTGGGGGGTGTCTGTATGTGCATGCATGAGTTTGTCTGTCTTTCCCTGCAAACACTGTGTAACACTCGAACACTCTGTTCTACTCTGTAACGCTCTAAGTTGCTAGTAAAGCCGTATTATACATAAATCCAAATGCAGTTTTATTGTTTCCTCTGTTGCTCTTTACTTGACTCATTTATCTTCATGTAGCCTTATATTATATAGTTTGACAGTGACTAGACTATTTTACATCACATAATATGTATTTTCTTGAATTCTAGTACCAGTCAAAATATTCTACACACTGTATGCCAGGAATGTGTTAGGAGCGGGTGACTACATATATATTTGTCAGTCAGTCTGGTATCTTCTGGCTAGTGGTCTAGTAATGTGTGTAACCACTAACCTCATGTTTGCCCCTGACCTATTAACTTGAAAAATAGCCTCTCTTCATACACTCTCCTTTGCAAGTCACAGGTCAGTCAGAGCCAGGACTTGTTCTACTGCTTACGGAAGATTGTTCCCTCCTTGGGGGCCAGGAAGATAATGCCTCATGAAGGTTATGACATCTTGTTACACTTAACAAGTCTCTTTATTTTCCTTATATTTTTTTTTTTTTTAATAAATCTGACTTAAAGAAATTTGACGGTTATGTAGATATTTCAGTATTTCATTTTCAAGGGCAAGACAACCTTGCAAGTGCAAAGAAGAAATATTAAATGACACAGGCAAAGGGAACAAGTAGAATTTGCCTTTATATTGGGAAAACATGATGAAAAATGCAACAGCAGATTTCACACTGCAGGAAATTAAAATAGCATCATAGAATGAATGAGCTTTTAAGTGAAGTACTATCCCTGGTTTGTAGCAAACTCTCTTGCTACCTTCTAACCAATAAATATTTTTGCTTTTGTTATGCTTTTCCTCTTTCCTCTTTCTAAGAAGGTGAAATATCTTACCACAATTGAATAGGGTAAAGATTCCCAATAGTGAAATCTATTACATGGTGACATAGTCTCCAAAGGGATGTAGTAGAAGCTTTATTGCTAAGTACTTTTAAATCTAGATGAGACAAAGCACTGGAAAATATCTTTAGGGAACAATCAAGTGCCTACATGAAATAGAAGACCAAATAGGTGTTTTCAGCCCTAATTTCTGCCATTAACATCCATGTTATGGTATGAATTGAAGGTTATTCAGAGATTAATGTGTCACAAAGGTGCTAGATGAGACATTAATTATGTAAAAATTCTGTATTTCACAACATTTTGCTCATTATTATAGAATCCAGGGTTAGTAATACTTAGAAGGAAGCATACATTAATAAGGACTGAGCTGCAGCCAAAAATATCCATCTGATTCTAAGTGGTTGATTTCCACATAGCAACTAGAAAATCACATTACTAATATGGCCTTTCCTCATAATCATAGATGTTGCTTAGGAAATGCAATTCTAATAGTATGTCAATGGGATACATCTACTGATGTTCTAATAGGCTGGAAATGGACAGTGGAGGCAGAAACAAGGAGAAATAGAAAATTGTTGACTGATGAATATCTACCTAACAAAGTGTATTTTTGAAAGCTTGTGTAGGTGCAATACTTGCATAGCTATAGGCTGTCATTAAACAATATATATAAAAAAAAAAAGTGATAAGGTATAGATTTTTTTCCTTAGATTTCTTTTCACAAATCAGTCATTTCAGATAGATTTGAGTACTCCTGACACAACTGAAGGAATTTCCCAGATAACCCCTCCAATAAACAAGAACCTGTCACCACATCCCTAACACTTAGAACAGGGTGAAATGGACTTAAGTCTCACATTTCAGTTTGAGATCCACAAACTAATTTCCTTGGTGTTTGTTTTGTTTCTTTATTTGTAGTTAAGTGGGATGAGCAGTTGGGATCCGGCTTTGAGTCTATTTAGGCACTCGGTCTTCCTTTTGATCCTTCTGCACATAAAAGGTAACCTTATATATGAAAAGCAGCAACCAAGAAAATCAGTCTTGCCTTTTTGGTGATATGTAGTGAGAATTATTATAGCTTCATGTGAGTAGTAATTCTTGAGTGTGTTATAGGAAGAGACGGGTAAAAATCAGTGCAATGCAGTACCATTATATGGATTCTGGCAGTGAAAGGAGAGTGTGAAACCATAGTAACAGCCACCTATAGCCTTTCTAACATTAGAGAAGATCCATAGTGTGTAAATCCTTCTCTAAATCACACAGGAACGCTTTAATGTTTAATGTAGAACACTGCTGGCAAGATGTCGAAGATAGGACTATAAAAGATGTGGCCACATGCTAGCTGCTGTGACAATATGAAAAGTAATTCAGTAATACAGCATGGAGCAGGTGAAGAGGGAGGGAGGGAGGAAAGAGAGAGGTTAATTCTTCCTGCAGGTTGCCATCTTCTTGACGTTTGGAATGAGCTCAACACTGCAGAAAGACTGTGCTGTTCTTACAGGACGGAGAAGGGAGAAAATTTTGGATGGACTTGAATTAGCACTTTGAGGCCTTCAGGCATATATTGACATGCCCACAGTCCCATGTGTTAGCTTTGCTTCTAATCATTTGGCAGGCTACCTTTAGCAGTCTTTGCCTTTAGTCTTTGCCCATACCTCCTTCTCCTTTGCGTCCTCCTGCCACTGGCATACGCATAGCAAAGCAATAAAAAACGCCTACAAGCAGAAAGAAATACAGGTTACAGTGTAGCTTACCAAGCTGTCTAGTTCATGTTGGTTGAAACACAGCCAGTGAGGGAGGAAGAACATTTTGTTAAACTAGCAAACAAATTATTTAAACTAGAATGAAATTTTATGTTTCACTTACTCTAATTTTTCTTACAGTGTGTTTTATTAGTTTTTGTTTATTTTACAGTTTTTAACATCAAAGAAAGATAAAAGGGGTATTCTGCACCTTTTGTAGAAAACTACTTCAGTTGTTCTGAAGTCCCCATGTATTCTTATTTGTAAAACTCTATCAATTTACAGGCAGCTTGTGACTCCCATAGGGAGCAAGCAAAAATCTTTCTATTTAAATAAGGTTCTTACTGAAGGCTAAAACTAAAAATGCCCTAATAAAAAATGGGTTCTGTTGTCAGTTTTTGTGTCCCTGGATGGCTTCTGCTTTCAAATAAAACATGTTGATTTACCAACCTAATCCTTTGCTGGCAAAATTATAATGCTAGTCTGTATTAACTGCAGGGAGGGGAGTGGAAGAACCTGGAAAGAGCACTGTCACAAAACATGAAGGTCTCACCCAGAGGGAAAATATTTACAATTTGCCTTACAATGGGAACTTTAACCTTTTTGCTGTTAGGGGCTTTTGTTTTCTTTTTATTTGCTATTTCCAGCTATATTTGAGACTGGGGGTGAAGTTACTATAGTGATTCATCTGTGCTTATTAGTAAGTTTATGTTACATGTAGTAAATGTAAAAGTGGAGGAACTAAGCACTGGAATTTTGTTAGTTTTAATGTCCTGATACATAGAAGCATGCCAGACATTCATTCAGATGCTCTCTCTCCTCCTCCTCAATGGACAGGAAAATAGGATGAAAAAACTTGTGGGTTGAGATGAAGGGAGATTACTTATCAATTACTGTCATGAGCAAAACAGGCTTCACTTGAGGAAAGGTCCATGAAAAACAGAGGGCTGGAATACCTCTCTTTTGAAGAAAGACTGAGACAGTTGGGGTTGTTTCAGCTTGGAGAAGAGAAGGCTCCAGGGAGATATTACTGCAGCCTTTCAGTACTCAAAAAGGAGTTTATAAGAAAGACAGAGAGAGACTTTTTACCAAGGCCTATAGTGACAGGACAAGAGCAACAGTTTTAAATTGAAATATAGTAGATTTAAATTTGACATAAGGATGAAATTTTTTTATGATGATGGTGATAGGACATTATAACAAGTGGGTGCCCTATCACTGGAAGTGTTCAAGGCCAGGTTGGAATGGGCTTTGAGTAACCTGATCTAGTGAAAGGTATTCCTGCCTATGGCAAGGGGGGGTCATACTAGATGATTTTTGAAGGTCCCTTTTAACCTAAACCACTCTATGATCTTATGAAAATTAATGGAATTTGCTGTCAATTAAAATAGATTTGGATATGAGAAATAAAGGCAAAATTTAAAACCACACCTCCCACCACATCTTTTTCCCATATTCAACTTCATTCCTTCATTTCCAACTCCTCTACTTTCCCCTGCCTCAGGTGGCAGAGGGAGGATGAAGAATGGAGTTCGCAATCAGTCCAGAGCAGCTCCTCTCTGCTTCTCTTCCTCCTCACAATTTTTTCCTGCTCCTGAGTAGGCTCTCCAGGGGCTGAAGTCCATCACAAAATATCCATCTATTCTGGCATGGGGTCATCCACTGGCTGCAGTGAGGATATCTGCTCCAGCATGGTTCTCCATGTGTTGGGGGGGAGCAGCCTGCTTCATCATGTTCTCCTTCAATGGCTGCAAGGGATTCTCTGCTCTGGCACCTGGAGCACCTTCTACCCTGGTTCCTTTTCTGACCTTGGTGTTTGTACTGCTGTTTCTCCCTTTTTACCTTACTCACTCTGGCAATTTTCCATTTCTTAAATATGTTTTCACAGAGGCACCTCACACTTGGCTGATAGGCTCAACCGTGTCCTGCAGTGGGTCTGTTTTGGAGCCAGATGAAGCCAACCGTGGCTGGCACAGGGCAGCCCCCAGTCTCACAGAGACCATTCTGCAGCCCACTCACTACCAAAATGTTGCCACGTACATGCAGTACAAAGCTCGAGGAAGTGGGGCCTTCTGGCCAAGTATCAGTTTTAAAGATCTATTTAAACCAGTTTTATTTCCTTTCAGATCATCCTGTACAGGTCAGAGGAAGTAATCTTGTGAAGTCCATCCCTTGGAAAGGACACCACTGTCTTTCAAGGTCTATTGGCTTCTCAGAGTTATGTTTCTCATAATACATGATCATGTTCCTGTCTTAAAAATAGGTAGACAGAGTTCCGAGGAAGGAAAACACTGACATTTGTGATGTTCCCAGCACTTTTTGTTTAAACACTGGTCATGCACGTGTAAGTGACTTTTCCTTAATTAGAAGAACTGGACTACAGAAATAAATATACAGATAGAGTTTTACCATATATTTCTCAGTTGCATAATGCACCAGGACCCAGAAATATTCCTGAACTCAATGTACAATTCAAGTCCACAAGTTGAGATACCAGAGAATGTCTCTATCCAATACTGTTAGTAAGGTTTGCATTTTGCTGGTTATTGTTATGAAGGAAATGCAGAACAAACATAACTCAGACAGAAGCTTGTAATATTCCTCATCATGAGACGGTGAGAGAAAGTTAATGTAAATTTTATGGCTGTTCCCTGCCTAAATACTTTTTTTTTTTTTTTTTTTTTTTTTTTTTTTTTTTTTTCTAAGGCTCTTTTGAATTCAGAAAATAACTCAAAATATGTTGTTATCTTACTAAACATTTACAAACATAGCATCATAAAAAAAAATGCTGGCTTTTAGTTCTCAAGGACAATGCAGTAAGAGAAGTAAAATTCATCATCCAAAAATTCAAGAGTTTGTATGTGAATAAATTATGATACCATTCCCAATCATATTCTGTATCATTTTGCTTCACCTTTCATAGAATACTGCTGTAGTTTGGGTGTTCTTTTTTTGTCTTTTTGAATTATTGTTATTAAGATAGCCATTAATCTTTTTGGCATAATGAAAGGTATTATGAAGAGTTGTTTAATGTAAAAAGTTTAGGGAAATAAATGTTGCTTGAGAACATGTAGTTCTTTTAAAGTCATTTGAAAATGTACAGTCAAGTGCCTTATTTCCCTGCTAAGATTTATGTTGAAAGTGATCTTTCTACAAGATAATGAAAGGATGAGCTAAAACAATGCGATATTCTTTTAGAAGGAAAACATTCTCTGTGTACCCGTTTAGCAATACAGATGCAAAATGAAATGCTCAGTTAGACTGCTTTTTCATTCTCTTGACTTCAGCTTTGCGTGACCATGTGAGAAACTTTTTGCTGAGCTTATCTAATTTTTCATTTGCATTATAGGATATAAAGTCCAGGCAATTTCAGAGTACATAAATTTTTTCTTTGACACCAAGGGAAACTCAGTTTACTTAACAGTTATGTAAAGGCAATCTGAACCCACATTGGAGGGGTTCTGTTTTGTTTTGTTGTTGCTGTTGTTTTAAGAAAGCCATTCATCTATATTTCTGGAAAAGATCTGGATAAAGGAATCATTATTACTGTCATCATAGATCCTTCAGAAACACTTTTTTATAAATTGAAATCTCTATGTGGTAACTCATAAGATAGGAATAACCTCTATTGAGTAGCTAAGTATTTCACAGTCCTTGGAGTATTTGCAAATGTACATTTAAATCTTCCTAGGAACGATAGAAACTCTATGCTATAAATTCCTCTAATACTAGGACTGTAAATATTACTTTATGAAGCCTGTTTCTGCTGGTGTTTTATAACTTCCCCTGATTTGGCTCTTCTTTTAGAGATTTCAGTTATTACTTGTGAAAGACATCAGGCTTTTCCTTCCTAAAACCATGTGCTGAGAATCATTCCAGACATGTAAACACAACTATTAATAAAAAGGATTTAAACATGAGATCAGTCACTGCTGAAGCAGAGCTCTTTAAGGTCCCTTCCAATCCAAACCATTCTGATTCCATGATTTTCAGTCAAAACAAATATAAATCATATATTAATGAGAAAAACTTCCTGTAGTAAAAAAAAAGAGTTGTACCCGAAAAAATGTAATCGGGAAAAAAAATATTATTTTCAAAATAAATTATTTCTCAGATTCTGTACTACTTAAGCTTTACCATGTTAAGAGTATAAAGCCATGAGAGCAGGCACAGTAAAGTACAACACCTCTAATAGTAGGCCATAACTTATATGTTTGGAAGAACATAAAATAGGATAGGTATAGGGCTTGCCTTGCTCTTCCATTTCCAGAAATCAATAGTGAGGGACTTCTATAGGTGGAAAATGTATCTGAAATGTGATGTCTGATGGTCACAGATAGACCATTCCTCCATAAACTTGTTGAATCTCTTCTTGACTTTTTTGGAAGGTGTAACATCTTGAGCTGAGTGAAAAAGTATTAAAGTTGCTTATTTTAAACCTGGTAATTTCTTTAGATTCTTAGGTTCTCATACTGTATGATATAGTGATAATATTCCCTATTCACCTCCATGATTTATAGCACTCATATACCACCCAGGGTCATACAATGATTTCTAAAGGAGAGATAGAAGAGAAATATAGTGTAATAGTTGCAAAAGGGAGGCTTTAAACTCAGTCAAATGGAGAGGCTTCACCATGTGTCTTCTTTAGATTCCCTAGGTCGAAGTCAGCTCAACAAAGGAGTAACTACTCCTTGACAGCATTCTTCACTAAACTGTATTTGTGTGATTATAGAAATGTCCCTTTAAGAAGAAAAAACAGCTGCCTAGAGTGTAATCTCTTCAAGTACTTGTCAAATATTTAAATTCTAATTCTTTCTGCTTGCTATCACTCGATGAGCTCTCAGCTCCTAAGTCCATTTGCCATTATTCCCTATTCTCTTCAGTGTTAGGTAATGCACTCTTTGATCAGAAAGCACACTTTATTTTTCTGATTTATTTGTTCTACAGTCTTTCCCTCATCCTCCAATATTTTCTTTTCCATCTCTGTTATCAGCTTGATAAGGGTATATTGTCATCCACCTGCATTTGTCTTCACTGCAGTTACCCTCAAAATTCTCATCATTACTCCCATGCATCTCAGGTGCATTCAGAGGTGTGTGATTTGCCTCCTGGAACCTCTTCTTGATTTCTCATCAATTTCTTAATTTCTAGTTCCTGGAAAATCCATTACTTCTGTCCACATCCTTTTGCACCATACCATCTCTCCTTTGTCAAGTAGTTTGCTTATTTTCTTTAAGCAAAATGTAATGATACCCTCAGATATTTTGAAATTATAATACCTACTTTGTTCTCAAACTCCAGCCAGAGACATTGTAAATATTCTGCAACTCATTCCTTTAGAAACCATGTCAAAGGTGTCTTAAAAGGAACAGAACAAAGGTATTTTATTTTTTATGGCATGTTTCAGGGACACCCTTCAATTTCTGGTACTAACTGAATCACTTCATTTTATATACTCAATTGATCATCATTTTATGTTGTGAAATGGAGTCAATGTAACAGAACAACACGTTGTTATTCCCTTGTTGTAAAAGTTAATTTAAAGTACTGAAGGAAAACATACAGTTGAAAAAGCTAATACTAAATATTAAAATAGAAATTTAAGTCTGATGGTGTGCCACATGTTGAGGTTTGTGTTGGAAGAATGTTTGGGACATGCAAGTGCAATAGCCACAAGAAACTTAAAGAGATATTCTTCCAAAACATGTCTCAGTTCCCTGGGAGATGTCGATGCAGATTACTGGAAATGCACTTTTTCTCTGCTCTACAGTTCTGCACAGCGCTGCAGTTTTTTGTTTGTTTGCTTTGGTTTGGGTTTTTCCCTTAAGAAAGCTAGAATAGCGACAGAGTTCTAGTTCTGCATATTAATAGCTCCTGGAAATACTCCTATAAGTCAAAATAACAGTGCAAGTGTATCCTTCCCCTATCCCTCTGTCTATTGCAGTCAGTTGCAGGTCACTGTTTTTCAATCAATGGTTGAATTATTTGAAGTTTAATTCTGACTTTTTCTAGACTGCCAGTAAACTTCTGTCCCGTTTGTGAAAAGGATGAGGTGCAGTATCTTATAATTCAACAACTTGAAAAGAAAAATATTTTTCCTGTGTTTTACATCTAAACATTAAAAAGTAATAGTCACTTGTACAATATACTGACTAAAAGTCCTGATCCTGCTATTCCCATTTTCATGAAAAGGTCTTTTATCTGTCTGTAAGACCTAGCAGCGTTTTTACACACCCTGTGACAACATTGAACTAGATGCACTTTCTATAATTCAGCCATGAAAACCACCTTATTGTCATCACAAGTAAAGATCATAATGTCTACTCCAAAGATCTGCCTGAGAGCCTGAAGCAGAATGTAGAGAGGCAGAATCGCAATGCACTGATTTCTTTATTACCCTTTTTGCAAAGTTATTTTTCTGAACAGTAAGAGATTTGTTTCCTCTGAGAAAGATTTTGATGTTTTCCATATACTGAAATACTTATTCTATCAGGGCACTCTCAACAACATGGATACATTTAATTAATACTGAATTACTCTGGAAATCCTACAAAAGTACTTATAACAATTACAGTAAAACCAAATGAACTCATCACAAGTAATGTTATCACAAGACATACTAAATGAATTAATAGTGGTTGGACACTCATTTTCTACTGATGAACCCACTGTTAGATATTTCAGCTGAATCAAAAAAAGGTAACATCTAGAATGTTCATTTAACTTAGGGGGGATCAAATACATTTTTCAGTTCTCACTTACGGAGCAGCATACAAATTAAAATTTATAGCACATATGTGACAAGCTACATACACATTTCTCCGTAAAAAATCTAATGACAGAATGGTGTTTTAGTAAGGCATTGACAATGATGAAAAGAAAGATGAATTAGAAATGTCACCTTGGAATTTTCCTTAAATGGGGAGTGCTCGAGAAAATAGAATTTCTCATTAATCTACTTCTGTTATTTATAGGTGTGGCCATAAGAAGAGCAGCTGGAGCCTTGTGGATTAAGAATACCAAATTTTCCAGTAAGGCTTTGAAGTTGAAGACATTTAATACAATTTTGGTCTGTAGGGAAAATTTTGTGTAGGTTGGTTGTCTTTCCCTGTCTTTAATGTGTAGGAATAATAAAGCAGAAGGCCAACATTAATTAAGTAGTCTAGAATACAACATTCTTCGTGCAGCAGCACGAGAAGATAAAATGTCAAGTCATCCTAAGAATACATTTTTTTAATGCTTCACCAACAGGCACAGATATTTTTGGTAATACAAATCTCGTCTGCAATTGCCCATAGATAAAAGTTAGTCATTCTTGAAAATGGGTGTGTTATTTTAACTTTCAACTATAAGGAAATTTTAGCAGATGTTTATTTCCTCTCTACACTCACTCTAGTATTAGTAATACATAATTTAGTAGATCAGTTGGCTATGTAGGAAGAGGGTAATTTGCCAGACAGTTGTAGGCAGAAGCAAGTTGTTTGGAGCCTGTTATCAACAAGACAGCAAATTATAGTCAAGCTGTGTTTTGTAGAGTGTATATTGTATGATATGCTAGGGGTGAAAATGAGGTTTTTTAACACCTGAATCCCTCAAGAAGATTGGTATGAATAAGGGCTTAAAATCATTCTAAATATCATTAAAAACAAACAAAAAAATCTCATTAGATGCCTAAGAGAAACTTTTTCTAAAACTATTTTGCATAGAGATTGTATGTTTCTATTGTAAAGAGGGAAAAACTTAAGCCTAAATTGAAATACTGGAAACTTAAAACACAAACCAATGAAAAAATATTGTCAAAAGCCAGATAGAACAAGCCTGTTGCAAAAGTTCAGACAAAGTAGTCCTTAGCATTCCCCAAGTTCCTTGTATCCTGATGTGCTAACTATATAGTGACTGTATGTTATGTTAAAAAATAGCTTTGTTAGGTACCTAGATGCAGATGAGTTAAATAAATATAAATTATTCATTAGAATAATTTATTAAAACCTGATATTTCTACTTTTTCTTTAAAGGTTTAATGTGGCAGATGATGAATACTTTCAAGAAAGCTGGATTCAGTGTATAAACTGATGCTTGATACCATCTAAATTAACATCTTTAAAGTAAATTTACTTTTTTCAATTACCACTAAAATATCATCCAGATAAGAGGAAGAATATAATAGCATCTGTCTCTGGATGGAACAAAGAATTATAAAAATTTCCATCCCATGTCTTTGTTGAGTTGATTAAACATCCACTATATACTTCCAATTTACCATGCTGGTTTGATGTCAAATGAATTCCAGGCTTACCATAGCACTTTTTGTCATGGGAACTTATACTATCGTGCAGTATTACATAATTTAATAAAATTTTATTTTCCTCTAAATTGTCTAACAGAAAAATATAGCTTAATACGAGTATACCATTACCAATGTAGGTAATACAAGACCAAAACATCAGGTATTTCTTGATAATGAGGACAGCCAACAATTCTCCAGGTCATTTGTGACACAAAGTACTTTTCTTATTGAACAAAGAGGGAATCTATTTCACTCAAATTGATTGACACTGCTCAAAGGGGAGATACAGACTTTTATTAGCCTCTTTTTGCTTTTAGCTTTTTCTTTCACTCTGAAAATCTTCAAATAAATTGTTTAAATTGACACACACACAAAGAAATAAAACTCCTTTGCCTTGTGATAGAGACTTTGCTACAAACAATATTCACTTCAGTCATAACGTGGAAAATCTAACAGAGGAATAATTCACATTGAATTATTAACTTTAAAATGCCCGGAAAAATTAAAAAACACAAATGACAAATATAGAAAGAAACAGAGTTAAAAGATGCAGTGGCCATATGGAGCCCTTAATAGAGATTTACAGTTTTCAATACCATTTCCACTTTCCTCCTAACAGAAACAAAAGGATAACTTTTTGTTTGTTTGTTTGTTTTTTAATATTTCCCTCTAAAGCATTTGGTTTAGTGGAACTGTTTATAAACATCAAAGAACTAAAGAAGGGACTTTCAAGTCGCCGTCCTTCTTAAGCTGCACTTGGCTCATTATTTATCTCATTTTTATGGTGCAGTGTGCATGTGATTGGCAATGACAGCACAAGATTTCTGACCATTTAGAATCACTTCCTTAAAAATGAAAAGGCTACATAGAAGGTTAAAGGTTTGTTTTGTTTGTTTGTTTGTTTGTTTTTCATGCTAATTAAGGGTCCAAGTAGTTTAAAAACCAATGCCAGATGTGCAAGGACCAGATTTTTATACTGAAAAACATCTTTAATTAGCATCTGTTTCACTGACACTCTTTACCAAGGGTGATACTACTCAAAATGAAAAAATGTTAAAAGTGCCTCAAATGAGTGTGTAAATGTGTGAAAATATTTTTTCTTAAAATATACAGAATTATCAGGGATATTAGGAATAATTTTTTGTTTGATTGGGGTTTTTTAAGTACATCTGTTTTTTGGTACAGATATTAAACCCTACACCCTATGGTTTAGTAAGAATAAATGTAATGATACAAAACAAAACCCAAGACTAATTATCTTTTATTAATTAAAGCAAGCCAAAAAGTTCAGAATATGACCTTGTATAATATGTAAAAAGAACAATAAACTGATGTATTTCTTGCTGATTTTTGTATCAGTTGAATGCTTTCCCTATCACTATAAGAACCTCTGATAAAACTGTGACAAAATGAATGACTGCAGAAGTGACCCAGTGCTGTGATGAGCCCTGGGTGAAGAGCTTACATTCAGATATAGTTGCCCTGTTTCCTGGAGAAATGGAAGACACAACACAGAATTTGCTAAAAATCTAGGTTTTGTGACACAAGAAATAATATCTGATGATTTCTGTGCTGTCTTTTCAAACATCTCCTGTTGAAGAAGAATGATAATTTCCTTTCTATACTAGAGAACATTAGAGTTTTTAATCTTTAAATGAAGGTAAGTTACCCAAACCATGAAATTTATATACTCCCTTAGAAAATAAGTGTCATTAATTGTAACAGTCCACAGAAATCCTTTCTGAATTTTACTGTATTAGAGTATGGAACAATGCATTCCATACTCTAACTATAGATGGAGGTATGTATTCATCAGGACACAAAAATTAAAATATTCTGATGAAAGTGTTCCTCCTATCAGAATGTTGCATGAAATTGTCACAAGTCTATTCTAACTCAAAGAAAAAAATGTCAAACACTGCCTTTCCTTTTGAAATCCTTTTCTATATTTTTGCATTAAAATATCTCCATTTATCCTCTTTCTTAAGATAGAAATGTCTACTTTTTATTACTAACTTATTTATAGAGTTTAAAGCTACACAACAGGGTTTGAAGTGTTTGCCAGATGCTGGCGTAAGTGATAAATTGCAATTATTTCTACTTTTTAAATATTTTTTTCAGCATTAGAAAGAGCTGGAGCTTCTGTTTCATTGGATGTTAGAGCTTCCTTCTGTGTAATTTTAGCCTGTCATCATCAGAGCACCATAAGGCTACAAAAATATTGTTGTATAACTTTCTTTGTAATATAATAATATAATAAAGATCTTGCTACTGTAAAAGAGATAGAAATGTACATATTAGAGTAAGAGACTGATATCACTCAGAGTGCTCACATGAACCAGCAAAGTAACAGCAACAGTAGTGCCAATGCAAATATAAATTACAATAACTAAGCTTTAGTTCAAGTTAAAGGAAGCAGTGCAGGCAGTACTCTGCAATTGCTTTAAGAACATCTCTATGGATAGGTTAGGGCTCGTCTAAAACAAAGGAAACTGTTCCCACCAGGAGTTAATTTTACTACGTAGTTTTGTAAACCTTGGCTTGTTTCTCCTCTTTGTAGCTTTTCAGCTGTCCTAGCCTCATCTCTTCCTTTTTCATGCAACTCTTACTTTCTAGTGTCAAAGGTCAGGGCTGGTTCACCTATTGTACTAGTGTAATTTTTCCTTTGCCCTGACTTCCCCCATGAGCTTTAAATCCAGTGCAGACCAAAATCCAGTCTCACCAATAATTGACATCAATGTTGATCATCATCAACAGATGCATGTTTTAAAATGAGATCACAGAATTAGTCCAGGTATGTAAAAGGAGAAATACAATTCAAGGTAAAGACAAGCAAATATTATATGTCCTCCTTGAACTGCAAAGAACAATTTTGATTCAGATTCTAACCTATGAAATAACTGATTCAACAGTCTTCTCAACCAACAGTGATAATGCCTGATTTTTTTGTCAAAATTCTTTGCCCTTCTCATCCCATAATCAGAAAAAATGGTATTACAATGACAAGAAAGTCACAGCTCTCATTTTAAAACTAACACGGTTTCTTGGTGACAGCCACAAAACAACACCAAAACAAATATTTGTCATTCAAACTTTACTTTTATTTCTTTTTGGTATTAATTTGAGACCAATCTTATTTAAAACTGTATAACTAAACCTCCAAACTATTAGTTTCAAAATAAGGAGTTAATAAAATATGCTTAGTTTTACACATTGTAAAGCTGTGTCTGTTCAACAGATAATAGAGTTTCTTGTGGATGTATAGAGCAGTTGACCCAACTGACCTCTTCCAGAGCTGTCACAGCCTGCAACGTAAATATGCATGAGATCCACATTTTTAAGCCGATAAAAGGCAAATTCAACATATTTGAAAAGTAAGGCTCAGAGGTAAGTGCTGAATCAATGAAAAGGCAAAGATCATCACAAAGCACAATGAGAACAGAAGATGCTTGGAATTTGTTCAAGGACAAACTTGTAGATAAAATGAGGGACATTATAGTGTCAGTAGTTAATTATAAAAGGCCATAAAGAGTAGAGGTTTCCATCTCATTTTATACATTCACAAAAATTCCTCTCAGTTACTCAAAATCATTTTGGCAGAGAGGCTGAACACATGAACAAGAAATAATCTCAACACTGACAGCACAATAATAAAGGTCCTGTAATCAGCCAAATAAACAATATTAACGTTATTACTGGTTCCTGCTGAATTGATGGAAAGGGCAGTACAAGTGTGGGTTTTTTATTAGTGTGGTTTTGCTAATATAGAAACAGCAATAGGGGAAGGAAAACTTCAGGCATGTTGTTTACAAACGTTAACAACAGTAGCAAACCAAGCACAGTCACTGTCCTAAAACACAGGAGAAATATAAACAGATGAAGAATAAAGAAGTAAGATTATTACATAAACACAGCCTAAGCAAAAAGTGGAAATGGCTTTCTCTATCCTTGCCTTTATTTTCCTTTCTGTGAAATAAAACAGAGGAGAGTTAATGGGGAAAAAAAGGAAACTGCAGAATATGATCAGCTGGTAGAAAAAAGACAAAAAATAACAAAGAATGAGGAAAGGGATTTTGCGATAGTAGGGAAGACAAGAAGACGTAAGGAAATGCAATAGATAAAGGTTCTGATTTTTGAAATGAAGAATAATGAGGCAAAATGAAGTGGTCATTAAAAGAAATGTATAATAAGAATAGAAGAACCATGATATTGTATAAGAGCAAAAATCTTTCTTTGGTCAGTTGCAGATATGTAGGTTAAGAATTTAAGACACAGGGCAAGTATAACCTGCCTCTCAAAATTTAACAAAGGGTAGTTTAAGAACTTGTTAGTCAGAAAAATGGGTAAGAGTTTCATGCAATAAACATGCAACATCATTGCTGTGCAAGATGCTGCTGCTTTTGTGATCCCAAACAGTGGGGTGAAAGTGAACAGGAAAAGGGGACAATGCAAATATTTTCCTCTAAATTTCATTCCTTCTACACCTGCCATGTAGGAACTTAATTCTAAATCAGAAAGTGCAACCATCAACTGGCTGTGGTAGAATGATCAAAGGTGATGTGCAAGCTTTGTGCTGGCAAGGATGGTGAATCTATGAGAAGAAACCAGCTAGCTTGGGATCTGTGAGCATATGGAACCCAGGAGCCATTGATCTATTTTTTTCTGAATCAGTTCATCAGTCCAATTGCTTAATGAAAAATAAGCTTCTTTCCCCCAGTACTTTTGATGTACATGATTACATAACTTTGATGAATCTGTGACTACAGAATAATGTTCACTGAATTTCTCTCATACAGAATGAAACTGAAACTTAAAGCTGGATTTGGCAGAACCCCCACAATTAACACTTTATATCCATAAGTTTTATGATAATTCTGCATGTGAAACTCCATAATTTTTTTCATTTGAGTTTCACATTAGCAATTTAACCTTGTAGAAAAATGCTTTCTGTTCTCAAAATACATGTCCTTTATTGTAAAGATAGTATATTCATGATACTTGCAGATCCAAGATATGGTACAATTTGGGAAAATCCAGAAAAAAACCCCAAAAACATAAACATGAAAGAGATCTAGCTCCTGTGGCTTAATAAGATAGTTTTAGTAAGCAGAGTTGTTATAGACTGAAGAGAAAACTGAAGACACAGTAGTGGTCTTAATGTATATATATAAAAAAAATTGTTCTCAATATTCATAGTAGAGAAGACAAAAAGTGTCATAATTAAAGCAAGAAAAATTTGGGCTAGACTTTAAGAAACATTTCCTGTTAGAAGGTCTTCTAAGAACTAAATAGGTTACTGAGCTAAATTGTAGAAACTCAAGATTGGCAGCCCTTAAAAACACATTTAGCAAAATCTGTCAGGAATGACCTTCCTTGAGTTGGCAAAGATTAACTCAATGAAGTGAAAGGATACCACTCCAACTGCTGTAACTGTAGCTCATTATTTCACCTGGGAGTAGATTTCACATGTCTATTAAGTAACAAGAAAAAATGGTCTTAAGCATGGCTTGAAATACATTAATACTTAAATACTGCCAGACACTCAGCTTTCACAAAAGAGAATAAATATATTTACATGGGGATAACATTTTTATCCCCATGACTGAATAAAAAATCAGTCTCTTTGAAAATAAATTGCTGTTTGTATACAAGTTTTCATCTTAAAGCTTCAACTTGTTTTCTAAATTATTTATTTTCTTGTGCTTTAAATGACTCATTCTTGAAAGTCTTCCCCAATCAGGTAAAGGCGAAGGTAGTTTAGCAACAACACCTTTTGATACTTCAGTTACAAAAGGGAGAAAGGCAGTACTTGACTGACACCAAATACTGTCACACAACCATGCCAAAATAAATTCTGAGTTTGACAAAAATCTGGAAGGCCTTAGTTTTGACACCAAAAGAAGCAACGAAACTTGTTAGTCTGCAAAGCAAACCTAGAAACAAATCCACACCCTGATACAGTACAAAATAAACAGCTCTACTGACTTCATACTTCTAGGATCAAAGAGAAATTTATGCATACCAAATAATACAGCAATGGATGTGAATCTAACACACAGCAACTATGAAAACACCCTTTAATAATCCCCAGAAATATACTAGACTACTTCATCCCGCTAAAATTCGACAGACTACCTATGGAAATGAAAACCCACTCCTAGGTACACTCATCCAAGAAACAAATGAAGAAATAATGTGGGAGAGAGTATGGAAACAACACACCATTAGTCACCTGCTGCTAACCATACACTGTTGTTCCTCTTTCTCTTGCTCTCTGTGTCACTTCTGTGAACCACAAGCCCTTGGCAGTGTCACAATTTTACTACATGTTTGCATTCCATTTCATCATGCAGCCAAGCTGTGTGATGGCAGGTGGGAGGACACGAGCGTTTCCTCCAGGGGCAGGTGTCTCTATCCCTCGTTCCTCTCCGGTTCTGGGGCCTGAGGAGCTCCATGAAATCACGCCAAAACCACATGTAATCTCAGGGGCACCGGGGTCACCACCCAGACTTGCTGTCCCTGAGAAGTCTTAGCTGGGATCCTTTGACCAGGGTCCACAGACCCCATTTTGTTTCTGCTGGGTCCCATACTGGCCCACGGGAGTGCCTGTGCCCAGCCTCCCCTCTGTGCTGCCTACAGCCAGCCCTGGGCTTGATGCTGCGGGGAGCTCATCTCCTCCTAGGGCAAGCACCGTAGCTCATCTTCAGCCTCATCTCTGGCACTGTCTCGCCTCATGGTGGGCCAGTGTCGGTGGCAGTCAGTGACCCCATTACTCACCCCAATTTTGCCCACCAAGTTTAGGCCCTGCAAGATGGTGCTCACTGAGGAGGGCCTGGTCATCCCTGGGGTCCCTCACGGTGGGGGGCGACATGCACTGAGTGGACATAGCTGGTCCTCCTGGCTGCAAAGCTCAGGTTGGGAACATTTCCTAGATCAGCCTGACTTTGTGCCCTCTTCACAGAAAAATGCCACAAGCAGCTGGAAAGGGAAGGGGTTCCTCTCCCTGGTGCTGTTTCCAACAGTCAGGCTGCTGAAGGCAGTCTATGGGAGATGGGCACATGCCTAGGTATATGCCATGCTCTCATGGTGCTTGGGGACAACAGGATTGCCTATCTACCTGTTGTGGAGAGCCGTGTCCAGCCCCAGATGGGGCTGTGCCTCTGGGATGTGCAAGACAGGCATCAGCTCTCATGGTGCCCCTCTTATGTCTCTTTGGATGCTCAATATCCAAAGTTGCAAAAGAGCAAATGAGCTTCAAATTGAAATGCTATGGAAGAAAGGAACCAGCATGGGGTAGATGTCTGACAGTCAAATTTGTGTTAATGGAATTCCTCCTCTTCTTGTATCATAGTGTTATTGAGACTATATTTTATGGCATACTATGAGTAGAAGAATGTTCACTCTCTTACAGTAGCCTGCACTGACAGACTCCTAGATTTAGTATTGTACTAGTTTGGGCTGAGATAAAGTTAATTTTTTTCATAGTACCTGATATGGTGCTGTTTTGGATTTGTACTGAAAACAGTGTTGATAACACACCCATGTTTTAGTTACTGATGAACAGTGCTTGCACAGCATCAGGGCCTTCTTTTCTTCTTACACTACCCTACCAGTGGGTAGACTGGGGATGGGCAAGAATCTGGAAGGGGACATAGCTGACCCCAACTGACCAAAGGGATATCCCATACCATATGACATCATGCTCAGAAATAAAAACGAGGAGAAGAAGGAGGAACGGGGGATGTTCGGAGTTCTGGTGTTTGTCTTCCCAAGCAACCATTAAATGGGATGGAGCTCTGCTTTCCTGGAGATGGCTGAACACCTGCCTGCCAATGGGGAGTGGTGAATTAATTCCTGATTTTGCTTTGCTTTCATGCACAGATTTTGCTTTACCCATTAAACTGTCTTTATCTCAACTCATTAATTTTATTCTTCCAGTTGTCTCCCCCATCCTGCTGCAGAGGGTTGAATGAGTGGCTCTGTGGGTCTAAGCTGACTCTGGGGTTTAACCCACAACAAGTGTAATGAAAAAAAATACAATAAAAGTAAATAAAATGTTCACTTTTATTACATGTATGTGCATATACATATATATATTACAACAAATCTCATTTTGACCTAAAGAATGTTGGAGAAATTTGTGGGTTCTTAGGATCCTCTAGTAACCCCATTTGTTTCTATGCATTATCTTCAACATTTTAACACTCATAGTTTATATAGTTATACTTACATTTTAATTTCTTATTTAATTTTGTAAATAGTGAAAATACAGCTTTTCCACATCGAAAAAAGTAATAATATTTCCAATTACTTCAAATAGCAGGGTAACCTAATGTTACTACAGCTCTTGTAATGTAGCTTGTACAACTGTTGTTGCATTTTAAACTTTTTTGATTATTTAACCCTGTTAGGCTATAGTAAGTCATGGTCTTGTTCTTACATAAAATATTCACATGTTTAACTTTGAGCATAAGTAACCTCATAAAAATCAATGAACTAAGCAGATGTTTAAAATTAATCATGACAATAAATCTTTGGAGACTTGAAGCCTTTAAATTATATGTACCCAAAGTGTTACAGTAACTTTCAAGGAATGACAAGAATTTTTATTTTAATAATGCAGCAGCACCGAATTACAAAACACTTCTGTATACATTACTGAATAATAACTTTAGACATTTACTTTTTCCCTTAAAAATCCAAGCCCTAGACCAAACCAAATAGAGTTTGTATTTTCTAGAAGGAAGAGCCCTAATTAAGAAGCATATGTGATGGAAGAAGGAAAAAAGAGAGGAATAGTATTCAGAAAGTCATAAATAACTTAAAAATAATTTCTGAGCACAATTTGCTTCAGAAGAATTTTAAGGCTAGATTCAAAAGCGTTATAATCATGAAGTGCAACTTAGGTGAAATTTAACACTTGAAAATGTGATCCAGACTCCTTCACCTTACATTTTGTTTGAGTTTTTGCAGGTGCCTCAGTTCCTACTGTGTCAAATTACGTACATAGTTTGCACAAAAGAGCCGCAAGATAAAATTCATAAATGGATTAAAAGAGCCAGTCAGAACACAGGACCTTTTATGGCTTCTGGTATGCCCACAAGACCTGTCTACAATGTTATATTTATGCTTTCCTACTTTTCTCCTTCATCCAGACCTTCCTGTCATTCTTGGCTCTGCAATATGGCCCAGCTTCAACCTGAGCGGTGCCTCTGTCCCAGCCTGTCTTCCAGCCAGGGAGGTAAAAATTGCATGTGTTTGGGTCAAAGAAGGTATTGGACCCAGACATTTCAATCCTTTAGAAAGAGTAGTAATATAAAATGTGAGAAGTACAGGCAGTTTGCCATGTGCACATGGTCCTCTGCCTCCTCTGTGGCCGTACAGTGAATGTAGAGAACCAGCTGTCAATAGCTGAAGGGATTATCTGGAGTACCTCAGTATGATTTAAGATGATAGTTGCCCAAACTGGTAGAAGACAAGCTATCTTCAGTCTGAAAATCCTGTAGCTCCATTCTTGCAGGTGATAGACATGATAGTGACCTATTAATATCAGTATGATTGATCTATACACAGGCACAGACTTTGAGTAATATACCTATTTTTGAACTGGATCTGTCTTATATCCTGCCTCCTCAAAGTGTAGGTGAA
Source organism: Athene cunicularia (assembly GCF_003259725.1). Classification (NCBI taxonomy): domain Eukaryota; kingdom Metazoa; phylum Chordata; class Aves; order Strigiformes; family Strigidae; genus Athene; species Athene cunicularia. The sequence goes on along the minus strand of NW_020799091.1, from coordinate 53,143,004 downwards.
GACCATGTGTTATGCCTGTGCGTCTCTGTGCTAACATGCCACCAGGTACCAGATTTAACAAGTTACTTTACTAATTATGAGTTTTCCTGGGCAATGATTTTGGTAAAGTTATGTGGTTTCACGGACTCCACTCCAGGGTCTTAAATACTACATGTGGGTGCACTGGCTTCCTATACATAAACCCTCAAGGTCTCATTTTCTTATGACTTCAAAAAATGCATTTTTCCTGACCAGAGTGGGAATTAGAGGTTATTGCTGAGGCCACATATATAAGTTTTCATTTCTTCATATATTGAAAATTCTTCTAAATAAACTACCTTAGAGCAAACAAACTAGATAGCCTGGTACCAGTATTAGAGAGGGGAGCAAATCCTGAATTCTTAACTGTCTCTCAATCCTGGAAAGACAATTTTTTCCTTTAAACTTGGACCATAACAACTACTATGGCAATGACTGTAGTATGTTTAAGATTATTTTGTTATGAGTTTGAGGATGGCCAGTCTTTCCTCTGCTCCCCCACTTCTTCCTTTCATGGCAAAAGACATGGTAACACTGGTGTTAACCCCTCAAATAAATCAACAGGTCAGCCTTTGCTATTAAGTAGTGTGGTGTTAATTCCTATAATCAAGAGATAAACATGTACATTTGGAAAGTAACATTAGGGAAACAATTTCAAATTCACTGAGTGCTATTTGTTCTTTTTTCATTGTCAAGGCAATTCTGATATTGTGAAGATGTTTGCTACTGCCCTGTTAATTTGTTTTTACAAATCCTCTAATCTTGCTCAATTTAGTGAAGGCATTTTGCTTCTTCACAGCAAGAACTGCATTATATACAGACCTTGTAGGTCAAAACAAAGTTCTCGGTACTTTCATTCTATCTTTTCAGTAATTTCTGATCATAATCATACCTACATGGTTGTACACACTGATTGATAGGAGCATTAACACTGTGTCCTGGTTCCAGCTGGATAGAGTTAATTTTTCTTGAGCTGGGAGGGGGCACAGCCAGAGCGCTAGACCCATATTGACCACTGAAGTATTCCACATCATGTGACACCATGCTCAGTATATAAAGGATGGGCAGACAGGAAGGGTGCGGGTTCTCTCTCACTTTTGGGATTGCAACTGTACGATCTTGATATTTCGGGATTGCTAGCCAGGAACAGATTTGGTATCAGTTGAAAGATGGTGAGCAACTGAATTGTGCATCACCCATTTGTACTTTCTATTATTATTTTATTTTATTACAATTACCAAACTGTTTTTTATCTCAAATTATGTGTCTCCCTTTTCACCTCCAATTCTTTATCCCATTTCCCTGGGCAGGGGGAGGGTGCGTGGTGTTGGGCTGCCGGCCAAGTTCAAACCACAACATATTATTCAACTACTGTATTTTCCATGTAATTCATGGCTAGTTTCCTTATTGGTGTGTATATATACCCTTTTGGAGAGCATACAAAACACCTGCCATAATATGCTGAAAAATCAAAGAAAACTCTTGATGTCCAAGCTCCCTGTGACAGAACTCAGAGCCAAGCTTAAGTCTCTTAGGCACTTCACCTTCCCTTCTCCATGACAAAATATACACTGGTATTTCTAGCTGTCCTGGACATTTTTGCTTCTGGCATCTCATAAGCAGTTCATCTGGCATATTTGTCCAAAATTATCTTGCTAAGTGGTCTGCCCTAAAGTTACAGGTCCAAGATATTTGGGTTTCACAAATCAGGGACTTGTGGTAACCAGGCACCATCCAAGTCTAAAAAAGGTGGTGAGTTTCTGGCTCTAGGGTAGATAGACAAGAATGTAACCAAGAAAGACTTCAGAGGATTATTATAAAATCCATAGAAGTAAATATGGTAAGAAAATATAGAAATAAAAATAAAACATTTGGGGCTCAGCAAATAGATTTTCTGCTGAAAGCCATCTCAAAAAACATCCATTCAGTTCTGTTTGCTATGGAAATAATCATTAAGCTGTATGCCTCCCAGCCATGGAATACACAGCAGGTAATTCTATGTATATGTGTGCAGATGTATGATATATGTATCAAGCACATTTACCCTTTTGTGACAATTTCCTGTGTCCTTTAATGTGACAGAACTTGTCCCAAATATGGAATTCTCAAATTTATTAGGAACACACACACATATGGAAAGGTGAATGTAGGGAAATTCTGTGTTCAATCAGGAATAAAAACAACAAAAAAATCAGAACTCTGAAACAGGTTTGCGTCTTCAGAAAAGGTAATGAGGTCCCAGCTGACAAAAGGCATTGAGATGCTCAGCCCTACTTGTCCAGCATTAATCCATTCATCCATGAGTTTAGTCCTGAAATAAGCACTGTCCTACATGGTTCATGATTCTAAAAGGGACTGCATATTCTCAATTAGAGATTGTAAGGCACAGGAAGGGTCTCTGGAGTAAGCAGACGTGTTCTAATGAAGTACATTATAGCACAGAAAATAAACTGAAAATAAATTTAAAAAATATTTATTGCATATGGAACATTCTAGCCAAATATTACTCTGGAATTATGACGATCAGATCGATGAATAACTGGCTGCAGTCACTGACCCATTAGCTAGGTCTTACACAGACTGACACAAGATGAACAGCAAAACTGGCACACTGTGCAGGCTGCTGTTTACATTAACAGTCTGATGCAAACCACAAACACACTGTTCAAAAACACAGTGTGTGGAAGGTGCAACATGGACAAGAGAACTGCTGAGAGACTCTGGAAGGGCACAGTGGGCGGTGTCCTTGCCCCAACTGACATGGCAGTATTATGATCCCAGGATCTTAATCAAGATTTTGTTTAATGCCTAATGAAGCAGGATAGCAGTGGAGACATATTTCCTTGAGTTCTGTACCTGAACTTGACTATCTTGTGGCTAGCTAGTTACAATCTCAGTAAGAAAAAAATTATAACTTCAAAGCTACAAGCAAGGAATATGCTTGACATTTAATACCTATCAAGTGTATATAACTCAGACAATGAGAATGTGACAATGGAAATATTTGCATTTTCTTAAAAGCTCCAGCTCCTGAATTTAAATAAATATGGAATATTGTTATCTGCTTTCATTTGTAGAATAATCATAATTATAATTATATATGGATGCTGTTTCAGGTTTTCATTACAGACAGAACTAGAATGCAACACAAAATCTGGCAATTAATTTCTGATACTCTTCTGAAAATACCTCCCAGTTCAAAGAGCTTTTTAGATCTAAAAACAGATCTAAAAAGATCTAAAACCACAGAAAAGCAACTGCATTATCTCTGGCAGGGAAACTGCAGCCATAGTTCCACATTTGGTTTCTTCTATTACTGCACTTGACAGACCACCTCAGTTTAGTAGACATTACTGTTTGTGACAACATGCTCTAAAGTGAATCAGTATCAGATAACTAAAATAATTTAATTTAAAAGTGCATCTGAGGGGGAAAAAAAAAAAAAGAAAGGTTAGATTCACTCATCATGTCACAGAGCAGCAACTCACATTTGTGCTAGTTCAAATGAGGCTGGGAAAGGGTATCTAGGAATGGTGGAGGAAACAAGGACTCTCTAAACTGCTGAGAAAAAAACAAGTGGAATAAATGCCTGATGCAATGAATGGTGAAATGCTTACCTTAAAGTTATCCTTCTGAAAAGGATAATAAATGGTAGTGTATCCTAGAGCTTCAATGACTACTTCTTCCAGTTTCTTAAAAAGAATGTACAAGAAACAGATCCCTACTTTAAGAAAATAATAATTAAAAAAAAAAAAAAAAAAAAAAAAAATCTCCTAAATGTTAATATTTGGGTATTATTATATTACTAGCTCTCTGTCAGAAATACCTGCTGCAGACCTCATTAGACAAAATTAAATCAGGGACCTCCTTATTCAGTTTTAGAAAGGAAAACAGGTCTACTTTATGATGTATTAATTTCTTTTAAATTACAGACTGCAGCCAGTTATACAGCTTGTTGCTTGTCTATAGTGCTCTCCAGAAAATGTTTCAAGCACAATTACCATTCATTTATATGATCACTATTAGACCTTTCCTCTCTGCCTCTTTCAGGAAGGAAGTACAGTGAGTTTGCTCTCCATCTGTTTGGCACAATGTAGAATATGTGGGAAATCTGCCAGCATTCAAGGTATTTCCTGTTACTTGTTCTCCAGGACACACACTGACATACAGATCCAGAATGGAAAGACATATATTCTAAGACTTCCTATTAGTGTCCTGCTACACACATGATGGTTTATCCAATATTTTTTAAACCACAGTGTCAGCAAATTTGAAACATCAGTTCTCAACTGGAAAATCTGCTGAGTAGCCATTTAAAACATGCAATGGTAGCAAATACAAGAAGTGAAGATTTTACAATAAATATAGACCGGTAACAATATGTACAGTGTAGAAAATCCTGAGTTAAGCTAAGAAAAAAACAAAAACCAAAAACCCCACAATGAAAACCAACCAACCAAACAAAAAAACAAACAAAAAAAATCAAACAAAAAACCCCCCCAAAACCAACAGAAGATCCAGTTCAGGTATTAACTAAAATTCAGACTGATTTCTACTTTATCCATGTAAGTTCAGCCAAGCATAATAAATCCTTCACAAAATGTAAAAGCATGTATAAGCTCACTTTAGTGAGAAGAATAGTATTGCTACTTGTCATCATAATAGAGGATCATTGTAGATTCATTTTCTTCCTGAAGACTTTGCAAATGCACTGTAGACAAACCTCTGGATGCTTAATGACAGGATGAACAGCTTTTAGCGAGTTACAATGTCTGCAATGGGTAGAGAATTTTTAAAGCAGTACAATTGGATTCTGTTAAAATAAATATCTAACATCCACTAAAATCTATTCCTGTTCTGTTAACTAATTTAAAAATTAGTCTGAAGAATTATAATGGACAGTTTTCTAAGCTTTCAGAATTAAGTTTTCCAGCATTGTCCACAGTCAGCAAAACTTTTTTTACTAAACTGACATTTCCAAGATTTTATGCAACCATTAGTAAACTGTTACATTAAGACATAATACAGAGAGTCTATAACAAAACCCTTTTTTTTTTTTTTTTCTTACTGTAACTTTCCCTCAGCTATAGAAATCAGTGTTTCCCTTTAGGGTGCTCTCCATAAATTACATTTGAGATTTTACTGTGTGTTTATGTAAGGACAAATAATAATAGAAAATGTTATTCCTCATTCAGTTCTTATGTCATATAATTGTGATTTCTGTTAAGTCCTCCACATAGTCATTATGAAATGAAAACTTAAGTGCTTCATCTGCAAGGTAAGTTAAGAACACGTAATACAATAATTAATGGAGTGTAAGTACGTACTACAAGTATAGTATTTTAACCATCTATTTCTTTTGCAAAATGATCATGAGGTGAAGTGGTTCCAAAAGCCAATGCACTGTTTTGGGACTGTGTTTAATATCTTCATCAGTGACATAGACAGTGGGATCAAGTGAATCCTCAACAAGTTTTCAGATGACACCAAGATGAATGGTGTGTTTTACACATCTGAGGGATGGGACGCCATCCAGAATGACGCAAACAAGCTTGAGAATTGGGCCCATGTGAACCTCACAAGGTTCAACAAGGGTGAGTGCAAGATCATACACAGGGTTTGGGGCAACGCCTCGTATCAATACAGGCTGGGGGTGAGTGAATTGAGAGCAGTCCTGCAGAAAAAGTCTCGGGGGTACTGGTGGATGAGCTGGCAATGTGTGCTTGGCAGCTCAGAAAGCCAACCATATCCTGGGCTGCACCAGCAAATGGAGGGAGCTGATTCTTCCTGTCTATTCCGCTCTCATGAGATCCCACCTGGAGTATTGTGTTCAGCTCTGGAGTCCTCAGCACAGGAAAGGCATGGACCTGTTAGAGCAGGTTCAGAGGGCCACAAAAATCATCAGAGGATGGAATATGGAAAACCTCCTATAAGGAAAGGCTGAGAGAGTTGGAGTTGTTCAGCCTAGAGAAGAGAAGGCTCCAGGGAAACCTTATTGTGACCTTTTAATACTTAAAAGAGACTTACAAGAAAGATAGGGACAGACTTTTAGCAGGGTCTGTTGTGATAGGACAAGGGATAATGGTTTTAAACTGAAAGAATGTAGATTTAGTCTATATATAAGAAAGAAACCTTTCATGATGAGGGTGGTGAAACACTGGAACAGGTTGCCCAGAGAGGTGTTAGATGACCCATCCCTGGAACCATTCAAGGTCAAGTTGAATAGAACTCTGAGCAACCTGATCTACTTGAAGATGTCCCTGCTTATTGCAGGGGGATTGGACTACATGACTCTTAAAGGTCCTTTACAACTCAAACTATTCTATGATTCTATGATCATAGTAATGTAACTTCCTTATAATGACATCTGAAGAGTAAGCTGTTCTATTCACATGCATGCTATTCTATGAAGCAACTTTCACGTATCTCTAGAAATGTGGAGTTTGAAGAGTAGACACCTGCTCCCAGATAATATACCTTTGACAGCTGATTCTTCTGTACCCAGAGTAGCCTTGCACATTTCCTTCCAACTCTATGTAAATGATAGACTAGGTGACTGTAGAACCTCCTCTTCCAAGTTAAAACTGCCTGCAAGACTTCTGAGAGCAGTCATGGTCAGGTTAAACACTGCACTTAGGCACTATGAATGATCTTCTAGAATGATCTGCTTCTCACTCAACTATTAAATCAGGAGCACTGAACTACACTTGTAGCTAGAACTACACAAGCAGAGTAATTTAATTATTAAAAGTATCAGTATATTAATGAAAGATATAGCTCATTTCTAATTAAGAAAATTGTATACCAAATATCTCCAAATCAAATTATTCAAATGTATGCACACTTAAAGACAATCTACAAAATTATCTTTAAACTTTTTCCATATTTTTTGCCTGCAGAAGACTACTACAAGATCACAGAGTCTACAATGTGCCTTAAAAGACTATTTCCTGACTCCTTTCTTCAGAATATTTCTGAAGTTGTCATACACTTCTCCAGATACTAATGTATCCACTAATGTTTTATATACATTTCTATACAACTTTTTGCTTCTCTTTTGATATTAGATTACTAACACATCTGCAAAGCCTGTCTATAAACATTCCAAAGACTGTTAGAACAACAGTGGATCCAGGCAAAATGAGTTAATTTGTTTCACTAGATTATTCTTATCAAAAACTACTTAAAGTGTTTCACTGAACAAAGAAGGCTTTCACCTTTCCAGTTTCCAAGATTTCATAAGAAGGAGCAAGTTCTCCAGCAGAAACAGGCTACCAGTCCTGTGGCTGAGGCACATTTTAGCACGTAGAAGCTGTGAAAGCAGACTTTGTCAAGATTTTTATCCACAGATCTCTTATACATTGGGCTATCATTTTTCATCAGTTCCTTGGCTCTGTTCTGCCTCCTCTCTATTACAACAGCAGCTAAGAGAGTTCAGCTGCCTTCTGGTTCTTTCCTTGGCTTGTAATTGCACACTGCCCTCTGTGTCTTCTAATCTGTTTACTGACCAACAGTATGTGTTGGCATTTTGTGGCTTTTGGACAGGATTTGTGAAAATATTTGCAAATATTCCTTCATCAGTGTTGCATAACCAATGGTATGAGGAACTATTTGCATTTACAGGCAGAAAAACGATTTAACTTGTAACCTTTCCAGCTCTCCTGTTCTACATATTCATTAAGACCATTAATCATTTCTCCTACCCCCCCTCTTTTTTTAAAGGTCACATTTGGTTTCACATCAAAAAAGACCCTTTCTTATATATATATTTACATATATAAAATTTGTCAAAATCGGTAAGTAACATATTTCATGTCATCAACTTCAGCAGCAAAGACCAAGCAGTACTTATTTACCTTTCCACTCTGTCTCAGACCATAACCCTTTTAAGACTGGTTTCATGGTCTGTGTGACTCAACTCACAGTGGTAGGAAAGAATGCCTAGAATAACCAATAACAAGTATTTTACAAATCAGACGAAAAACTGGGTACACATACAGATATAATTTCAAAACGTTGGCAGTCTGAGAGATCTCTAAAATATATCCATATGTTTATATATATATATATATAAAATTCCATTAGAATGAAAAAAATTCCAACTGATGTGTAATATCAGTTACATATCAGAATAAATACCTTCTCTTAGATGTAATGTTTTATACTTTTTTTTTTCTTTTTTTTTATCTCCTCACATTGTGTGCAATTTCCTTAATTGAAATGACTAATTCACCACAGTTTTCCTCTACAGCCAATCACATCTACAGGGAATACTTTAGCCCACCTAAAATCTCTGGAGTAATTTATCAGTTCCAATTAACTATTGAGGTAGTTGAAAGAGGAAACTTCTCTAAATTACATGCACTGTACAAGGAGTAGCATGACTTCATACTTCTATATTAAAAGGAAAACATTAATCTGTTTGTCTGCTCTGCTGGAAAGAGCTTTGTGATACAACATTCAATTTATATTTTTCCTTCCTAGCCAGAGAAAGGCAGCTTCCTATTGTAAATCTTTCTCTTTATTCTTACAGTACGAACTGCTAAAACATTGCTCAAGAGAGTCAGAACAGAGTAATTCAGGGTATTTAAGCTAGACTTCCAAATCACCTTCTGGTGTCGCTTCTTTCCTTTCCCATAGACTGGAGTCTACATATGCAAATCTTGTCACTGACACATCTGCAGTAACATTAAACATCTGACAATTAACTTTGATTGTCTATTGTACTTTTGCAGACACCAAGTCAGATTGCCAAAGATGCAGCAGTTCTACCATGTTTCTACTTGGCGGCAAGACAGATAGGTGTTGGAAGGTATCCTCTTTATGTGTTTTGAACACCAAGGGGTCCTTGTATGCCTTAGATAGACACACCACTGAAATCTGGTTAACCATAATTGTGCTTTAGAATCTCTCACACTGAAAACTCTTCTATCATTTGACATGTTTGTAAACTTATTTGTGTTGCTTCTGAATAAAAAGTTATGATTTCAAATTTACTGTATGCTCAGAATTTTAAATTTAAAATGATAAATTAGAAAATAGGATCTTAGAATATATTCTATGAATTATTTTGTGCTCTATGTTGGGCTGAGCGAGCTAGCTGATGTGAAATATGTTTTCTATGGTTCTTATTAAAAAAAATACAGTAACAAAGGATCAATATTTTTCAAATTAATAGACAATTAACCACTTTCTACCATTTTTATTTAGGCTTTGTGTTACAGCTCTTCTCAATTCTAATCAGGACTGGAAGCAAAAAGTTGCACTAAAAATTTTACAAGCAAGACAGATGTCATGAGGTTTTTAGGTAAAATCTCAGAAGAATGAGTTTTCAAACGTGCCTAGCACTGTCAACTAGGCAAAATCTCCAGTGCCCCTCATCCCATTGTTTTCGTTAGGCATGATGTGTACTGAAGCCCAAGGAAAAACTTCCAGTTTCAATTAAGGAAATAAATGAGAAAAAGAAGAGAGCTTCTACCTTTGAAAATATGGCTGAAGAAGCTTAAAAAAAATGCTACTATTCTTAAAGTCTGGCCTATAGGGCTGTTTACAGTTTTATGATTAAGATAGTTGCTAGTTTTTTATGTTGCTAGTAAGTAAAAATATAAAAAAAATAACCTACTGTAAAGAACATGGTTTCTAATGATGAAGTTGGCCATTATCACTTTTTTATCCTCGAGAAATTGCTCATAGATGGTGTTAACTAGAGTCAATTCCTACTCACTGTCTTGTGCTGACAGATAGCCACTCTGCTCTGGAGGGCACTTGAACAGAGCAGAATTATTTTTAGTTGCAGATACTTGGGAGCTTCAAGTCATTACTATGAATCATGTGACATTAAACACCTGTGGCAAACTGCCACCTCTGACAAACTCTACTGTGACCCATGAGTATATGCACAATTAATATCAGATTGCACATCATTAAATTTTCCTGCCTGACCTATGAATGAGCTCTACCCTACAGGCGTGAAAAGAAGAAACAACAATGATCGTGCTTACCAACCCAGAAACAGCTAACCTACTTTTGGTATGTCTTCCCCCTAGACTTATAAAGAGACTGTTAATTACATTGATGATATGTCACCATGCTTTTATTTGTTGTTGTTTCTAATAGGGATTTAAGTAAAACTTACAGTTATTTATATCAAATATTACTTCTTCCATCACTGACTTAAATTTATGTAATTTAATTAACATATGCCTTGGTGATATTTTGGAAATGAAGTAGCTCTGAAGTAGACATTGAACGGAATCTACTTAATATTCCTTCAGAGTATACCGCAGCATAAACCTAATTCTCTCAGTAAGATGACACTGAATATAAAAGGTAGGAAAATTGGACCATTTTACTTAGTATGAAAAAGAACATGCAGTTCAGATACCCTAGCAAAGTAATTATGCTGGACAATAAAGACTGATGGAAACTTCCAGAGAGGGTACTCTTGGTGGCAGTGGTGATGCTACATGTTTTGCATATTCAGTCTCTCTCAGAATTCATTGGTGCTGCCATTAATTCTCATTATTTTTTTGGCACATGTTCAACAGAGTTAATTTATTGCCTTCTCAACCATCTACAGACAGGATTCAAAATATTATTCTCAGTTTTCAAATTTCTTTTGAATTAGCTCTTTTATTTCTCTAAACTCAGACCTAGATGTCCAGGCTGCATCTGCATTATTTTCATAGCTAGTAATCTAAACTTCCTTTTCATTCAACCAGTCATATGGAGTTTTTCTCTGAATGTACAGGTAACTGTGTATGACTCTAGATATGACTGCAACATCAACCTTCATGAAAATTTCATGACCAAAATTTCCTTCTTTTTTTTAAGATAAAGTAACACCTGTTTTACATGAAACAAATTTTCTTTAATTTTAAGATTACATTTTCCAGAGCATAACTTTGCAAATAGAAATATGATAATTTTATGGAAGGGAAAGAAAATGACATTATCTTTTGTAAAGGTAATTGGATATTTCCTACATAAAGATAATTTTTTATACTATCAGAACGTAAGAATCCAAATAGGCAGACATGTAAGCTAAGATATTTTTTTTTTTTTTTCAGATAAAGATATCTAAATATTTCAGGGAAGGAAAGGTATTAATTACCATTACAATGATAATTTGTGAGTTGGATATAGTGTGTAGTTTTTTCACTTTAAAAAATTCTTGGTCAGTAAATTTCTTTATTAATAATAATATTCAATGTGAGTCTCCTAATTAATACAAATAAAAGTAATATGTACACTACATGTAAAATAAAGTCCCTCTTTCTTCTCTCTTACTACTCAACAACTACAGAGTACCATCAAAGTGATGCAAGTTCTACCAACAGTAAAGCCTTAATCTTAATTTAATTTCTATGATTTCAAGAGATTATATTAATATATATCCATGCAGAGTCAGACATTTTTGATGTTCCTGCACTATATCCATTCTGCTTGACCAACATCAGATGAAATGTAAACAGATACTCAATTTGCTCATAGATGGCATACAGTGTGGACTGATTCAGCACAAGCCTTCTGCTACTATTCAGTCAGGCTCCTTCTCTTTGACACTAACAGGAATCTAAGTGCATGTTTAAAACAAAGCAAGTACTATGTGATGTTTAAAACATATATGTTTTTTAGGATCATGTACTTTCTTGAATCAGTTGTCATGGTTTATGACAGAAGCATAGCAGCAAAAGTAGTCGTTATGATCATTACAACAATGTCAAGTATGGCTGTTCGTATCTCCTGTGAGAATTGTTCTGCATCCTTTTTCCATCTAAATACTATGTAGAAAAACTTAACACAAGGGGAGTCTCTTTTTTTATCCCCTCCACACCAGGGAGAGAAAATACTGCTCCCTTTAACCTTTGTTACAGGAAATTAATATATTTTTTTAAACACTGATATTGTTGCATATAAATTACCAACGGTTGAATTTTTGGAGTATACAGAACAACACATAAAAGAGTTTCTTCAAAACAAACTTGAACAGGAGATCAGTTATGCATGGGCCAAGTGTCAGCCATATGTACCAGATAGAATATCACCCAGTGTGAACAGGTCTCAACGTAACTCTGCTTCTTGGCACTGACTTTGTAAGGATCCCTGCGGAGGTCATTACAGTCTATTTGATAACTGGGAAAGGGCAGCTTCCCTTCAAATCAGGCAGCAGAGTTAATGAAGTCTATTGCAAAGGTATCAGAGCCAGCTTGGCTTGACCATGGGAGGAAATAAAACATTAAGTAATTTCTGATATGACTCAGTTTTTAGGTAATTGGTAGTTACCCTCTAAACTACCTGGCACTCAAAAGGCAACATATTCTAAATTTCTGGCAGCCATTGGAATGATAATGTTTAAGGTTGGCATAAATTATACTTACCTGAGCCAATCTATTACATGTTACTCTTACATACTTCGGCTGAATGGTTCATGTTTTTATTACTATTTGCTGTGGATTGCCATTTTTTCTTTATTGCTGTGCTCCAATACAGATGCATTTTTCTTTAATGAAGTCATTACTGTTATCTTGTAGATTTGCTTTGCACTTTCAATGTTTAGTTGTTATCTACATCTGTAATCTTCATCTCTATAATTAAAGTTATTTTTATGATATTTTAATGTGAAATCAGTTGGAGAAAGACATCCTTTAGCTGCTAATATAAGCTTTAAAGTGATAAAGCTCCATAGGCTGGAAAGGCTGTGATCTTCAAAGCTTCTTAACGGGAGCTACACACTTAGAGCTGTGCTTACATATTCAAATATTTTCAGATAATCCAAACTGAGTCTCAAGGATGTACAAATTTACATAAATGGTTCAAATTTCCAAAAGCTCTCAATAAACTGGCAACCTGATGGAATAAATTGCATTTAAAGTGTCACAGGAGGATTGATGCTGAAGTTTTAATAATCTGAAGCAATACTTGTTCATTTTTTAACCAATAAAATGATTGAAACATGGGAAATCTTAGATTTTAAAACAGAATGAAATAGAGCATGGAGACAAATAGTTTACACAGGATCTGTTAAAAATATATATATATATATATATATATATATATATAAAAATTTTGATTTTGGAAAGGAACTTTTCACTCCATAGCCAAATCAAAACTGCCCTGCTACACATAGCCACAAAACCTTTCATTCAATTATTAATGATTCACACTTACTTTGTAACTACGCAGCTGAAATTCAGTCAAGAAGAAAGTATGTATAAAAAGGCAAGAAATGGGATGAACTGTGCATGTGCTCACTGCCACAGGTGTAAATGATGCAAAAAGGTGCCCACCTTTTGAGATGAGTTCTTTTGACTCCTTCATGATTCTTCACAACAGTCATTTTCACTTTTGTGTACTTAGAACCATATCCCTGGGGGATTTTTTCTATCCCTTTCAAACTGATGTAATTTTTTTCTTAAAATAATCTCTGTCTCTCTTACCTTTTCATTAGATTAACTATAAACCAGACTGATCATTAAAACTGGTATATAGCAACTGAATTCATTATGTATGTTATGTTGCAATGTAATTTCAATTGATTTTATAATGTAGCTGTCCTAGAAATTTTAATCAGATTTTTCTTCCATTTCTAATATAAAACTGTCTATTAATAAATAAGAGAAGACAAAAATACAGCAGCTTACAATCACACATGAAGCTCTTTGCAACCAATATATTATTTTTGAAATAATAGAAAGGTGTCTTATATTGTATTTCTTTTTCTTTCCTGCTGGCAATTGTTGGAGTTTACATTAAATTGCAACCCCCTGCAAGTAAAAGCCCTTGAACACAGAAATGTAGAGTGTTTTCTTCTGAGATTAAAGGAGGCATTTTCTAGGCCACCGCACAACCAGATATTAATATACATTTATTTTAAAACTCTGTATTTATGTCTGCTTTTTTCTTAATTCTTTTTTTTTCCATATAAATTTCAATCTGAAATTTAAATATTATGAATAATTAGACAACAGTTTTCAATATATCCTTGAAGGTGAAACTGTTGCAAGTTAGAATGGCAATTAAAGCTTTGAAAAAATACACACCTTGTCATTCAGTACTATCAAAAATTATTTGATTCCAAAAATTGATTAGATAGAACTTACAATTGCTTTTGAAATTAAATTTTAAATTGATTGGACTAATAATTTGAAAAACTATAAACACAAAAAATACTGAGTTGCTTCTCTATAAACATTTTCAACAGCTTATGCAAATGTTATATCTGGGGTTTTATAATGACCTCTTATCACTACACAAGGAAGAAAAGCTGTCTCTGTGATGGAACAAAAGAATACCTTTGCACCACTTAAGTGTTCTTTTGAAAGCTTAATAGAGAACTTAAGTAATGCAAAAGCTTTTGCAATTGTTCTCTATGTAATAACGAAGACAATGCAATTTGTTAGTCAAATAGGTTGCAATAATGGTATGTTCTGGCAAACAAAAGCTCCAGATATCCTACATTCCTTCATAAGAAATCAGAGACTTAAGTTTGACTAAAGTGCACCATTGAAAGACACTTGAACAATTTTTACTATCACAAAAGCAATTTACCAGAATGAGAGAGTAGTTCATCACATTAATCAGTAATAACCACATAACTGCTCTGTGCTATTATTTAACTGTTTTTGTTTTGAGTATTTATAGTAAGAAGCAGCAGGTGTTTTGAAAGTCAGGTGGCTCAGTCTGCTTGACATACATTCAGATGGATAGACCTATTTTAGTCTATCTGAACAGGAAGCCAGGTCACTCAGTAAAGAATGGTCAATAAAAATGGTGAAATAGGTTTTCTACCAAGGACTGATAGCTGGATAATTTGAGAAAAGGATGGAGAAGAATCATGAAATACCTCTGGATCAATGGCTATTAATTTAAGAGCAGCACATTTCCTGGAATGAAACAGTTGATGTTGTTATGTGGAGCAATTACCATTTTCAATTAACTGACATTTCACATAGCTTTGAGACTAGAGAAAGAAAATAACCCTCAGCACCTAATCTCAGCTGTGCTGTTAGGTGAGCCTTTTGTCAATAGTTTTGTGGTATTATTTCAAAGGCAAACCCAATACACTGTGAGGAGTTACTTTCTTTGTCCTCAAATACTAAGAATCGCACAGACACAGTTCATGCAGAGTTCAGATGCAATGAGCACTACACCAACAACAGTCTTCCATGTTAATGTGTATATATATGTGTGTGTGTGTGTGTGTTTATAGCTATATATATATATATCTATATATATATCTAAAATACATGTGTGGGGGAGTGTGTGGGTGTTTGTGTGTGTGGTTTTAAATATCTATATATGTGCTGGCTTTTTTTGCCTTTTCACTAACATGAACAGCTCAGTGAGTTTTTACAGTTGTTATGGAATGTCACGATAAAATGGTAGAATAAATATCAGTGCTACAGCAATTTATCTCTTTAGAATGAAATGAACTCATCTGATCATCAACACTATGTTTTATATTCTGCTGTATAAACCACCATTTAATTTCCTTAAATCTCTAAACAGAATTATTGGGATAGCTCAATTAAATTATCTCTAACAGTTTTCTTTACTTGGATGGTAGATCAAAACCAAAACAAACAAGACAAACTTGTGGCCCAAACTATAAAAATTATAGAAAGAGATATTAGCGAGAAGGTTGAAAACAAACTGTACAAAAATATCAATTACACTGTCAACATTATGCTAATAGGGGGTCATCTAATACTGGTATCCTATACAATTACTCTGTACCTACACTAATGGAACACGAAACTACTTGTCAGTCAAAGATTTATGTATGCAGTAATTTCAGTGTGTTCACTGTAAGCTTTTTATAAAGTTTTTAATTAAGTAATTTGGTATAATCTCTGCTACAGTTTCCCCCCCAGACTGTGCCTGGATGATTCATGAAAGCAAAGGATCAACTGTTTCAGGCCAATACTCTCAGCCAAAGTGCAGAGTAGCACTATGTAAAGCATTCACACAGTTGATCGCTCTCACTCCAAAGGGTCTCTTGAGCAGCAACTGCAGCCTGTCCCAAATCCAGGACCATTGTTTGCTTTGAGAAAACATAGGGAAGATTTGGATACTTAAGATGAATTAGGTACCTAAGTCAGAGAGATATGCAGAAAATTTGCTGTCTGGTTTCACAGAGTCCTGGAGGAGATTATGTCCAACCAGCGCCAATTTCATTTGGCAGCAAGACCGAGCATCAGACATTCAAATAAATAAGCTCTGTAATGTCTGAGAAGAGAGGTGCTCTCATGCAAACCGCGATGATGTTCAGACCTGAAGTAGGGGTGGAGATGTAAGTCTCTGAAGGGACAATCCACTTAGCATTCACTGAACAGGCTTAGCAAATCTGACAGCACAATGTTCAGCACAAAGCATAGCCCTTCCCATTTAAAAACTTGGTTGGGAAATGTGCTGGGTTTGTGTGTGGGATGGGGATTTTTTGGTAACCGGGGAGGGGGTTACAGTAGTGGCCCTGTGAGAAGCTCCTTAAAGCTGCCCCAGCTCCAAGTTGGACCTGCCTCTGGCCAAGGCCGAGCCAATTAGCGATGGTGGCTGTGCCTCTCTGGTAATGTATGTAAGAAGGGGAACCTGGGAGGAGTTGTAGGAGTTGTAAGGAGGGCACCTATGCAAACACCGAGGTCCGTGGAAGAAAGGAGGAGGAAGGGGGAAAGGTGCAGTGGTGCAGAGACACCCCCACCCTGCAACCTGTAGATATCTATGGTGGAGCAGATGCCAACTTGCAGCCCATGGAGGACCCCACGCTGGAACAAGCGGCTGCACCCAAAGGAGGGCAGGACTCTGTGGGAAGAAGACCCTGCTGTTGTAGTTCAGTGCTGAGACGATTGCAACACATGACAGGGACTTCCACCAGAGCAGTCCAGGAAGTTCTGCGGCCTGTGGAGGGGACTCTGGAGGAATTTCTGGAGGACCACCTCCCGTGAGAGGGACCTCATGTTGGAGCAGAGTTAAAATGTGAAGAGTCTCCCCCCTGAAAAGGAAAAAGCAGCAGGACTGATGCACCTCCTCACTCCCTGCCCCTTGTGCCACTGGGGGGGAGTAGGTAAATAAATCAGGAGCAGGGTTGAGTTCAGGAAGAAGAGAGGTATGGGGGGAACGTGTTTTCAAACTGTGGTAATGCTTCTCACTGTCCTGCTCTGTCTGTTAGTTGTTGATGTTGTTAGTGTTAGAATTAAATTGATTTCTTTTTCTTCCCCTAATGAGTCTGTCTTTTGACTGTGACCATAATAGGTGAATCATCTTTCTCTGTCCTTATCTCAATTCCCAAGCCTTCTTTTTTATTTCTCTTTAACATTCCTGAGCAGGAAGGGGTGAGTGAGCAGCTGTGTGGTGATCAGTTGTCGTCTGGGTTCAAACGACGACAGGAAAGAAGTGTCATCAGTCTTTTAGATGATAAAATAGACTAAAAGCACTCATTGGCAAGAGGAAAACATAGGCTATATTCTTACTTCAATTTGGGGAGATTCAGATAATTCTCTCTAATCACATAGAAGATTGCCTTTTTTTTTGGCTGAATTTAAATCACCAGAGAGTAAAAAATTTCAAGGGAAGGGAAGAAAAATCAGTAAGTAAGAGCCTGATGCAGTCTATGAGTCCATAGCTGCCAGATGTTGTAATTTTGCACTAACCCAAATCTCAACTGTGGGCTGATGCATCTTTCTTGGCACTCAGTTCAGTTACTGTGAGTTCCTCCTGAGAGTCAAATAGTGATTTTTGTGGCATTGAACACAGAAACAGTGAATAAGGGCCCAGCAAACCCCAATGCCAGCTCAAGAAAGGAGGTGGAACACATGAATCAGAGATGCAACAGAGGATGCGAATGCAGCTGCCAGTATTTACATTGGTCTAGTCTGATGTGGAAACACATACTTAGTAACATAATATTTAAGTAACTCATCTAGAAAAATGCAGCACTGTGCTAAATTCCTTGTACTTTCAATTATTTCTGCTTTTTATCAAGTGACTACTTAGAATAAAAAGGGTAAACAGTCCAAGTATCAAATTAAGAAGACACAGTGGTCTTACATTTTAGTTTCAGTCACTTTAAGAAGCAGTATAGGCCTTGATTACTGAGTCAAAATATTTTTAAACATATGAAAATTCTTTTTTATAACCCAAAGAAAAATGACAATTTATGAGAAAAAATTTAAAGTAAAATTTAAAAATATCAGGAATGCTACATAACATTTATAGATCAAAATAAAAGTTGAAATTATTAAGAAATTTATCTGAAGTGAGCCACAACATGAAAAAAAAAAAACCAAACAAATCCACAAACCAACAAATTATATTACAAAATGGTAAAAAAAATAATATCTGGATTGTGAAATTAGAAATGAGGATGAGCTCACCTTTCGAGATTCTGAATAGATTTCTGGGCAATTGAGGTATCCACTGATTCAAAGTTTGTCTACCAAGAGATAAACAATTTTTTCTATGATGTAACTGAACATCTTAAATGTCTACACTATTTGGGCTCACCTATAATTTGTAAAAACATTGACTCTTGGTGCAGTGTACAAGTCATAACAGGTAAAGAATGTCATCAGGAAATGAATAAAATAAAAAAGATTAAATAATATAAAGGAGTAAAAATAAACATATGACTACTTCCTTAATAGGTGGAAATGTTTTCACTTTTACCTGTTTGCCTATGCGAGATTAAATTATGTTAGTTTCTCCTAAAAATCCTCTACAAGTATTGTTAATTTTTTTACATGTGTAAAAGAAATTTTATGAGCAACTGCTAGATACATAATTGTCAGGAAGTACTGCAAGTATTTATTTAGACTGGATTTAGACTTTGAGTGAAATTTTGTGATTAATAAACTATTTTTCATGTAAATCCATTAACCAGCATTATCTTAAGTTTAAACATGTGGCCACTGATTGTAAAAAATATTTAATGAGTAGTAATAACAACATTTTTTTCTGTACTGAAGAAATTCCTATTTAATATTATTTTTCAGTGTATCAGAGTGTGTCCAATAGTATTTTAAGCAATGGTACTGACATCTGTCACAAAATACTTATTCAGAGATGTGTTCTCTCTGTTGTGTTAAGAAGAACACATATGTGGCTTCATTTTGAAAGTCTCTAGCTTTATTTTGCTCTAAAATCAGCTGTGAAACTCACTTCTAAACTGGAAAAGTCATTCTGGAAGGCAGGTGACTTTCATTTTTAGGAGGTGTGGCAAGGTTTCTGATGACTCCTAGTTCCACTAGGCATTAATTTCAGAATGTCTGGAAGTTTTATACCCTGTAGAAATTATTTCCCTTTTTGAAATGTTTCTGAGCACCAGAATTGTGGAAATATCAGCCCTGGTTTTCAGTCTGGAACTCTTAGATAACATTGGCTTCGTCCATTCAACAGATCTTTAATATCATTCAATATTTTTAATGGAAAGTGGTTTCAGGAAGTAAAAGACATACATTAGGTATCCTATAATCCATGTATGATGCATGTTTCCATGTAATAAAGTCCTGGGCAGACATATCTCGCTGCAGTTAACGAAAAAAAATAATGATCTTAAGGTTGTTGACTTCTCTCACAATGGTGAGTGGTGTTCTTGGGAATTTGCTAAAATGTATAGACTTTCATAGCAAAATCAGCGAGTTAAATGCCTGAGAATTGGAAGACCTCTCTTCAGAGGTCAAGAGAGTATCTAAGATGTGTTATAGTAAATATTGAGCACTAATCTGAATGACAATCTGTTCCTGCATATTAAACTTCATCCTAGTATTTCCATATTCTATGTTCTATTTCTCCTCTAAATTTGAGAAAGAAAATCTGTAGCAGACTGCTAGAGGACCATTAGATTTCAAATATGTGGATCAAAATCTTCCTATATGCAACTCTGTTTTCTTAGTTATTGCTGATCTTCTGGCCCTCCAGGTTTGTATAATGGCAGCTATCCAACTGCCCAATGCAAGGGAAATGGGGAAATACTCTTCAAGAACTCTTTGTGTGGAAACTCTACTAGATAAAGTTATTTGTTTATTGTTAAAGTTACTTGCTTAAGTAACCTATACTTCAGTTACTTGGTAAAATGTCCAAAAAGCATAATTTATATATTTATCAGATTCTTGCATTAGAAATACTGATTTGTAATGACAGTAAAACTATTTCTAATTCAAACTACATTAGTATCAGATGTAAGGAAAACTATTTTCCCACAACATCTAAAATACATCAGTGTGTTACAAATATATATGTAAGCCATAAATTAAAAAATAGAAGAGCAATAAAATAGACCTGCATACACTCTGTCTCCCCCTTATCCATCTGACTTTATGTCAGTTTTCATGTCTTTGAGGTATTTCTGCTTTCTGCACACTGTGCATTAACTATAGATTAGATTTTCTTGCTGAATTGTGGTAACCAATCTCCCTTTTGAAATCCTCCGAGGGTCCAGACAATTTTAATCTTTCTTGCTGAAACTTTTATTTCTTCCTTATCCAGGTGTCAGTTTGCTTATTCTTCTTAATTAAATTAAGCATTATTTCACTTGCTTAGGGATATCTCTTTGTTAGATTAGGTAACATCTCCAGTAATGTAGTGACTAATTAACATTTCCTCAATGAGTTGTAAAAAATCTCATTTCTCTCTTTCTACTTTGTCACTGAAGACTAAGTTCCACAAAATAAATTGTGACAAGTGAAGTCTATGATACCATATGCATCTGAGGAAGGCCTGTTCCTCCTTCTTGAACCCAGCTCCTTCCTTTTCCTTGGTCGGCTCCCTTTCATCTCCCATTCTGTTTTCTCCCTATTGCTTCCTGCCAAGAAATATTTTCCCTTCTTTTAGCTTTCATAGGCCTTTGTCAGACCCTTCACTGAGCTGATTTAACTCATTAAAACTGTAGGAAACTTCTGGAACAGTTTTAGAAAACTAGATCAGGACATAATGTGATCAAATGAGAAAGGGAAAATAAAGAGATAAGGGAAGACCAAAGCCTCCCTTCCCTTCCCTTCCCTTCCCTTCCCTTCCCTTCCCTTACCTTCCCTTCCCTTCCCTTCCCTTCCCTTCCCTTCCCTTCCCTTCCCTTCCCTTCCCTTCCCTTCCCTTCCCTTCCCTTCCCTTCCCTTCCCTTCCCTTCCCTTCCCTTCCCTTCCCTTCCCTTCCCTTCCCTTCCCTTCCCTTCCCTTCCCTTCCCTTCCCTTCCCTTCCCTTCCCTTCCCTTCCCTTCCCTTCCCTTCCCTTCCCTTCCCTTCCCTTCCCTTCCCTTCCCTTCCCTTCCCTTCCCTTCCCTTCCCTTCCCTTCCCTTCCCTTCCCTTCCCTTCCCTTCCCTTCCCTTCCCTTCCCTTCCCTTCCCTTCCCTTCCCTTCCCTTCCCTTCCCTTCCCTTCCCTTCCCTTCCCTTCCCTTCCCTTCCCTTCCCTTCCCTTCCCTTCCCTTCCCTTCCCTTCCCTTCCCTTCCCTTCCCTTCCCTTCCCTTCCCTTCCCTTCCCTTCCCTTCCCTTCCCTTCCCTTCCCTTCCCTTCCCTTCCCTTCCCTTCCCTTCCCTTCCCTTCCCTTCCCTTCCCTTCCCTTCCCTTCCCTTCCCTTCCCTTCCCTTCCCTTCCCTTCCCTTCCCTTCCCTTCCCTTCCCTTCCCTTCCCTTCCCTTCCCTTCCCTTCCCTTCCCTTCCCTTCCCTTCCCTTCCCTTCCCTTCCCTTCCCTTCCCTTCCCTTCCCTTCCCTTCCCTTCCCTTCCCTTCCCTTCCCTTCCCTTCCCTTCCCTTCCCTTCCCTTCCCTTCCCTTCCCTTCCCTTCCCTTCCCTTCCCTTCCCTTCCCTTCCCTTCCCTTCCCTTCCCTTCCCTTCCCTTCCCTTCCCTTCCCTTCCCTTCCCTTCCCTTCCCTTCCCTTCCCTTCCCTTCCCTTCCCTTCCCTTCCCTTCCCTTCCCTTCCCTTCCCTTCCCTTCCCTTCCCTTCCCTTCCCTTCCCTTCCCTTCCCTTCCCTTCCCTTCCCTTCCCTTCCC
>NW_020799091.1:53043649-53120956 GCF_003259725.1 Athene cunicularia | reverse complement strand
CCTCTCTCCTCTCCTCTCCTCTCCTCTCCTCTCCTCTCCTCTCCTCTCTCCCCCTTCCCCTTCCCCTTCCCCTGTCCACTTCATTTGTCATATCTGACTCTTTTTGGACTCCCCTGTGAATTTATTCTGCACACTAAATCTGTGCAAAACTAAATTGTAAAGTCAAATTCAGTTTTGAACTGAATTAGTAATTTTGGTCAAACCCTGGCGGCGTCTGGATGTACTTGGCATGGAGGAAGAGATGAAACTGCACAGCCAGAAGGGGAAATGGAAAGACAGAGGGATAAGGAAAGAGAGAGGAGGAAGAAGAACCCCTGCGGTTGGCAGCAGCAAGCCATGAAATTGACCCATTGAAGTAAAGCTTTATTTTGCCTATATCAGGGGTCAGTTTGCACTGAATCTTACTTTCTGTACCATCTGGATATTAACAATATATATCATAGAAACATCTAAGTAGGATAAAAATGTGTAACATGGGTGGCTCTTGCTTATTATCACCCACAAAAAATTTGAGGTGATTGTCTCTCATTGTCTAAGTTTGCTATAACTATGGGTGGGATTTGCCTTGCTTTAATTTTTATGTCCACAGTGTAGGTGCCTACATGTAATAAATAGTGAGCTCAGTTCAGCCAACTAATCACAGGTACCTAGCACACTATGAAGTAATAACATGGTGTCTGAGATATTCACAGGCAGCATGTATGACATAGGGCCTACAGCACTCATGCCCATACATTACGGCACTAGAGACATACAGCTAAACAGCTGAATCTCATCTGCCACACTCTGATTTGAACACTTTCTTGAAGAGTATAAATCTAATCCAGGATTCTTATATTAGAAACTGCTCTTTTATAGGCCCGTCTAAGTCTTCTATTCTTTATAAACAGGACTGAATTAAACATCAAAGGAAGGAAAGAGATGTCAGATAGCCTTGATACTAGAATATGCTTTTTTTTTTTGAACTAGCTGGAAAAATTCTGACTAGGGAAATGTATATATGAGCATAAATATTTCTACAATATATATTATATGCAAATATACTGTGTGCCAAATCATAACTTAGAATCTAGCCCACTGTATTGATTCAGGTCTTGATACAACACGCACACATTTGTGTATATATATGCAACATGAGTAGTTATATGCTTGAAGCTAATCCTGTTTGTAAAATGTTGCAAGATTGAAATCTTAGGTAATAGGCACTACCATCTCAGAATCTGTTCTGTTGAAATCTAAATTATGATAAGGGAACTACTAGATTGAACTATAGCTCTAAAAAGTCACATTTTCTATAAATGTCATGTTAAATGATAGAGGAAAAGTTCTTTGTCATATACTAAAATTTAACTCCTCTTAGTATCAAGTTCCAGTGTAAATTCCACATGAGACAAAACCAGTCACCTATTCCATTTCTTAAAATGAATCTTAATTTTGTATGTTCTGTAATTGTGTGAAATAACCTTAAAAGCTGATACATTTTCAAATTTTCTCTATATTTTAAAAGGCACAAATCAGTTTCTTAATAACTTAGACACCCAGTATGAATTAGTTTGTCAGGAGGATCTGATGTTCTTTGTAAATTATCATCTTTGTGAAGATGAATAATAATCAGTCTTCCTACCATGATGATTAAATTCTTCCTTATTGCTCTAACTAAACAATCTTTTAACATTTTAATTGTTTGGATGAATACCTCTGAAATGTTTCCTCTTTATTGAGTCTCATACTCTGAGTCTTTTGTGAAATTGTTGCCTAAAGACTGTATATTGTTATTAGTTTTATGTCATAAAAGTCTTGATTCTATCAGGAATCCCTCATGGAGTTTACATAGTCACAAATGTTACACATTATTTAGTTACCTTTTCTCAAAATTATTCTGCAGGGTTTTTACAGGCACAGATGTTATCTTTTCCAAGTATACACTTTGGGCCAATTCTTCCACTGGGGCCAAATCAACCAAAAGGTTATTACACAGTGTGAAAGAAAACATTTCCAAGGCTCTAAATAATGGTATAGTTAATTTGAACATCAACAGAATTGAATGTTGTATACACAAATGGTTCCAATAAAAATGTGGAGGCATTTCTTATTTTCAGAAGCAGTTACATTTAGCTGCATGAACTCTAAGATGATGTAGTTTTACTGTTGGAACAGAGCCATATCTAATGTTACAAATGCACTCCAGGTCTTAGAGGGAAAATTCATCTCAGGAATTTACCCAAAACTACTAGGAACAAGAGGAGATGGATAATTTCCTGTGTTACTTGGACAGATATTTAGATCTGGCTGTTCTGGAAGACTGCAATTTTCATTTTTGCCATCACAAAGGATATATCCTCAGGGGTACAAAAGGAATTACCGGCCAACAACTAGGCAAAATTAATTTATCAGGTCAGTGCTCCATACTGAGAATTAAGAGAAAAATGGGTGAATCTAATGTCTAGGACCCTTTATAGAAAAGATGAGCTACTACAAAAAGCCCTCTCACTGCAAAATTACTTGGAGAAAAAAAATTACAAACATGATCCAAAACCTAAGGGAGTCTCATCTATTTTAATATACTGTGAGTTGGGGAAATGGACTCTTTCCTCACTTCCATAAGACTGTGGTGGGCATTTTGGAAAACTACATGTACTGCTTGCAGAATAAAATGATCCAAATCAAGACGTTTTAGCAATCTGCAGGTGAGTGGGAGGTGGCAAAATACATACAGTAAATATTAATTGATCATCAGCTGCTCCATATGGCACACATTATTACAGAAATAACCAACCTGTTGAAATAATAGCCTCAGATATGTGCTGTAGCTCCAGTTCATAATGGTTATTAAAATACAATAGGCAGAGAAATTATGTGGGGATCAGCTTACTGTACAAGTGTATAGATCCATATAAGGCATACTATCAGACAAACAGACTGGCACAGCAACTGTGATTTATTGCAACTCTTGGTAGCCTTACAAACAACTAAGCCTTTCAGGAAAACATCCAAAAGGACCTTATATATAGAGTCAGTGTTCTATCATCAAACTTATGAGTGACTGCCAGAGGAAGAGACTGACAATTTTATTCATATTTTCAGAGTACAAACCAGCCTATTTACTGTGATAATAAAAATTACAGTTAAAGCTGTAATTTGTATGAGTCTCCTGTTTTCATTTGTATATACTAGTCTCATATTTTTTTCCTCAGGGGCTGACACTTTTCATATCAGTCTCCCGATATTGGAAATACAGCCATTCAAGTACTTCAATACCTGAAACAAAGATCTCATCTTTTAGACAGTCAGTCACTGGGATAGAATCTAGAATCCTGCATTATACAGTAAACTCCCTCTCTAGTGTATTGAATGAGTAAGGCAATAACTAATAAAAGACTTAGAGAGAACCAAGTCCAAAACTAAAGTCCAAAACTGGATTCAAACACTTCTCACATGAAAAACTCTTATTTACTCAATACCTTTCCGTTTCAGTGAATTTCCTAAGAAACTTGGAGTTATGCTTCTGAACATGCCCTGAACTGTCCTAATTTAAAAATCTCAATACTTATTTTCTATCTAAATGGGTTCCATTAAGATGCAGTAATGGGAAGAAGAATACTGCCTAGCCTGTGCCTTGATTTTAGGGACCTAATGAAAACAATTATTACATCAAGTTTTTATATCATTTGTACAATCAGCCTAATGGCTTCCCCTTATACTTCCAGAGGGAGGTTTATTTTCCTAACTTACATTTCTAAAATTTGATGGACTGGATCTCATTGTGGGGATGACTATCATCATCTATTTATGAATATCTATTTTATCAGGAGATTAATTATGCCTTAGACCAACTTTTTTCTTCCTATTTAGTGCAAAGAGAACATCAGGTAGCTGACTTTGATGTGGATATCTGCATTATAAATTTGGCAAATATCACCTTAGATGTCATTCTGCCCCTCTCTCTTAAGAATGTTTCCTGCAACTGTGGGTATTTTCTTCAAAAGGAAAGGTAGAAAGTGTGTTTTAACCATTCATTATTAGCAATATAAATTGCTATATCTGAAATATGTGCCAGATGATCTCCCTGACTGCAATATTGAATCTCTTTGGCCAAGTCAATATTTCCTTCTTTATATCTTAAAGATGATGAATGAGGAATGCCCCATGATAAACTGAAGGTCAAGGCATACTGGTAGGAATAGGAGACACAAGTTTCTACATACTGAAGACTGTGCTGAAGCAGGAAGCTCTCCTTTTCTCTTTTCTATTCCTCTGACCACTAGGGTAACATGTTAAAGAGAAGAAACATCACATCACCTGACCACGTTTAGTGAAAAAAAAATGGGAGCTGCAACATTTTGTGGACCCTGATCCTGTTAATCTTCACCAGACAGTCTCAGCACATGCAACACGCAAGGCATTTGAGTGGAAAAACTGCTGATTCAGACCCTAAACTTGATTGTCAACAGGTTGCCCAGATCTCATATTCTTTTTTAAGTCAATGGCTGTTGTCTAAATATAGGGATATCTGATATGTCTGTGGGTTTTCAAAACATCCAAATAAGGATGCCAAGTTTGATGAGGATTCATGAGGGAATCTGATCCTTTCTGAGGTGAGCACCCAAGGTTACTGTAGGTGAGCCTAAGGTCTAAGAGATTACTATCGGATATCTCAAATGGAACTAGATACCTAAATTGAGTCTACTAAATCAATCTGTAGATCTCCATTGATTTAGGCATCTGGTTTACATGTAGACACCTAAATCTAAACATCTTAATCTGACAAATTAATCTCTCCCTAGATTCTAAAGCAAAGCAAAGAAGTAATGAGTTCATTTTCAAATTTATATAACATCTGTACAGCCCTGCACTGAGTGAAATCCTAGATTATTGTAACCTAAATGAAAGCTTTATGTATGGTTCACATTCTGTATTGAGGTCCTTTATAATAATAACTATGGATTTTTAGGTGTCTATAATATTTGACTTTCTTACCAAAGTGATTCAATGTGGCAGTGTTTATGGATGGGGTACATACAGAATTTTAATGTACATATTTGTGATTTCAAATTTGATGCGAAATATCATCTCTTTTAAGATCAGTCTCTAGAAAACTTTCACATGCTTTCCACTCACTATCAATAGGTGAGTCTAAACAAAAATATTGAGGGGAATATTTTAGAAAGGGTAAGAGGAATTCATTTGCAGACATGAGTATCATGGAGAAAACTGTTAAAAAAATCTAGAAACATTTATAGCTTTTTTGGGGAGGAGTCATTAATAAGGCCAAAAAAATAATGAACTGCATTAGAATTTACTGAGGCTTAACTACACTTGGTCTTAGTACTGCCCAGGTTATGAGAATTTGTCAAGAAAACAATGCAAAAGAGGCTGGACAGACACACATTATAATTCTAGGAGGAAAAGCTTCCTCTAAAATATATGGCTTTGGCACATTCTTCCTACTCTTGGCAATAAAGACTATCATCATAGGGGCTTTCTCTCAAATCAGTTAGGATTTCAGTTTACTGTGCTTTCTCTAACTCAGCTTTTGCACTGCACTTTAAGAGAAATGAATCCATCATGATCTATACAAACACATTTCCTGTCTTTTTCTCAAGGCTAATGCCATAAAAATTTGGTGAGCATTGGGCTGCGACAATGTATTGCCCAGTCTAGACAAAGACTGATTTTCCTTATTTGCATGGGAACTGACAAATTTCCTTTTTGTTTTCATTTTTTTCTTTTGTGGGGAAAGGACTTCAATGGTTTTCTGAGGAGAAATATCTTTCCTGCTATAGACTTTAATTCTTGTTCCCTTAAGAAGAAAGAGCAACATTAACATTGAAAAGAGTATTAAAGTTCTTTAGCTCAGTGTTTAATGTGTTAGGCATTTCACTACCTCTCTTTCTGCTAAAATTAATTAGAATTTGGCAATGTTTGTTAGATTAGGAAAATGGAGAATACTTTGCACTTTTCACTTTTGAACTCTTATGTTATTCTTCCACTTTATATTCTGTTTTAAATTAGGTGGACAAAATCCTGGTTGTAGGCTCAAATCTCTCAAAATTTCCCTTTGATAGTAATAAAACCTAGCTGCATTTACCAGAGTGATAGTTAAATATCAGGACTAGAGCCAAACCAGCAGAATTTGTGTGTGGAACTGCAGATGTGCAACTTCTCACGGATCTTACTCCTAATCTTCTTTTGCCCACAAACATTTATAAGATTTTATCATTAATAATTTCCAGAATTGAGGTACAATGGCAGGGAAGACTCACATTTTATTTGGTATAATTTAATTTGTCTATCTTATTGAGAATTCTTGTCAAATAAATAAATAAATAAACAAACAAACAAACAAATAAATAAATAAATGTCTTGCACTGACACAAGGAATACTCCTTCTAGGAAATTATGAACCAGCAGGTAATTCTTGTCTCATTGCTAGGCCTCTGTGACAAATATATGAAACTGCTATAGTTTCAACAATGTTGATATCTACTTATAAACACTCTATCCATCTTGCATTGAGTTGTATTACTCTAGAAATTGTCTTTCCCAGAAGTATTCACTCCTATGTATCTGAATATTTAATTAAGAAATCATAGCTGTCTTTTTAAATAGAAAGGTCTGCATCTCAGTAATAAATGATGAGATCTAGTAAATATTCTCACTGCCCATTCTACCACTACAGTTGATATCATAAGCATCTGTAACTTAAACTTAATCAAGTGTTTCTTTTGTAGTCTTCATTTTACAAAGCCTAAAATCAATTTTATCCATAAGTGAGACAGTGAAGAATTTCATCTCAATGATTTCACAGAAGGTTTATTTTTTTAAATAAGTACAATTAAAATCTGTCTCTAGACTCAACACTTCCTGCAGGAACTTGCTCTGCCCCGCATAACTATATATATATAGATATATATATATATAGATATATATATATATACTTCTCTCATACAGGAAGGTACTTGAATTTGAGTGTTCCACTGAACTCCATTTTTTGTATCGCTCAGCTGTATGACCACTTTTTTTGGATGGAGTTACACAGTGGGTTTTGGTTACAGATTTTTTAGACCTATATGTGGAGTTTTCCACCCCACAGATGTCAGAGTTAGTAGAAAAAGGAAGGTAAGCATTTCATCACAGTGATGTGTATTCTGTTTTTTCCATTCATCATCTGTCTTTGAAGACTGGTGTGATATAGAAACTAGGTTCATGCAGTTAATGTTGTGTACGTGCTTGTGCGTGTGCATAGAATTTTTTTACTTGTGTTGTCCTGGTAAATTTTTAATCTAATCCTCAACTAAAAATGCTGAAATTTTTTTTTTAAAAAAAGATATTGGTGGCGTGTTTTGTGAAAGCAGCAAATGGAAAGAGGAGGAGGAGCCTATAGTTTTCCTGTCTAATACAGAAGCTGAGGCATGCACAAATACCTTATTCATGAGTTGACACTCTAGGATATTTCTTGGTTGACCTTTGATGCATCCTGGCACATATCCCTGGAATTCTGATTCCCTGGTCATTCATGATGGAAACTCTTTGGGATGTGTAAAAAGATTTCATGTTTGTGGATAACACGGAGTGAAAAAAAGGACATAGCTCTGGTAGAGGCAGATGAGGAACCCAGGTCTGCAATCTTGGAAGCCCTCCTTGGCTCTAGACACAGCCAGAGACACCTTATAAATACTTCATCCAACAATGGAAACCAACTAGAAACTGCAATCTATCACAAGACACAAAATTGTAGGAAATAGGCTTCATTGTTTCTGATGTTCATGGAAAATAAATTTGCCTGTATTTGTGAGAAGTTTGGTATTTTTGGTATTTTCGCTTTTACATGGAGTAAATTCCCTCTGTGCTGTTCAGGCCCTTTTCATGGGAAAGGAACAACTTAACTTGAAATGCATAGCAAGCATCATTATTTTAGGAGTATATCTTTGTTAAAATGTGGCTCAGTGCTACACCTTTTGCATAAAACATATATGCCCCTCAAAGGTTCAGTCCTTAAAAGAGTCTCTGTCTTTTGCCTTTTGTACTAATAAACTTAAGCAAGTAACCACACACACCCCCACCCCCCCCAAGTTTTATGTATAACTTATGTATAATGTGAAGAAACGTTGTAATTCTCATCAGAATCCTTTGTTTTTACCTCTTTAAAGAAATACCAGGCTTCTATTCCTGTGCTAATATAGTTAGCTCAGTTAGGTAGCTTGACTATTAACATCATTGTTATACAAAACAAAGGCAGATATTTTTCTCTGTAGTAGGTATAACAAAAGATTGTAATAGCTATAGACTCTGTGCTAACAAGATAAAACCAAATTAACTCCATCTATGTTGTCTATATTTTTTAGACCATACACAAAACATTTTAAATTTTTTTACTTCCTGGTCTTCATGTAGATATTTATTTTGACTAGAGTTGAATGATTTTCTAACAAAATGACGTTCTGTTCAGCACTTTGCATGACCACCATCAGTGCGGTGCTTTCATGTTTCACAAACATTAGTCAATTTGTTATTACAAAATCCCATGGAGACAGGAAAGTATCATCTCCATTTCTACAGATGTGGCCACAGACCACACAGTTAAGGCTACATCAGACCCTGGAACTGAACCAAAGGCTCTAAGTCCCCAACCCAATGCCTTCCGGGTAAGAGTGTCCTTATAAATTTTCTTGCAGACTCCCTTTTTAGCTGCCATTTCATGCAACACTCTACAGCATGAAGAGATAATTATGTAACCTTATTTACAGATCATCAAGAGTTTCCACAACTTGAAACACAGCAATATGTTCTTTAATATAACAAAAGTTGGTCAGTTATTTTCGTCTTTCCTTAGAGTTTAAATCCAGGCAAAAATACTTTCAGTATTGCTGTGAGATATTAATGCAACATAGCTGATTATCTAGAGTGTGTGTAGCACAATATGACTTCTAATAGAAAGAAGTGGGAGAATTTTAATGGGTGGACCTGTTTGTACAGCCACCAGTGCTCTTCTCAAAATCTTTCATACCTATCTTGTGGTTGCATTTGATCCAAGGATCTGTGTTGCCAGACTGTTAAGACAAGGTCTTTATTAAGGGAAAGAAACGTAATAAATCACACTTGCAATACAGTCTTTTTTTATTTTCTTCTGTATTTAAAGTTTATGTGGTTTTTAATGAAATAATTACATTTTTATCTATTAGGAATTTACCAGCTATTAGATATCTAGTAATTAGATGTTTAAGTCTGAACAAGTTAATAATGTACCCTTTTACATCAGTAGAGAAAAATATATGCAGTAGATTGTTGATCTGACCCACCTTAGAATGAAATTTTTTCTGGACATCTTTCTACTGAGCAAATAAAGATATTTTTGAGGACTGTTATTTTGCAAAGAAATATGTGTTTTGGTACTGAATAGAAATACAGTTTTTGAACTTGTCCTGGTTCAGCTAAGTAGGGTTAAGTTTCCTCAGCAGTGGGGAAGGGATCTCCAGCCGGGTTATTCATACCATGCTGATGTCAGGCGCGGCAGCATAGGAAGCTTACCTTTGGGCTTTTGTCGCGGGAAGCACGCGCTGCAGCCTGGATGTGTTCAATGTGGTATTTCTCTGTATATCTTTTATCTTGTTTACTGTTATTACTGTTTATTGTTGCTATTGTTGCTATTGTTTTTGTTCAGATTTTTTTTACACTGTTGTATTAAATTTTTCCTTATTTCAACCATGGGGTTTGTGCCCTACTCGTTCCAAGGGTGGGGGAGGGACAACAGCAACATGTTGAAATATGTAAAATCCCGGTAGGGCCTAAACCAACACAGAACTGTACTAATAGGGAGCACAAGAGCACTTTATTTTAGAGAAAAAAAAATAAAGCTAGTTTTTAGCTATTTCAAATTTTTATATATTATGTACAATGTATTCTCTTTACAAATTGAGAACTAACATTATTTTTTATTCTGTACAAAAAATTATACTGTTTCACAAAAATAGCTTTATGAAAGATAGTCCTCCATATAATGTAGATAACTTCAGAGTTCACATCTATTTCAAGAAAAATAAAAAGGAGAAACCCTTTAAAGAATGAAGAGTGTTCTTTTCAGAATTTCAGAGTAACACCAGGTATCTAGATTTCATTATCTTTCTGTGAGATTAAGAAATTGTATTTCATGACTTTGGTACATTTGGCAGGCAATATTGAAAAAAATGCTTTCTGTGGTAGCAACTAAGACCATGGGGACACTTCACTGTGTTAAGATGCAAGATGTAGAGACGCAAGTCATCCAAGGCGATACGGCTTACACTTCAAATTTGGTCTGGAATCCCCAAGAATTTGGCATCAGTTTTTGGTAGAAAGTCATTTTTAGAATACTATAAATGAAGCTGGTGTTGCATTTATGGTGTAAAATAAGTCTAAGGGATGCTCAGAGCACTACCAACATAATCTAAATAAATGCATTTTATTTACAAAATTATAGACCAGTAAGAAACCCATATGTGGTAACTGTATCTTTGGGAATATAGTAATCATAAGACGTTACTAAATCGTATTAACGAAACAGTCAGCAGTAATCTGACCACAGCCTAAACTGGTGATACATCTACATTAGGATGTAAACTGGAAATGCAGTCCTATCTGGCTTTTTCTGGGCATTACCACGGGAATAATCAAATATCTGTGACAATCCTTTGAGTAGTACAATTTCAGGCGTGTAGAGTAGTCAGTATGTTGGACTACCAAGATTGAATAATATAAACAGAAATCACCATCAGTTGTCAGTCTTACATTTTTTACCTCATTCTGGGCCTGTGCAGATACTTAAATACTCCAGTGGGAGGAACAAGAGGGAAAGATATAAAGAGGAGAGTTTTCTCTCTTTAAGTCAAATATGAGTATAATTGTTCCCATGAAAAATATGTCCACTGTTCACAGGCATTACATGAAGCTGTGGCACGTATTTCACCTTGCCACATTGTACTGTAAAACTGATTTGTTCTTAGTCTACTACATGTGGGTATAATGTTGCCTTTCAGCTACTAAGGGAAAAGTATTTATTTTGTGACAAAAGCCTGACCAAAACATTGGTCAGCTGGTTGATGGATATTTTCTTTTCTAAGGTACTGCTGGGGTACCACATATCTTATCAGCAACACATCTAGTGTTACCTTACATCAGTGCTTAGATATATTTCATTTACTGTTTGATCAACTTTCAAGGTGTTTTATCGAAAGTCTGAATTGCATTTTTAGGTTTTCCATATATTTAATATAGAATTATGCCTGGTTTGAACACTAAGAACCCAGGTTAGTTTAGTATCTTATTTAATTACTACTTTTTTTTTTTTTTTTTCCTATGGCTCACCAGTTCTTAGAAACCAGTAAACAAGCTAGCTACATCTCAGATGTAATTGACAAATAATATTGCATCTGATAAAAGCCAGCTGCTTCCAGCTATCACCTTTCCTATATGTGCCATGGGGACACACTGCTAAACTGATTTTGTAAAAGATAACCTTACTTGTGTCATGCTTTCTGGGTGTCATTACCAAGAAAATTATGAAATTAGTTCATTTAATTGTGATTGCATAACAGATTCCTAATCTCTTGGATAAAGATGTCTGAGTAGGTTTATCAAACATCATACTTCTATTTTAAATTATATTCTAAAAAGTATTTTAGGATACATTCTCTAATGCATATTGACTAAAAAAAAAAAAAAAAAAAAGGTTAATTGACTGAAAAAGCAGGACATCACAACATTTTTAAATCTATGCTTCCAACTCTAAGGATTGCATCTTCAAAGATTTGGTTCTGCCAAAACACAGGATCTGCTCTGGTGTACCTGCAGCTTTCACTTTTTAGAAATATGTTCATTCACCAGTTCTTTTAACCCATATATGTTAAGGGCCTTTATAGATCTTACATTTGGGAGCTGCATAACTCTAAGGCATTTCATATCTATGTTGAAATATTTTATCTCTTTGAAAGATCTGTCATAAGGCAGAGCTCCATAAAGGAAGGTGAGTCTGCAATTCCCAGGGATTTCAAGGGCATTTAGGGTTCTAAATAACTTCAGCCATCTGGGCCTTATATGGTAAAGCATTAAGGGATGCACTTAAGCATTCTGTCAAATCAATGTCTAAAGTCTGAGTTTTTCCCATACTTTTTTTTTTTTTTTCCCAACTTAGTTGTCAAAGGAAAGAATGAGTAAGGTAATTACAACTTTAAGCAAGTTCAATTATCTTTTTGTCAAATAAGGATAGCACAGAAGGAGACTGAGATCCTATAATAGGTGGTCACTTAAGTGTCAAAAGTTAGATAGGTGAACTGGATCTCATGAATGTCAAGCAATAGGGATCTACTGAATTTGGTCGATTTTAAGTAACCCCTTCATCACCAGAAATAGGTAATTGTGTTTTGGCAAAACCAACTGAGGGTCTTTTTTTTTTTTTTTTTTTTTTTTTTTTTTTTTTTTTTTTTTTTTCCCATACATAACAAAGCTATCCTTTTAAGTGAGGAAGCAAAGAAGCAGCAAAAATCACTTAGAAATATTCAGTTTCCATAATGAAGCAGCAAAAATCACTTAGAAATATTCAGTTTCCATAATGACAAAATTTAGCTAGAGCAATTTCCTTCCAGAATAATTTGACTTGAAATGGGTTTAATATTAGTACAGATTTGTTTTGTATAAGTGAATATATCCTTTACTGCTGATATCTTAACACATTCATTTATCCTCTCCAATTTCCTCAGCCTACAGAGTAATGAGTATCAGATTATTCTTCCACAGCACATCATACATGTAATTATTTTTCATTCACAGTTTACTAACAATATATTTTTTTGAGGTAACCCCCAAAGAACAAACTTGGCTGATTTATCTAGGAAAACAAGTTTACATAGCTCATGACAATAATCTTAGTTACTTAAAAATTAATCCTTCACTCTGAGAAGTTTAATTCCTGTAAACAGTATGTATTAAGAACATTTTAGCATAATCGATGTTAATTTAAATGCTGACAAAGCAAGGATTGAAGACATACTGGAATGCTATAAAATAAATATTAAGGTTTACTTTCTTAGAATAAGAAATCAAATAAGCTTTTATAAAAGATTAAAATGGTCATTACTTGGTTCAAAACACAGCATTATACTTAGCAAAGGTTCTGTCTTCTAATACCTGAATTATGATGAAATGATGGTGGCAGTATTAACATTAATGTTTATTAAGCTACACTTCTAAGGAAATATTAAATACAATTTAATAGAAAGGGGTAATTTTTCTATATACTTGTTATGATGATAATTTTTTTGAATTATATCATGGATTGATGAATCTGGTCCCTTTATGTCACAGGTATCCCTATCAAAAATTTGTCAGAGCTTACATGACAAGGAATTAGATTTCCAGTTGATACTGATTCTGTTGCAAGGATATACTGGCATTTTGTTTACACATCACTCACAAATCATCACCTGAAATTCCAGACTAAATTTATTCATTACCAGTGACAAATGCTTTTCATTCAACACCATTCTTTAGCTTAATATCTTCCTCTCTCCCCAGTGTTTACTCCCCCGATGTCTTTGTAAGGTAATTGTATCTCTTCTCCTAACCTTAATTTTGGTAGAAGTAAATTAAATTCTTTTATGTTCCTCTTATAAAATAAAATGCTTTTTATTCTCCTGATTGTGCTAAGAGTCATTTTTGCATCTGTTCCTTCTTAAATTAACCTTTTTTGAATGTGAATGACCACAAGTACACACAGGACTCCAGATGATGTCTTATGAGTACAATGCCTTGTACCACAGTATTGAAATTTTTAATACAAATATTTAATCTAATTAAGATTACACTTTTCATCAGATGCTTCACTTTAGTCACATGTCTCAAATTAATCATCATAACAAAACTTTTCTGATTTTTTTTATTTCCACCTGACAAAGTTTCAATTTATAGAAGAATGTCCTCCTTGTAGATATGTCTTAGTTCTGTGATCAACACCATTATGTTTCATGACATTGTCACTGCTCCAGTCCTCAAGGACAGTGATATAAAAAAAGAAAAACATTAGATTATCCCAACGGTATTTATATTTTCAAACCAATGCAGTATTTTATTTTATTTTGTTTTTAATTTCTAGATATTTTATTATTCTTTTCTTCCCTATTTAAAACTTATAGAGGGCAGCCTAGTGAGATATGCTGGGTTGCTTCATTGAACTTCTTAAGCACTTGCTGTTCTTCAAATATATGATAATACTCCAGATTTTAAAATAACTATATTAAAATTTATTTTGCTTTCAGATGTCCGTTGTTTCAGAATAGTCAGTAGATATAATTCATTTTTTTAGAGAAACTGAATTTTAGTGTATTGCACTTTTTTATTTTTATTTCTCTGTTACCAGTGGTAATTTTCATTTCTATACATTTATTCCCCTTAACTTTCCTGCCTTTGTCTCCACATCCAGCATCAATTCCTTGGTGAGAACTGGGACATATTTGAGGTAGGAATAAACGGGGACTTCTTTCCAGGTTACACAGCATGTATCAAATGCAAGTCACCAAAATTATAAGAGTAAAGAAATCACATAAGTGAATAGTGAAGAATCCTGAAGGACTTAGGGAACTGACCTGAAGGAGACTATGAGGCAAGGAAAAAACCAGCAGGAAGGAATGCATGAAGAAACATGCATATAGGAAAGATAAAATTAGTTTAGCTGATATAAAGATGAACATAGAAATTTATTTGGCTGGTACAGGGAGGAGAGATTTTCAGACATGAAGAAAAGTCCTGAAAAGTTCTAGATTTGACCCTGAATATGGCAAATAGCCTTATAGTGATGAGTACGTACTTTAGATGAGACACTTTAAAAGCAAATAGCAGAAATAACATCAAACAAATTACTCTGAAAGAAAAGACAATGTCCTCATTGTTAGAATCTAGCAACAATAACATGCAAATTACTTTCAGAGTTTAGTTTTTTTAATTCTTAACAATGTCTGACACATTGTATCTTCTGAACAACATCTTGAAAAATTATTTGTGTTTTAAATATTTGTCCCAAGGTGGTTTTATTTCAGAAATTGAAGGTTATTATACATCACAGGTCTTTTGTTTGCTTGCTTGTTTTTTGTCTGGTAATAATATTGTGCTTCAAGCATTAGCAAGTAAATGTTGTACAGTATGTGCTTCTTCGTAGATTACCAGTTACACACCTTTTTGTCTAAGTGTCAAACAACAGTCATTCAGCTTTGTAGATTTTCAGAGAGGTTGTTTTTACCTGGGCTAGTTCCCTGCAGAGAATGCAGGTTGCATTTTTGAGCTGCTTTTTACTGATATATCCCAGATACCCTGTTTAGGATAAACCAGAATTTTTTATATATTCCTATTGCCTACACAGCCTACAGGGGTAATTCAGTCCCATATTCTCAACATCCTTGTTTAAGTATATATGTACAGGGGTTTCATGTTAACTAGATGTGTAATTTTCCATCACAGTAAATGGAGATTTACCCAGGAAGTTGAATGCAACCTCAATGGTGGTGAGGTGACAAAATCTAGGTATCTACTTTAGGATGAACCAAATTATTTCTGCTTCTGCTCATACTTTAGGCTGAGTTGCATAGGTACTTATAATCTGGAGAAAAAGCTAGCCCTAAATGACCACACTGGTCATGTATATACAATGAGGTTCCTTCATGTAGAGTCACATCATTGATTTTTTTAGTATAATAATCTTGTCTAGTCATGTTCATGTAAATTTGTTGCATAATGAACAAGATGGGAGCAGAAAACAGAATATTATCAGCAGATTAAAGTGTATGGAGTGCCCATGACAAACCCTTAGTGTCCATGTCAAGACTGAATTACAAGGTCTGATATTTATTTTTATTCCCTGAATATTGAAAGGCCACAATAAGATCTCCCCAGAGCCTTCTCTTCTCCAGGCTAAACAGCCCCAACTCACTCATCTTTTCTTCACAGGGGAGGTGTTCTATCCCTCTGGTCATTTTTGTGACCCTACTCTGGACCTGCTCCAACAGGTCCATGTCTTTGCTGAGAACTCCATAGCTGGATGTAGTACTTCAGGTGGGGACTCACCAGAGTGGAGTAGAGCGGAAGAATCAACTCCCTCCACCTTTTTTTGCCCAACCTTCTTTTGATGCAGCCCAAGATAGAGTTGGCTTTCTGGGCTGTGAGTGCACGTGGCCAGCTCATGTCCAGTTCTTCATCTACCAGTACCCCTAAGTCCTTCACTACAGGGCTGCTTTCAATCCACTCATCCCCCAGCCTGTATTGTTATCAGGGGTTGCCCTGACCTAGGTGCAGGACCTTGCACTTGACCTTGCTGAACCTCATGATGTTCACATGGACGTACTTCTTGAGCTTGTTCAGGTCCCTCTGAATGGCTTCCTGTCCCTCAGGTGTGTGAAGTGCACCATTCAGCTTGGTGTAGTCTGCAAACTTCCTGAGGGTACACTTGATTCAACTAATTTATGTCTTACTGGGCCCATGACTCCTCAGGCCATCAAGGAAGGGATGCTACATATATATAGTCTCTTGATAAAGGAGTGGACTTAACCATGGACACTATTGCACAGTTTATCCTTGAATGTGAAACATGCACTACGACCAAGCAAGCCAAATGGTTAAAAACTCTTTGGTATGGAGAAAGATGATTGAAATGTAAATATGGTGAGGACTGGAAGATTGATTATACCATGCTCCCACAAACCCAGCACAGCAAACCCTATGTGGTTCACAATGTTGGAAACAGCCACTGGATGGTTGGAAACATATCCCGTGCCCCATGCCACTGCCTGGAACACTATCCTGAGCCTTGAAAAGCAAGTCTTGTGGCAGCATGGCAACCAGAAAAAATTGAATCAGATAATGGGACTAATTTTGAAAATAATCTCATAGATACCTGGGCCAAACAACATGGCATTGAGTGGGTATATCGCATCCTCTATCATGCACCAGCCTCTGGGAAAATTGAGTGGTATGATGTGTTGCTAAAAAATACACAGAGAGCACTGTGGGGGCAGAACTTTCAAATTCTGGGATACACATTTATCAAAAGCCACCTGGTTAGTCAACTGGTGCCCAGCAACTTCCTTGAGATTGACATATTCATCCCACAGACTGTGAGCATGGACTGCACCATGAGCTATAAGCTCAAAATGTAGGACAGACTACATGCCATGTTCCTGCTGTGTCCCATGTCACCCACTCCATTGACTGAGCCAACTCCTCATCATAACTCCTGCCGTGAAAGACTGTCATGACAAATGGAACTCAAGTTTATGGACTAAATGAACTCACTACATGTTTTGGAGGGATGGCCCATAGACTAAGAGAATTACTTCTGTGTGTGTACATCAAAAAAACAGGAAAAGGGATGGTGATTTATTAAAATGTTTTGGAAAACATGGAACCTGAGTATGACATAAATGGTATGGAATAAGTGGTGGATGCTGTCCTGCTTTCAACTGGGATAGAGCTATTTTTTCTTCTTAATATCTCGAATAGTGCTGTGGTTTTGATTCAGTATGGAATTTGGTATAATAATGTTGATAATACACCCATATTTTGAGTTGTTGCTAAGATATGAAGGACTTTTCAGCCTTTCATGTCCTGCTAGTGTGCAGGTGAACAAGAAGCTGGGAGGGAGAACAGACAGACCAACAGACACAAATTGGCCAATAGAATATTCCACATCATATGATGTCATGCTCAATACATAAATGAGGGTTGGCTGGGAAGCTCTGTGCCTTGCTTGTGGAATTGCATTTTAGGGATTTTCTCTTCTCTGGGATCACTAACCAGGAGCAGGCTGGACATCTGTTGGTAGGTGGTAAAAAATTGCACATTACATCTTTCGTTTGTATTTTCTATCATTACTATCATCATCATCATCATTGTCGTCATCATCATCATAATATTTTATTTTATTTCAATAATTAAATGTTTTTTATCTAGACCTATGAGTCTCTTTACCCTTCCAATTCTCTCCCCCATCCCCCGGGGTGGGGGGAGAGTGAGTGAGTGGCTGCATGGTGTTTGACTGCCAACTGGATTTAAACTATGATGTCTTCCCAGGCACAGAGATAAGGCCAATAGATAGGTAGTTTCAGGGTCCTCCTTTCTACTCGTTCTAAAAATGGGGGCAATGTTTCCTTTTCCAGTCACCAGGGACTTCACGTGACTGTCATGACTTTTGAAATATCATGGAGAGTGGCTTTGCAGCTACATCAGCCAATTACCTGAGAACTCTGGATGCATCTTATAGAATCATAGAACCATAGAATCATTTATGTTGGAAAAGACCCTTAAGATCATTGAGTCCAAACATAAAACCTTGTCAGGTCCTATAGACTTATTTATGTTCCTCAGGTGGTCTTGAATCTCATCTTCTCTTACAGTGGGAGGGACTTTGCTCCCCCAGTTCCTGCCTTGAGGTCCTGGCAGCCTGGGATATCATTAGCTTTATTTGTAGCAAGGGCACATTGCTGGCACATGTTCAACAAACTCCTTGGTCACCTTAGTGAAATAAGATATTTTTAAAAAGGAGATCAGATGCTGATAATAGGGATGGCAGTAGGAACAATCAATGGTATACTAGTTAGACAAAATCAGTACAGGAGGTCAAGAACATCATGAGTAAGGTAAGTAACCCGTCACTGAGAAGAACTGGAAAGGATCCTATGACTCCTGTGAGAGGTTAAGATGGGGATGTGGTGAGACCAGTGTAAGATTTGGAGAACTGGTAAAGTGTATGGGGAGTCTTAGTGGGAGAAAGAAGCTGCGAGGTCTCTGCAGATTTTGGGGTGTGTGAGAGTAGAAGTATGGTATTAAAATAAGAAAGCACAGATCCTGCCATATATGTGCTTCTAGGGGACTCCAAAGCATTGGGAATGCTCATCTCCTTCAGCTTATCTGTCCTCAAAACCCCTTTCACCAGCTCACTGTAGATATTGGAATTACCGTCTTCGTACTGGAGGATTACTTTATCCTATACACCCTTTAATAAGCAATTTCTTTTTCCTTCTGTCTCATTCTCTGCTACACCTATACAAGCTACTAGGACAGGAAAGAGGCAGTTATCACCAGTGCATTTCATGGACCAATCATGGAAGATAAAGAAATTCTATTGAGTTAAATAAATTTTTTAAAAAGCCTGAAAAAATGAGCCTTCTGCTTGAAGGGTTATCTTTTGCAGTAGTGTTTATCACCCTGTTAGCCCAACTTCTCCTTCAACACTGAGGCAGAAGACAAGCTCTTGTAAGCAAGAGCTAAAAATCCGCTCTTAATTTTTGTGGTGGTAGGCAAATGTGCACTGGCAGCAGAGACCTGGGAGGGTAGTGGGATTCTAGGTAGCACAGCTGATCTCTAATTCCTGAGACATATATAGCAGAAAATCTTAATTTTTATTTTAGTACTTTCCTTTATCCACTGCTATGACCAGGCTCTGGGCACTGAAGCAAAAAATAACACAAAAATCCAGGCTCATATTCTGGAATTGCTTTCTATTGTTTTATGTTTCTTCAGATAAAAACCAAATATTTGAAGTTATTTAAATATTATTTTTAGAGCATAATATAATGAATTTGATTCCTAAATTATCAATAATAAAAATAATTCAATGGTAGTGTTGGTTATTTTATGACTGATTATCAGATGAATTAATTTATTCAAGATTTATGTATTTGGGTTTGATTTATTCAAGAGCTCTCTTTCCCACCTAGGATTCTTACTTCTACTCTCCACAGCATGGATTCCCCATATAAATCCTTATTTTAGTACATCTTGGCCTGATGTAATGCAGTAATTCTCAATCTCTGATTTTGTCTGGGATCCTGAATAAGGTATTTTCAAGCACTGGTTCTTTAAAAGAGGACCAGGTTATCTTAACTTAAAGTTATATGCATGGTTTTTAAAGACAAATATAAGGTTAATATCAGAAGTATAAGCGAATAATATGGAAATCTAGAAACCATAGCCAAAGCAACAATAGAAGGGTATAAATGAAGACCCCTGCCTCCAAGATTATTATTTGTTGTGGGTGGTGGTGGTGGTGTTTGTTTCCACTAGGAAAAACTCATTTAACAATAGTCAAATAGAAATTCTTTTCAAAGACCATGGAATTTTAACCTATATAGGAATTAAATAAGGATTGCATTTGGCCCTGTTGGAGAGAGGAATCCTGAGGTGTGAATTAATACAAAAATAGTTAAATGTTACAGCATATGACATATGAGAGATACTGAGAAAAAACCCAGAGTTTTGGAAGGTAAGATTAATAAAAAATTATATATATATATATATATATCTATATCAGAGGTAAAGTATATTGTATGCTTCAAAAAATTCAAATTCTTTCATTTATTTTTCTTTAGGTTTAAGTACATTCATTCTTTCTTGAGAGATGAGATAGTCTTTTTGAAATAAGTATTAAACACAGCATGTTCACACTGAAAATAAATAATTTTATGGTTATAGAAAAATAGAATAACTACAAAGATCCTAGAACCAGTTCATCAAGGATCATGCCACATCATTTTATCAGTTCTTTGGGAACTGAGGAAAAAGAATGAAACAATGAAATATACTTTTTGATGTTTTCTCGTATCAGAAGAGACACATCCTAAAAGACAGGTAAAAACACTTTGGATAATTCTAAGAAGTACTAACAAAAACTGCCCCAATACATCCTCAACATAATGAGAACTCCTGTATGCTCCTGTTGGTGCCCTCTTGGGCCACAGCGTATTGCCGGAATAGATAAGTTTCTTTCAGAAATAGTAAGTTGTCAAAAGAATATTACTGAAGAATAGCTAAGTATACACAGTACTTAAATGACAAGCAGACAACTTTCCAAGCTTTCAGACATTTACAGAATACTGTATATGGAAAAAATAACTCTTGACCAGACTGTATAAAAATGTAAATATTAAATCAGGAAAACATACAGATGAGGAAAATTATAAATAGCTAAGGTTTTGCAAGACTAACGTGGATTATCACGATGTTTCCCCACCAAAGAAAACTACTGCTTCCTTCTATGTTGCGTTTAGCTAATCGAAGTTTTGCCCTGCTATAAAAAGAAATTTGTCTTCAATTTATTTTACCAAATAGAATTTTCTTGACCTCTAGTGTTTCAGGAAGGAGCAACAGTATCGATTTCAGAAACTGAATTAATCACAACAATTTATATGCATAAATATCCTTTAGTGCATTTCACAACAACATTGCCATTTTTGTTCGATGTGTTTGTGGTGTCCCCTGTCCTTCAGGTTAAGCTTCACCAAAGAAAGAATGTAGTAAAGAATTGACTCAAAAAATATTTCATGTTGCTTAGATATCTTGCTGTTCAGCAGTTGGTTTATTTGGTAGCTTACTGTCAGGATATTAATTAGAAAATAAATATCCTGCTTGAAATATGTGTTGTTTCATCTAAAGAAATATATACTAAGTTAACATCTTTCAAGTTTACTGCATTTATATGCAAGTTTCAATGTGAAAAGATAACCAGATAATAGAGACTGATAATGTTTGTTTCTTGCCACAGTAAAATGTTTCTAGTGTCTTCTAGCTTTTTTTCCATTATGAAGAGATATGACTAAAAGATTATGAAGGAAAAAAATTAACATAGCCTGGGTGTATTTTGAAGAAAAATACAACCTTTCACATTCTTCCTGTCATATGTTCAAAGCTGAATAAGCAAATTATTTTATTTTAGCTGACATAAATAGCTGCTTTAATATTCAAATAATTGAGGTTTTGGGTTGTTTCTTTTTTATAGTTTTTCTCCGGCTGGAGCGATCATAAGCATTTTCTGTAATGATCAGTTGGAAGTCAAAGTAAATTACAATATACTTTAAGGTAACTGGGTAACTTAAGCTTGCAATAGACAAAGAACAAAGTTTATTAACATTAATGTATTCTGTGAAAGGGACATGAGCCTCCTCAGACTTTCAGTCTTTCTCATTCTCTCCTTTTTTTGGTTCATTGTGTACAAACTCATATGTTCTAATGCCCTTCACTTGGTTTTATAACTTCCTCTCCCTAGTGACCCTGATCATCTCATATGCTTGTAAGTCTACACTCATCAAAATTCCATCTGTATTTCTAGTCTTTCCAAAACCTGAAAAAGTCTTCTTTTCATTGCTTGTCTATTTTTGAAACATTTTGTAATTTAATAGAGAAGGATTTTTTTTTTCC
The DNA here is from genome assembly GCF_003259725.1 of Athene cunicularia. Classification (NCBI taxonomy): domain Eukaryota; kingdom Metazoa; phylum Chordata; class Aves; order Strigiformes; family Strigidae; genus Athene; species Athene cunicularia. The sequence goes on along the minus strand of NW_020799091.1, from coordinate 53,098,750 downwards.
CTTAGAGATTTCCAGCATCTATTATTTTTGAGGTACTTAATCTGTGCCTTTTGATTTAGAAGTGTTGTTCAGGTATTTAAATCCTCATAGAAGAGGCTGCTTTGCACCAGTGTATACTTTTCAAAAGAGATTCAATACTGGTCCCTAATATCATGTTAAAACTTTGCTCTTTTTGGAGTGAAAGGGATCACAAAATCTCACAGCATTTGGCCACAGTCAAGAGTAAATTTTTAAAACTTCAGCACTAAGCTAAGATCAAACTCTACACAATGGTCATGATTAGATATCCTTTGATACAACACGCACCTTTGGAAGTATCATGAATACTTTGAAATGCTGTCAAAACATTTAAATATCTTAGTCTGGCACCGAATCCCACAGAATAAGGATTATATTTCATTACACACTAGATTCAGATTCATTCTTCCTAGTTCTAGATCTATGATTTAGGTGACTGCTTGAGGAAATAAGTTATCTGAATTATTGTTACTGAGAGACCGGCACTCTTTATTGAAATGAAGACCCTTCCAAAGTCTTCAGAAGTAAAAGGAAAGTACAAATATGCATAGGTTGCTTCCATATAGAGCCTCAAATGAGATGAGACAAATTGGTATTCTAGGTTTCGTGATGCACAGTCTTGTTTTAACATACAGATTATTTTTTAATGTAGATTCCAAAAATGAATATTGTACTAAAGACTGTCAATTTAAAGTACCATCCAAACATAAGCTATGATATTGTGAAGTGAGCAAGTCAAACTGGTATTAGACTAGTATATAAAAATAAAAGATATTCCAACTCTAAAATGAAGTATTTAAATAGATATTTAATCAGTGCAGTTAACCAGTAATGACACCAATTAATCAAGAAGTGAAAGCACATTCACCTTGTAACCCCTCCCCCACACCAAACCCATTACATTTTGAAAGAGATTGATTGTGTTTATAAAAAAAAGCCAACAGTGTAATTTAATTATCATAAGACAGTGTCAAACAGCTTGTAAATTCTAAGTACCAGAACTGCAGTCCTCACTCAGACTAAAGTCTTGCATAGTCAGTAGATATTTTGCTATATAAGGAGAACAAGATTGGGCACTACTTGAATATAGAGAAGCTACAAATTGCCTTAGAAAGATAAGAGAAAAAAAAACCCATTTTTTCCCCAAATAAAATAGAAAAGCAAAGGTCTTAAAATTTTCTTTTTTAAGTATTCTAAAAACAGTCCACAGAAAACTTAAACATAGATACTTACCAAGATACAGATTTCCTACTGAAGCTCACCTTTACACAGATAATTTAAAGGGATTTTACAAGAAGATCAACTTTTCTGAGCCAAAAATGTTATGAGATGGAGAAAGCTAGAATTTTGCAAAAACAAAAGAGCTGACTTTACTAATGAGTCAGCTAAGAAAATAGACATAACTATAGAAAATACAACAGCACCACGTGTCTGTGACAGAAAGTATTAAGCTATGTTAATAAGAAACATAATTTTAAAATTTCAGTTTATTGCTACAGTGAGTGATTGGCTGACACAATTTAATCCTTTTTCTCCTCTATAGAATTAAATCAGGGCTATATATTTATTTACATGTATCTCTCTTGTTACAGAAACATTCTGATAACTGCCCAGCTCCTTCATCAGTGTTTTAAATTTTGTTATAACCTCTTATTATAGCAGTGTAGTCCCACAATACCAGCAAGAACAAGCAACACACAGACCCATGCAGGATTTGGACAAATAGAAGTAACAAGGGAGTGTCAAGAAAGAGAAAACCCTTACATCTGGATTACATCAGACTGACATACTGGTATGAGAAAAAAGAAATCTGAGAACAAAAGAAGAGAATTACGCTCTCCTTCCTTTAGAAACTTTCTGTAATGTTTTATAGTTTGCAGCACGATACTTACAGACTGAGATATCTGATAAGTAATGCTTTTAGAGAGAGGAAACAGCTAAACAACTGACGTGTGTAATAAAGGTGAAGATCTGCAAGCCTCACAAGAAGATTAGTTGGCTGGAATCTGAACTGCATTCAGCACCTCAATAAATCCCAGTAATTTCATCACTGGTCTGTATTCTTCTTAAGCAATTATTGAAGCAAGAGCACTCAAGCACTATAGTTAAAAAAAAAAAAAAAGAAAAGAAAAAAAAAAAAAAGTTTGCTTAGGGAATCATTATTACTAATATTTAAGATCATTATGGCTTAAATTTCCAAAATATTTTAAGATATTTGGGAGCCATGATTTCTCAGATGTTTAAGGAAACAACTTTAAAAAGTGCATATTCAAAAGCTGCTCACAATCCCATTCTTAAAATACCTTTTATATCTTGACTTCATTGCAGCAAAAACATTTTCTAAAGGAGAATTGAGGCCTTATATGAGAAAAGACTGAAGAAAGGCCTCTCAAATTCTGCATTTTTTTGATACGGCATATGACCCAGGAGATCATCACTGACCAATGCTAATGATCAGAAGGAATGCTAAAACTCTTCCCTTTTCCCACCAGTAAATTTCCCACCAGTAAATTTTGAATTCTTTGCTCATATGTAAATTGAACATAAAAGACTATGTTCACTTGATAGCCTCCCTTCTTTCACATTCAATGCCTTCTTTGCCTCTGTCTTTAACACCAATGATGGGCCCTGGAGCCCCCAGAGCCCTGTGTTGAAAGGCCATGACTGGGGGGAATGATAAACTCTCAGCTGCCCCTGAACTTCTTCAAGACACGTTGCTCCAGCTGGGTGTGTATAAATCCATGGGGTCTAATCATATTCATCCCAGGGTGATGAAAAATCTGACCAATGTCATTGTGGGACCTCTCTCCATTATTTTTCAATGGTCTTTGTAGTCTGTAGAAGTCCCAGTCAGCTGGAAGCTGGAAAAGGTTGCTCCAGTTTTCAAGAAGGGTAAGAAGAAAGACTCTCATAATTATAGGCCTGTCAGTCTCACTTCAGTGCCTGGAAAATTTATGGAGAAAGTTATTCTGGGAATTACTGAAGAGCACTTGAGAGACAATGAAGTCATTGGTTATAACCATCATGGGTTCCTAAGGGAAAAGACCTCCTTAATCCACTGTATATCCTTTTATGACAAGGTCACCCATCTAATTTTCCAATGGAAGCCAGTAGATGTGGTGGGTTTGGATTTTGATACTGCCTCATAGTATCCTTCTGGACAAAATGTCCAGCGTATAGTTAGACAAGTCCATAATATGTTGAGTGAGCAATTGACTGATGGGTCAGGCTCAAAGAGTTACAGAAAATGGGGTTACATCAGGCTGGCATCGAGTCATCATTGGGGCTCCCCAGGGTTCAATTTTAGAGCCAGTGCTCTCCAATGTTTTTATACATGATCTGGATGCAGGAACAGTAAGTTTGCTGATGATACCAAACTAGGAGGAGGTGTGGACTCTCTTGAGGGTAGAGAGGCCTTACAGAGAGATCTGGATAGACTAGAGAGCTGGGCAATCACCAACTATATGAAATTTAACAAAAGTAAGTGATGGATACTGCACCTGGGATGGGGTAATCCTGCTGATACATACAAACTGTGGGATGCGAGGCTGGAGATCAGCCCTGCAAAAAGAGATCTGGGGGTCTGGGTTGATGGCAAGTTGAAGTCAACAGTGTGCCCTGGCAGCCAGAAGGGCCAACTGTGTCCTGGGGTGCATCAAACACAGCATAGCTAGCCAGTTGAGGGAGGTGATTGTCGCACCTCTGCACTGCATTGGTGCAACCCCACCTGGAATACTGTGTGCAGTTTTGAGCACCTCAATGAAAGAAGGATGTCAAACTATGAGTGTGTCCAGAGGAGGATGACCAAGAGGGTGAAAGATCTTGAGGGCTAGACTTAGAAGGAACATCTGATGTTATTTAGTTTGTTCAGCTTGGAGAAGAGAAGGCTGAGGGGTGACCTCATCACAGTCTACAGCTTCCTCAAGGGGGGCAATGGTGGGGGAGATACTGATCTCCTCTCTCTGGTGACCAGCGATAGGACATGATAAAATGGAATGAAACTGTGTCAGGGGAAGTGCAGATTGGACATCAGAAAAGGTTCTTCACTGGGATTGTAGTCAGTCACTGGAACAGGCTCCCCAGGGTAGTGGTCACAGTACCAAGACTGACAGAGTTCAAAGAGCATCTGGACAATGCTCTTAATCATTATGGTTTAGAGTTAGGTAGTCCTGTGAGGAGCAGGGAGCTGGACTCAATGATCCTCATGGGTCCCTTCCAACTGGAGATAGTCTATGATTCTATGACTTGACTTTGAATTTTAGATTCTATTTTTTCTGGGCAATGAAATGTGTTTCTTATTCCATCTAGCTGAAAAGGTGCTATTGCACACCACAAAACTAATTGATTATTCCTAAGGATGTAGAATCAACCCTTTGAATAAAGGCAGACATAGAGCAAGCTCTAAAACTGCCTCAGAAAAAAATTAGGAAAGACACCGAGCAAGCAGAATGTCTCTTTCGACTCTTAGAACAACTGGACTGCTGCTAAATTTAAAATAATTTGAAGTCTAATAGCTCTTGGCAAGAAGCTTGACATATTCTCCAGCAATTACAGTAATTTAATTGTAGTTATCTTACAGTATTAAAGTGTACTAGGCAATTTCCTGTAATAAGCTTGATTAAGATACCTCTCATACATCTATCGTCAGAGTCTTAAGTCTGCTTTAGAAGATGAATCATGCCCTATAGAACCTGTTTCTTTTTATTGCCTGTAAAGAGTGTCCAGATGATTAGCTCACAGGTAAAAGACTACTTTGTAGACACATACCTCTGACCAGTTGATTATCCTCCATGCCTACCATATATGTTTGGACAGGAATGATTCTCAGACTTTGAACTCATATTTTGACTTTTTTTTTCCATGCAAGAATGATCAGTGTTACACTGCAATATGATTTCCTGAAATAGGAACTTCTCTATTTACAAACATATCACTTCAAGCCCCAGTAATCATAAGTTATAAAAGAAGTCTCAAACAACAAACACAAAGCTGGGGTGTGGGTCACGTGGCATACACAGGTAGTAGTAGGAGGCATAAAGTCATATCAGAAAAGTAAAAGTTCTCATCTGAGAATTAGGTAATTGAGTTCCTGGTTTATCCGTCATGTTTCCAAAGAGTAAATTATAGTACCAACTTAAGCATAGAACCATTAGTAAGTCCTATGTAATTTATCTCAATATTCCAAGCCTTCAGAGGCCAGACATTTTCAGTTGTAGTGAAGCACTAAATCTTTTAATCTCTGACTGAAAGTCAGATCTTTCTAGTGACTTTAATTATTGGCTGAACCACAGCAAAATTCCAGTCTTGTCTACACCAAAGGATAATATTTCTGTATGGTTTTTTAACATATCTGTGGAAAGTTTAATGAATGCAAGTATTTATATTCTTCTTACAAATCCCTTCATCTACCTATCAGTCACACTTAGCAGTTAGGGGCTATATAGTAAGCAGAATCTCTTTGTTGAGATTATTCTTGACTTGTGTTGATGCTTTTTTTAGCTCTATGAGTTGTAAATCATCAGGCAGCCTTATTTAGAAATGTCCATGGTCTTTGTTATTAAGGTCTTAAGATAAGCATCTTAAGTTGCTCTCTTTTCATTGATTTAGACTGAATGAAAAAGCTGTATATTGAATTCTTGAAAAACATTTCCTGTATTAAACCAACCACGAGTACAGGAAGTAGACTTCTGTTTAAATTCTCCCAGGTTTTATTATCTTTATGACTGAGCTGAAACATGACTTTTCAAAGGTCAGTTTCCTGTCCATCAACTCATGAAGCTACCTGGAGATTCCTGAATTTCTATTTGGCTTGTTTCTCTCATTGTTATCAACTTTATCAATTTTCTAACTGTTATGATTTTGTTTCACAGTTTCTTTCTGTAGGGATAATCCTTTGACAAAAGTGTTGATATCCTGAATATGTGGAATGAGGATATAGGAATGAGGAAAAGGTTGGGTTTGGTGCCTATACCATATGTACTTCACATTCATGGTGACAAAGGCTGAAACACTGAAAGGCTAGAAATATGCACTGTTGCTATTAGAGAAATGTAGCACATGAGAAACAAGGAACTAAAAGAACTAAAGACACTTACGGGCAATAATTCAAGAACTAACATGGTTCACAGATATCCACGACAAATAGCATTTCTCTAGTTAGTGATGCTAGTTGCTTTCTTTGGGTGTTTAACACACACAGCACACTCTTTCCTCTCTGATAATGGTTCAGCCTTCTCTAGAAGAAAAATCATCTGACAAAGCCCTGAAATCATGTCGCAGAGCTACTCTAGAACTTTTCTGTTCCAGCACAGAACTGACAGAAAATCATGAAAGAAGAAAAAAGCGTTACGCACTTTTTTTTTTTTTTTTTCCCAGCAGTTAGATCTGGCCTATCAGCTCTTCTGTTATTGGTAGAAGTTTGACCTATCAAGACTAGGACTGCATTATTTATGCAAATGTTAAGATCTAGGCTGAGACCTCTTTGGAGCTTGCTATGAAGTTTTACAAACTGCTTTATTAGCTAAAATCATTTTACTACTTAAGTAGCTATGTTAGCAAGATTTATATTTATCACTTGAGTCTTTAAATCTGTTTATAGCATGTTTGCATCACAGATGAAAATGAACTACAAAATAACTGTCATAAGGTACTTGAAGAAGAAGAGAAAAAGAATTAACTTTAAGGCAAACATAGCATGGTTTTCCTCTGGGAAATTCTTCCTTTGACTATAGGTCAGCCACACATTTCATCTCAGATATGCTTCTGCTTGAAGAAGAAATATATTAGTTTCAATTTAGCTCTCACATGCCTGTCTCCAGTGTGGCAGAATACGTCATGTAGCATATATGTTCAAATTACCAGTGGTCTGTCTTGATATTTCTTTGTTGCACTACAAAGAAATAGAATCCGAGTTTTAGAAATTCAAAGCAATTTCCATCTCCAGGTTGCCTCTTCTTCCCATTTCTGAGTCCAGAACTCAAAGAGGACTTTATTAAATGAAATATTCAGTACTTATATTTTCTTAATTTTATGATCTATGGTTGATTTGCAGTAAAAACAAAAAAGGAGAAAGGAAAGAATGTAGTACATATGAATCTCTTAAGTATGAATACAATATATATATAGCATATTTTTTTTTTATATATATATATATATATATATGTTTGGGTAACATTTAAATATAAAGACATTTTTATTGATGACCCATTGATGATTGAATTCTTAACTATATAACACCCCCAACAGTATGATCTCCTTTTCCTTATTTGGTGTCATAATTCTTTTTCCTGCCTGATTATAATGCATTTTCACTTTCATACATGTGAGACACGAGAAACCAGGCCTGCAAGAAACTAAGAAAAAGAGCCTGGGAAAGCAAAAGTTGAGGCTGATCAAAGAAATGCCTCAAACACTCATAAGACAAAACTCTGAGTCACAGGGTGCATTCTTTGGAGGTCGAAGCTGATAGGCTGCCCGAATAACGCAGGATGCAGCTGGAGGAAGGAGCTCTCTGGAGACAGGATGACCCTGCTCTGGGGCAAATTTCAAGGGCCATCTGTCCGGTGAATGTCCACAAAATGCATATTAAAGTTAACACCCCTCAATATACTAACAAAGGCTAATTACATCATCCCATGAAACACCTTACCCCTCCCCGTACATGGGATATGTAGGTATGTGGGTTGACCTAGGGGATGGACCCAAATAAAGTGGGTATAGATCAAAGGGGAGAAGAAAGTGGGGAGGCCCTGGAGAGTGCAGTGAAGTGAAGAAGACGGATGCCAGTGAAAAAGACGGCCTCCTCCTGGAACCCTCACTGGCTGGATCAGCACAGGAACCCAGACTGGTGTCTGTATTTCCCCATTCCCTCTATCTCCCTCTTTTCCTTTTCTCATTAAGAAATGCAAGGCATATTGTATTGCTTGCCACAGCTTGCTATATACTTAACAAATTATCGCATGTTCAATTAGTACATTCTGGGTAGTTAATATATGTTTGGACTTGGAGACTTGTTGTCCGCTCCACTGGGTATCTGGGAATCTGAGTCACTTGTCCCCCATTGTCTGAGCGGGACGTGACAATAGAGGAAAACTAACAGGTGGTAAAAGATCTTTTCAAACAGGAGACAGAAACATAATTTTTACTGTGAAGGCGTTTAGTTATTACTGAAGGAACTGGTAAACCTCTACTCCTTAAAGTCTTCAGATTACTACTTAAAGCCTTCTTGGAATGTAGATTTTAGACACACAGATTTAGGAGTTAATATTTTAATTGCAGATAGTAGCTAGTGGCTAATTTACATTAGATGTATGAGGTATGTGCAGTTATGCCCTTCTCCTATTTTCAATGCCATACATGATTTTAGTGAGACCTATTTTAGTCTTCTTTCATCTCTCCCTTTCCCTCCTCCCTACTTTCTAGGTTGATTGACTGTGCAGAAGGCACACCATAGCTTTGATTGCCTAGCTGCCTTTAGGAACCTTATCTAGACCTTTGCAAGGGGAAGGTGGGAAGAAGTTCCCTAACTACACTCAGTCATCAAATGGGTTTACAGAATACCTTTAAGTATACTTTCTGCTTTGTTCTCAATTAACTTCCTAATTATTCTTAGTGTTTGGTTTACTTTCATGTTCATTTCTACTGAGCACTGTCAGCTTTACAGAACTATGTATCAAAATCTTAAAATCTAATTCCTTAGTAATGTTGCCAGTCACTTATTGCTGTGATCCTTTTACACCTCTCAACTGTGCATTACTAATAAATGTGTTCACTTCAGTACTCATGCTTTTCTCCAAATCTATTATTAATATGCTGAACAGCATGGGATATCTACATCCAGATGCATAATTATCTCCTTGAAGAACTAATAATTTGTTCTCCATGGTTTTTGTTGTTCTTATAACATCACTTCTAGACTTTTTACAAGTCTTTAGCAGTGGCTTGGTCAACTATTTTTGAAAATTCAAGAACATTCTAATAGACGTTGTGAGCCATGGGTTCCCATTGCAAAAGTAATTTCAGCTCTTTCTCAATGTATCACATTAGTCTGTGTGCTGGTTGAGCCATTCTCTTAAAGTCTCTACATTTTTCTTAACAAACTCCTCTGGATTTTTTGTAGATCTCAGGATTTCCTTTGAAGCTGTCTTGAAAGATCGACATTTGTCACCTTTGTGGTAGTATCTTGGCCACTGCCAAGATAGTTGCAAGCAAAAGTGCCCATTCCTATTATATCACTTACATGTTTTAAAACTCCTAGGTGACTACCATGTGGTCCTGGTAATTTATTTCTTTTTGCCAATCTGTTCTGCAATGTCTTCCAGAAATGTTTTCTGATTTGAAACAAAATCTCTAATGCTTTTCATGTCTCATTTGGGACTTCCTCCAAGCTTCTCCATGTGGACAAAGGTTTAAAAAGAAATCATATATTTTTATGCTGTGGCCATAGAGTGAGTGCTCTCTCATACTTTACTTGTATAGTGATCTTAAAAAAATTCAAAGGTAAGTAGAATGGCCAGAAGTTATTTGCAAGTGAATTTTGTAATGCTTTGGTTTAGAAAAGATAAAAATATGAGGGCCAGGGTTATTATTTTACAAAAGAAATGCAGGATACTGGCATAATGTGATAACATAATTGTTTCTATAAGTACTTGTTTCACCATCAAAGTTTTTCTACTGAACTATATTCAATACCTCTCATTGGCAGTTAACATTGCAGTGCAGTACACACAAACTAGTACTTTGTGGTTCAAAGACTTTTGATGAAGAAGAAAATGTATATCTCAACATTTCACACCCATCCCTAAAGAACCTACCAACCCAAAATCTGTTGTCAAAAATGCATTAAAAGCACATTCCAGGAGATGAAAATTCAACAGAGCATTCAAAGAAAATAAAACATCAGGGAAAGCCCTCTGACTTTTTGACCCACATTCAGTCCTGTCTAGTATAAATAAAACTTGATGTAGGTAAAAACATTGAAAATTCTATTCTGTGTAAGCTTCAGTTGGGTAAATAGGATGCTTGTTTGAATATTTTGTTATTTTTCCCTCATGTACTATAACCTCTAAACATTTTTTTTCCTAAACATAATATGGATATTTTTATTTCAGCTAGAAAATGTTCTGGTGTTATTTTAACAGTCAAGCTCTTCAAGGTAATAAGAAGAACCTCCTCCCTTCTCTTTATTATTGTACAAATGTCTTTTCTAGTCATTTTGCCCCTTTCGAATTGTGAGCAAAGCTGAGACTAGATTCCAGCAAAAGATATGTGTCAGCTCCTTTATCTTGCCAGGGCAACATAAAAATCTCCATACACAGATGTGTCAAACATTGCTATTTTTAATAACGTAATGGAAAATAAAGAAGCAGTCTCCAGTGAACTTGTACATGCATAAGCCAATTTTCAGAAGCACTAGCCTTAAGAATTGCAATTTGACAGGCCTACTTATCTGAATGTAGTAAATATTTTTTTTTTTATCAAAGATAAATTGTGAATGTGTAATTCCTGAGAATGGATGTGTTACAGTTCAAAAACAATTTCCCACAGGATCTTTTTCACTGCATCCAAACTAATGAGCATTTTCACAGAAATACTTTTTTCTACCTGTGACAGTAGAAAAGAATCTAGTAAAAATAGTTTGAACTGTATTTTGAAAGTACTATTTGCGACTCCAAATTCATCTTTAATTCACAGATCTATGTCACAACTACATGAGATTTTTTAAATTTAAATGAGTTTTTAAAGATGCTACTGGAAGTCAATTAATTTAAAACAATTTTAATTAAAATTTGATTGGTTATGGTATGTGTGTGGGAAGTCAATTTTTCATCTCCATGATTTTTCCTCAGAGACTATAGTAATTCTGTTTTACATCACTATAACTTTGAACACTGCTGCAGTTTGATGAGATCAAACAGAATGATGCAGAATAAACCAGAACACACTAAGATGTGATGTGGCTTAATAAAAAAGCAAAATATGTATCTAAATTTCAAACTATTTGAAAAATTAATTTAAAAATGTGTTCAGAAAGCTCTCAGATGGTTCTTCAGGATTTTTTAAGAGCTTTGATATATTTTTTAAAGCATTCAACTTTTTTTACATGTAGAAAAAAAAAAATCTGAAGTCTAAATATTTTCTCTCAAATTCCCTAGAACTGTAGAAACAGGTTTTACCTTGGCATGTTTTGTAAGCAAATACATTAATTTACAGCATGAAAACTACTCTGCTAGTACTTTAAACTGAAAATTTGTAGAGAGCAAATATTTTAGGTTCATCCCACTGAATCTTGTACAATTAATTAATTGGCCTACCTTTCTTTAGTGACTGTGGAGAGACTTAGACCTGTTGCGTTCATCTGAATGTCAGTGACAAAGCCCTGAGCGTCCTTGTCTGACCTTGTGGCTGGCCCTGCTTTAAGCAGGAGGCTGGACTGGAGATCTCCTGAGTTCCCTCTAAATTAAGCCATTCCATGATTCTGATAGAAGAGAAGAATGATAGCCCAAACCAGATTATGTGAGGTTCCTTTTTCCACTTTGGTATTTATTATGCTCCTTTTTAGATTTTTTTACCCTGAAGATGGTCCTGTCGCACCACAGTCACATGACCATCAGTATGACAGTTGGCTTATTTAAAACTAGTGTTATTACAGCATATGTCATCACATCAATGACTATAATGGGAACAAACACTGAGAACAGAATGGCAGGGGTTTGGGCTGAGAGAGCTTTTAAATCATCACATAGAACATATTAGAAATTATTACAAGCAGAGGGTTTAAGTATTTTTTTCATCTACTTATTTCACAGTTGAAACTGCCCTTAAATTTGAAAAGTTTTTATCCTTAAATATTGAAAACAAGGTAAATATCCTAGAGATTATTTCTAAGCAATTAAAAATATTTAAAATATTTAGTTCACCGCCTAATAATATGATAACCAGTTTTTAAGAAATGTACTACCTATTAACATGTATCACTTGGTTCTCAGAAGACACATTAAAATCTTATAATGTTGTTTAAATGAATGCCTGTGTACAAAACAGTGTGGTGTAGTATGTGACAAATTTTTTCCCTGTTAGACAATAATTCATTCTGTCTATTCATTTTAAACAACAATCTCTGAAGGAAATGAGTGATAAACAATTTATGTGAAGTGAACCTGATAGTTATCACGGTCCTCTGGAAAACATGCTTTAATTACAAGTTTTTTTAAAGGTTGTAGCTCATAAGTCCCTAAAATGAATGTAAAAGATACTAAAACAGAATAAAATGCTGCTATATAAGAGAATATGGATTGCTATTACATTTTAAAGTTAAAAAGTAAATGCAATTGGTCCTGCCAGTTTTGGTCTTGGATAGGGGTGGGTGTGTGTACTTGCATGTGTGTGGCAGCGCCTGAAATAATAACAGTAGCATACCCGCTGAATTCTTGAATCATAGTTGTGCATATAGGTCATGATCTCTTCATGCACAAAATTCTGGGGAATTATGCGTGCACATAAAGAACATATATTTCTTTATGTATCAGGAGTATAACGTTTTCAGCCTGCATTGGGTTTTAAGGTTGCTCTTAACCTAAAAACTGTATGTCTGTTTAGTGCTTTTTTGCCATCTATTCATTTAATAGCTCATTCACTTATAACTGTAAAATACCACAAGTAGCTGAGTGTGTGTATGAATCAACGAATATTATATAAATTGTCAGAACAATTAATTTGAATAAACTGTAAGAAATACATATAAATATTTAAATAATAGTAGTAAGAACATCTTAACTTACTGCTGAATTTTTACAGACTGAATATTGAAAGCAAAAGACAATCTTTTTATTTTGACCATTATTTTTCAGTTTTCCCCCTATGCTTCATAAGGGATCTTGCAAAGCGCGGGACAGAAAATAAGTTTTTGTCTTCACTAAAATTTACTAAGTTTAGTGAATTTTGTGTGGTGTTGTTTGCTCTTTCCAGATAGTTTTTTTCTAACATCATTTTCAATTATATGTGAAAAACTGGGTACCTAGCATAAATAAATATGTGAGTAAATGCCCATCCTAAGGATAGGTGCTAATGTCTTGTGTATTATTATAAAGACAAAGCAGAATGTCCAGATAAAAGTTGAAAAGCCTGCTGTTACTTGAGAAATTGCAGTTGTGTAAAATTGATTTGGTGATGTGATTCACCGAGGATTTTCATAGGTGAATTACCAATAATATCCAGTGCATACACATACATCATATCTAAATTATTTTTCTTCCAGTAGGTTCTTCTGGGGTTTAGTCTATATTACAAGGTTCGATATTTCTAATGCAGAGTGCTGAAATCCAGTACAGTCAGAGCATTAAATGAAAATACAACACCACAGCACCTTTTGCCTTGTAGTGCCAAGCTCTGGCAGGGGAGCCAGTGCTGCTGGATGTTCTTTGGTATCCCTATGTGGGTGCGACATGTGCTGGTGTGTGGGGGGACAGGAGTGAGCAACCAGTAAGACTAGGGGAAGCCCATCTATTTTCTTTTGGTATAACTATTGGCTTATGCAACATTAAATAGATTGTGAGTTCAAAACTACATTCCTGAACACTCCTATTTTCAGTGGAAATAAATAGCAGTTTCAGATGTGTCAGGCCCCTTACAGTCTACACGTATATAACTTCTTCACCAATTGAGGGGCAAATAAATTCTCATCTTTGTACTTCAACTAAGTACTGAAGTTAGCTGAGATGAAACTGAGCCTACATAACTGACACAATTTTACTTCTGAAAGCCTAATTTTCCCATTTTTCTATGAAGAAAGGGTAAAGAACATTGATAGGCATATCACTTGAATTACAGCATAGTACAAATGCTATTCATATTCAAAGATTATAACGTAATACCAGTTTTTAACTGGCTTAGAGCCACACAAAAATATTTTAATTTATTTCTAAAAGTATTTTAATGTGGAAAATAACATTCAAGTGATAGGATTTTTTTAAAAAAATTCCTCATTATTTGTAATCATTCGGCCATTGCCTTATTTCACAGCTACAGAGGTTGTTTATGTCAGCAACTTACATCATGCACTCTATATTATATTATTACAAACTGTGAAGTTACTATGTTAATAATTTTAACAATTTTTTAGTTTTCTATAGTGCTGAATGAGCATTAACCTCAAAGGGTGTTCCATTTGTCTATGGCCCCTTTTTTGATTTAACAAAACAGAATCATCTGAAGAAAATATATTATATTGTACTATCTAATAGGGACTCTAAAGATGTCTGAAGCACAGGATAGGAACTTTCCCAAAGCTGCATGAAGCCTGTATCTGAGGTTCACTATGGTTTATGATAAAGGAAAATTCAGAGAATTCTAAAATTTATAGTTCTTGGCATCTGAAAATTCTCCAAAAATTACAGCATAAGGCTAGGAGAAAAAGTTTACACATCTACCCAGAGAACTACCCACTTAAAACTGTGCCAAAGAGAAAAATAAAAAATCTCTTGGTTTTTGCCAAGTTCCATTTCCCCCCAAACCTATCTCACACACAGCTTCTTCCCCAATCACCCCAGTGAGACTCTCAGATTCCTTTTCACTCAATCCTTCCCTGACAGAGCAGACACTAAAACTCAGTCTTCTTCCCCTAAGACCAAGGAGAACAAAACATACTTCTTTTTTTGGATGGGTGATGGAGAAAAGAAAAGTTACTTTAAAAAAATAAATGTAAATTATGAAATATCTAAAAAATAAAATAAATTTTAAAAAAATATGTCTAACCTCTTCAATATCAGTAGTGGCACTAATCATCAATGTCACAGACACACTTAACTGTACTGGCACTTGACTTTTATGGCTGACTGCATTGAAAATAACACTTGGGATTAGCTGAAATGCTGTATGCTGGTGAAAGCAGAGCTATTCACAAGAAGGCAATCAGTACGTTGAGCAAATTATGGTTGCTACTTTTAAATAATTTGTTTTCTGAAACTCCCATTCTCCCCTTCTCCCAGATTTTAAAATAAATAAACAAATAAATCCCATCTCTGAATTTTATACTGTCACACACAGGGTTATCAAGAGGATGAGACAGAGCAGGGGATGTCTATAGTGCAAATTTTACAGGTGTTACAGAAATGAAAGTCTATATCATGCCAGTTCATTTAAGCTCCACTTATGCTCAAAGTACTTACCAAGAAACAAAAAGTGAACAAGCCCTGCAGGGCCTATTCAAAAGCATTAGCAATAAACCAGCCCCCACTACATCACTTAAAAGTTACAAGTTCTAATTTCATGTGGGAGTTATGGGGAAAGTTTGTCTCTACTATGATTATATCAGACTGATTTTATCCCCCTTGTCATACCTTTTTTTTTTTTTTTTTTCAGGCATAATTGGCACACTTCGTGGATATGTCTCTAATCTGCACAATTATCTACCTACACCGCTTTTCATATTAAAGGATCAGAATGTGCATTATGATAGCATATTCGTGAAAGGCCACAGTCTCTGTATGCAAGCTAAGAGTTTTGCTATCAGAAAAAGGGTATGCACTGGTTTTTACCTGACATTTCGTCTTTGGTGTAGCTCAGCACGTACAAGAAATATGAAAGAAGCAATCGTCAGACTCTTTTGCTGACAAATATTTAATAGAATGGCAGTAGCTGTAAGTGTTGGTGGCCTTGGCTCTGAATTGAAATGTCAGTACACTGTAATGTAGCCTCTATCTATTCACACACTTCAGAGAATGAAATCTGAGTGCTTTCCTTGTAACGACACTTCAACATTTATCAGTGCACACATGGACATGGTGTAGAAACAAATGGCACAAAAATGTTTGAATTATTGCAAGAGGTGTTGTGATATATTATTAGCTACATTTTCAAAGGTCAAAAAGCTATGCATATGGAATTACAGACTGTAAAGTACTACATGTTAGCCAAATTAAAACATTTTTAATAATATATACTTTGTTCCTCCACAGATGAAGTCTATATTCATCTTATAAATGATGTAATTACATTTTGGAGGAAAAAAATAATGAATTCTGAAAAAAAAAAAAAAAAAAAAAAAGAGCTGCCAAATTTTTGTACGTCTAGCAAAAAGAAGGCATTCCAAACAAACAGCCATCACATTACTGACATCTTGCTTTCTGCTTGTCTCTTCATCTTGAAGATGAATCACATTTTTCTGTATGGCATCCATCTCAAGAGTTAATTCCTGTTGATTCTTCTTGCTTAAACAGACTAAGAAACCAACAGACTGTTGGGTCTTACCAACAGTCCAGCACGTCAAAGTCCAGTCTGTGAACAGACTCCATATGAATCCACAGGGAATAGTGTCTGGGATCCCATCTATTTAGTCATTTGGGTAATAACAGATACATAATCGCTATCTTCCATGCTCTTGCTTCTGTTTGCACAACTGATCTACATGGTAATTTGCTTGCCTAGTCCACTCTTGTGTATATGGAAGTATTAACTTAGTTTCTGATTTGCATTTAAAAAAAATAATTTCATTGTTTCCCTGTACTCTCACCACACAATCACGTGCTTTATGGTTTATTTCAGTTTCTGTTATCTAATCTATCATACATTTTCACATTTCATCTGAGTTTCTAAATTTCTTCTGCTTCACGTCACCAGTGAAAACCTCTTCCTCTTCCTTTCTGGTTAATCTGGGTCAAAATCATTTGCCCTTTTTAATAAATTAATTTCATTTCTCATCTTATCTTCTACAGTGTGTTGTTTAATAAATTCTATACCCATGTCTTAACTAGGTCTGAATACTTTTAGACCTCTGGGATGTTGATATCACACTACCCATGTACAGATTGGACTCCTATGTGACAAAAAGTTTTAGGCTCCTACTGTCTCATCCCTGCTTGGTTTATTTGTCTTGAAATTACAAATTAACTCTGCTATGGCCATTCTTCTACCTGCTTCTTTATTCAGCTGTGTTATTGTGATAATTTAATAACTGAGTTTATTTTCTCTGCCCACTTCCTCACCTTCTCTGATAAAAGTTCCTATTATTATATTCTCCTGACTATACATTTAGTGTAGACTTTCTCTAGGAAAAGGTCATGAAGCAATCCAGCAAATTTCACTTTCCTATTACAACCCTTTCACCTATTACCAGTATAAATGCTTCTCCTCTGCCTTTTAAAAGATGTTTTATTTTGTTCAGCTGCATTAAAGTCAAAGATTTCAATGTACTGTTAAACAAAGGGCAGATGCTTTGAAATTCTTCCATATTGAATCTTAGTAGTAAAATCTGATATATTAATTTAATACCACTCTGTGGCCCAGGGAACAGACATAGATTATGTTGATAAAATATGTGCAGTTACCATGTCATCCTCTGTGCAGTTTTTTCTCCAATTTATTATGATGTATATATCGTCATATATCAGTGTGAAATGAAGAAAGACTGCTATAAGTTTCTCCTTGTAGAGGCCTTAGCAAAGTAGATTTTAAACCTTAGAGGTAATTCTAGATATTACCTCTTAAAACTAATAATAAATAATAAAAAGCAATACAAAGTGTATTCTTTGGCTCACTGAACAGTGATTATGTATGTGATTAGATTCCATTCTGTGCTGTCAACATCTAAGTGCCTGTAGGTTGACTATTCACAAACTATCTATGCATCTATCACAGTCAATGGATATTTGGGGACCTATTCTGTTTCTTAAATATAGGCACATAGTGTGATTTGACATGCTTGGCTGCCACCCTAACTTCTTTTTCATGTCTATTATGTGGCACTGGACAACAATATCCAGGCTCATTGGCTCAATGGATTACAAAGACTCCAGATTTAGGTGATCAATTTTAGGGATGGAGGAGTAACTCCAAACTCTGCTGTACCCATCTGGTAATATTTTCTTAAACTCCACAAAAAAAACAACAAAAAAAAAACCAAACAAACAAAAAAAACACACCAAAACCAAAACCCCAACCAAACTAGGAATAGGGGAAATGGGTAAGGAGAGCAGGGTGTGATAGGTGTAACAGCAGAAGTATGGCATGCCTGTATCCCTCTGGAGATCCAGCACAGTCTGGGCAAATACCTTAAGGCATCTCAAATGGCACATTTAGGTAACTAAATTCAACTCTACACTGCTGATCTTCATTGACTGTAGCAGGATGGGGTGGGTTGACCCCGGCCAGCAGCTTGCTCAATCTCCCTGTCCTCAGCAGAATGAGGAAGAGAATTAGAAGAGTAAAAGCAAGAAAATGGGTTGAGATAAAGACAGTTTAGTAAGCAAAAGAAAGAAAAAAAGAAAACTCAACATGTGATACAAAAGTGTTTACTCACTACCTTCTACCAACAGAGCAATGCCCAGCTGATCTCTGCTACCTTGGAAAGACTACACCTTACTTTTATTGCTGAAAATCCTATCATATGTGATATCCCTTTGATCACTTGGGGTCAGCTGTCCGATCTGTGCCCCCTCCCACTTTCTGCCCACCCCCAGACTACTCACTGGTGGGGTGGGGTGAGAAACAGAAAAGGCCAAGCACTGTTCAACAATAGCCAAAACATTATTGTGTTATCAACACTATTAGCCACACATGTAAAACACAGCACCATACAGGCTGCTATGAAGAAAATTAACCCAATTCCAGCCAGATCTAGTACACAGAAGCTCAGACAAATCTTGATCTCTAAAATCTGGAGTTAAATCTCACTCATACCCTCTTTTCTTTTCTTTTCTTTTCTTTTCTTTTCTTTTCTTTTTTCTTTTCTTTTCTTTTCTTTTCTTTTCTTTTCTTTTCTTTTCTTTTCTTTTCTTTTCTTTTCTTTTCTTTTCTTTTCTTTTTCTTTTCTTTTCCATATAAGCAGAGGTAAAATAATAAGATTAAACAGGAGTAAATTAGCGAAGTGAGCTGGGGAAGAGAGAAAGATAAGCAAGCTGCACCTGCCATACATATCATCAGTTTCCACCGGTTATGTCAAAAGAATAATAATCAATATTACATTTTAAAACAGAAATCGGTTATTTTAATTCCAGGTCACTGTCAGAGTGTGGCTATGTTGAACATAATTACATAATTCCTCCCATTTCAAACAGGAGCGAGGTAACTGGGAAGAAAGAGAGTTAGATTGTCTGGAGAAAAATATACGGTTACCAGAAAACTTCAGACCCTTCTGTGCCTTTTTCTGTATTTAAGAACTGTGAATTTTACCCCAGAACTAAGATTATTGTTAGATCGACAAATGGTACCAAAGTAATCTGCTCTCCTGACAAAAAAAAAGATGATTGCAGTAAGAGAAAACCACAACTTTTATTTGTCATGGTGAATATAACAGCTTGAGTGCTATATTCAAAAAGAAGCCTTTTTTAAAAAGACATGTTATAAAGACCATAATGACAACACAAAATGTAAAGGAATCAACCCATATATTTAGCAACCTTTATATCCTTGTCTCATGGTGTTTTTCTTTAACTCTGGACATGAGATTTTCATGACACTACTCCAAGTTTTCTTGCTTTTTTGTCTGAGCTTAAGCTTGTTGAGCACATCCTATACTGGTTTGTGTTGCTCCATTTCAAGGGTGGATGTGAAGAAAAAAATCCAACACACACTTTGCAGAAGCATTAATCAACATTTAGTTTGAGACATTCTAGGAGATTTAAAAACTGAGCAAGAATAGTGAAGAAGAGGCCGAAGTGGGAAGGGAAAGTCATTATTTATATAACTGAATGAAATGTGAACATATTTATTAGTTTCTTTCATCTCCAGAAAACCTTGTATATTACTAATCTTTGATGAGATTTATCTTAGATAACTTTATCTGTCTAAAAAGTAAGTAATTGTGTTAGCATTTGCCTTAGGTTCCTTGTAGTTTCAGTGAGAAAAATAATGTGTTTTCAGCTGAAGGAGACTATTCCTCACTCAGTAGGATCTCAATAAAATTCAGTCTGTCTGTAGTATATGTCTACCTATATAATTCAAACAATCAGGGCTTTCACAGTGTATCTTACATTTCTGTCTCTTCCGTCTGCCTTTCACATTTGTTTCCTTGGTAAGCACTCTCTCAATATCCAGAAATAATTTTAAATTCTTTATTCTTTATTTATAAATGTCACAGAATTGAGTCTTATTTTCCCAGTGAAGGTGGCAGTGTGATTCCAGCTCACCATCTGTCTCACAGATTAGTTTTGTGACAAAGTTTGTGACAAAGAAAATGTGATTAATGGCAAAACTATCTGGATTAGTGAACTTCAAGTGTTTACAAAATGTTGCTTTTAAAGATGATAAATATATATTCTATATAACACAACATAACTAGGTTTAATTGTGCATTTTAAAGGTGTATTTACATATTTCATCATTCTCACTGCTACATGGAAGTTGTAAATCAAAAGGAATCAGAAAGTATTGTTATAAGTATCTGTGATACATTATAATTTGCAAGTAAATATAATATTTTTGAAAAGTTTCTGCTTCTTAGCAAGGATTTATAGTCAGATCTTAACAGAAAGATGTCATCTTCATCTTTTCACCTGATGAAGTTGGTAAAAATTAGTTATATGTTTCAATGATCACCAAAACTCTAAAGAAAACATTTATTGATAGGTATGAAATTTGAGTTGAGTCCCTTTTGACATCTACCTGTCATGTGGTAGCCCAAGCATCTTTCCATCTACAGATAACAACAAGGTTGCATACAGATTTTAGGTACTAACCCTTATCCAGGACTATCTCATCTTGATTAGAATTAATCGCAAATATATTTAGCTGCTGAAAATTAGTAACCTAATTTAAACCTATCATTTGGCTTTTTTTTTTTTTCTTTTATAGGAAGACAGAGAAACCCCTCCAGAAGGTGTCTCACCCCATCTGAAGATAAACACGTAAAAGAGGTGGAAGGAGTCATCCTCTGCAAGGTTCTATTTCTTCCCTATGACTATGGAGCAAGCCTGTATAACTGTGAAAGGAATTAAACAATGAAAGGAGTTCTACCCATTGAGATCCAAGCGTGAGAGTACAATATAACTCAAGGAAGAATGTGTTGAAATACCTGAGCAGCACAGGATGGGATTTATGTCCAAGTTTAGCCATCTATTCTAAACTAGCCATCCAAGTTTTGTCTGTAGACAAAGCCACTGATATTTCCAGTGACTTACTTCTGAGGTGGTGTTTTACAATATGAAAATACTAAACCCAGTGATGGCGTCCAAGTAATTTTGAAATGTGGGTATACAAAAACATACTGGTATGGATTTAACACCTAGGGGATTGCTTTATCTTCCAGAATGCACAGCTGACATCTAACAAGATGTTCTTTGCATGGATCAATTTTCTTCCCCAAGTAAGTAACAATCTGTGCTTTTCTCCTTTGGCTTCAAGGAAGAGTAAGCAGTATCAGTGGTGCAGTATTCCAAGGAATTTGCATCAATGAATACCTACACTGATCTAATCTTTCAGTTACTTAAGGAATATTAAATTAGATACCCTTTATTATAATTTTTATATAGAACAGTGAAAAATTAAAAAGTCATATAATTTTCTAGGGTAAAATACATCTAGGTCTAAGTGTAGGCATAGGCATAGGTGTAGTCATGTAAGGCCTGTATGGCCTTCACTGTATGACTCATATTTAAGTATTTTATTTTATAATTTTACACACACACATGCCCAGTATTCAAGTACCAGTTTAGTATATCTTGAACTAGGATGTGAATATTATGTTTGTCCATGTGAATATCTTCTGTACTAGATTTTTGAAAACAAAGACTGTCATTAAACACCTCCCATCACCATTCAATATCTAAGAAATTTGAGCCAACTTTATTTTAATTCTTCAGGGCACAGTTTCAAAAAATACCCAACCCCCCAAAAAAAATCTGCCCAATAAGCTAACATAACCAAGACTGATTTATTTTTTAACTCACATTAGCTAATCTAATTTCTTCAAATAGTAATCTGAGTGTAATACAAAAGAAAATCTCAACATTTTATACTTTTACATAATCAGTGTTCTTTATTCATGGAAAATTGTTCTAGTTAATGAAAGATTCACTATCTATTTATAATTTCAGGCAGTAGAACAAAACATCAAGAGTAAAAAAATAGATTAAATGATGTTGTTTAATCATCATACTTAAGAAAATATCTAGACAAGATGAATGAGTACGAAATCACTATTTGTGTGGGGGCTATGGACAACCACTGTGACCAAGAGAAACATAGTTGGGCAAAAAAATTCAGTTGCAGCTTATGCAGTGTGACATCTGTCTAGAAGCTAGACCAAATGCCAATGTAAAGAGGGACAACATTCATAACATTAATGAAAATTAAATTTTCATACTAGATTCCCAGATCTGATTCACTCCACAAATGGGAATCTTGAAAAAGCATCTTCATGTCAATTTCTATGAATTTCACCTAGCCTGCTGAAGTCCCTGATTTACTTGCACAGTAGAGATCCAGATTTGGCCCAGTGTTTCTGGTTCAGAACTGAATTGCAACTGTTATTGGCTGAGACAGAGTTACCAGCAAGCACTGGACAAGTGAATCAATTCCTTCATCATGATAAAACCTTTTCTGTAACTCAACAACAATGAAGTATTGTTGGGATTCAAGAGGACTTTCTGCAAGAGAATGGACATGTGAGCAATCCTGTGTGAGAACAAGAGTGATAAGAGCCTCAGCCAAGCAAGAATGCGATAAGTATGCGACCCTGAATGAGGGGGGAGAAACTTGACAAGACAAACAACCCCCGGAAGGGGTTGGGACGGAAGAGGAAGTTCCACAAGGCAGGAAGCCTGGCAAGGCTGATGTGGCACTTTTTATCCAATCATAAGAAGGTTTAAAGCGCGGGCTAAGTGAACTGTCCAATCTTGAGCACTTGTACTGCATGTTACTCATGTGTGCGGGAGAACATTATAAAAGGGCTTTCTTAGTTGTAATAAACGGGCATTGCTTGATCACATTGGTCGTGTGTGTGCTTAGCTCTCCCGCAAAGTATTCAGAACATCCAATAGTCTGATTATCTCCATACAAAACCAGTTAAAATTGGGGAGGTTGTTTTTCAATTTTCATTTTCAGAGCTGTTCTTATGAAACTCAGAAACATCATTTAAAGTCTGCTGAAATACGCTTTGAAATTAAGGAACAATAAGGCTTTTGCTGGATTTTGATACATGTTAATATTTTATTATAATTAATTCATTGTTTTATGCAATCACATAATTTAATTTTCATGGCAATATTTCAGGTCATTAGATATCCTCAAATTTAGTTTTAAAGAGTGAAGTTTGTGTTGAATACACTGCAGTAGTGAAATATTAGTCTACTTAGGGTTTATATATGAAAAACGTTGTTTAAGGAAAATAGGAAAATTTGAGATCTAAGTGAAGTAAATATCTGCAATGAATATGTGCAGCACTTGAGCACTTACAACATCAATTGTTTATAACTAAAGCAGCTATATTGTGTCAATAATAAATAAACATCAACATCACTTGTAAGGAAATGCATGTAAATTAAGATCTATGGATTAATGTGTACCCATGGAGCTTCAGTGTCAGAAAAGTACCCAGTTTATCACACTGCAGAGCTACCAGAGAGACAAGAATTTCCTGCTATCAAACAACAGAAAACAAGGAGAATCACATGAAAAAAACCTCTAACTGCAAACAGAAATAAACAAAAACAAACCCTTTTGCCATTCAGTTTGAGAAGGCAAATTTCAAGCAGTAGTGAAGCACAAAGTGCTCATTTTCTTATTGCAGATAATTTCATGTGATCTTTTGAACTGCATCACCAATTAGCAATTTCCTACCTTCTATGGCTCCTGGGATGAAGAGGCAGACATATTGATCAAAATGTTAGTAAAGCATCAATTGGCAAGAGATGTCTGAGTGGTATTTTAACACTCTCCCTTTTTCATCAGATGGAGGGGGAGGTGGGAAGAGAAAGAGGATTCCTGACAGACCATCATTTTACTGAAATAAACAAATATATTCTCCTTCACTCCTTCATAGATAAGCCAGCAAGTAGAGTTTAGAAAAATAAAATCTATTCATTACTTTTGTCATGTAAAATATTATAGGAGAGAAGAAATTTTAAACCATGTTTTGTAGGATTTTGCACTTCAAAAAAGTTAGTAACATAGTTTTAAAGATAAAAATTACCCATGATTAA
Source organism: Athene cunicularia (assembly GCF_003259725.1). Lineage (NCBI taxonomy): Eukaryota > Metazoa > Chordata > Aves > Strigiformes > Strigidae > Athene > Athene cunicularia. The sequence goes on along the minus strand of NW_020799091.1, from coordinate 53,074,601 downwards.
ACAGTGGGGGAAAATATGACTTTTTCTATTGCTCTGAATTCAGAGACAGAAACCAAGTACAGAATGTAACCCAGCCTCCCAACAATGTCAGACTCTGCAACCCTGTAGGCTCAAAATATATAGTCTTCTCATTGCTAGCAGCCCTCAAGGTTTCCTGGGCTTTGTGTAGGATATTCTTGGGTCTGCTTGGAGAGCAACTATAGATGGCTGTTGCTGAACTTGTTTTAGCTTTAGCTTAGCTTTGTACAATCATGTGGTGCAATGTTTTTTGTTACAATTTTGATACATTGCCATAGCTAACCAATTGTAAAAAAAAATAATATCATTTATTCTGTGTAGTTATTACACCATGAACTTCAAGAGTCATCAACGCCCAGTAACAGCTAGGCCCACCTGAGTCACAGATTCCTACCTACTATGACACCTTTCTCACTTCTTGCATAGCATCTTGTGTTGAGGACAGATAATAAGGTAACTTTCCTGGCCAGTTTTCAAATGGGTATTGTTGAGATACTTCTGATAGGGAACTTCTGAACATACAGATTGGGGGTACTTTAAGTGCCCACTGAGAACAAAGCAGTATTTACCTCCAGTTGTTTGTTAAACCAACAGAAATGCAACCAGCACTAGAGAAAAGTCTGGTAATTCAGGCATCAGAGAAAGCAATCCCTGCAAGTGCTTTAATTGTCAATGTGTTAAGTACCTGCTATTTGTTAGGTACTTTAACAGAACTAATGAACTCAACTCTGTATAAACCTTGGTGATAAACTCCCCAATAACAAGAGAGGGAAATTCAGAGACCAATTAATCCTGTCCCAAGAATGTCCATTCTCCTAATTGTTTATACAGGGAGGCTACACAAGTAATTAAAGACTGGCTGCCTGTTCTTGTGATTATTAGTTAAGTATTATATCCATAACAAAGAGTATTCAACATTCAGTGTTGCCTTCATTCATGAACGGGTGTTTGTTTCAGTACGCTTTTGAGTGCCACTGTGTGCATTTTACAATCAAACAAACAAACATTTACAAACAAACAAACAAACAAACAGCTTTTCCAAAGCTGGCCAACTGCTAATTTTATTACTTATATCACAGTATCAGTATTAGCTATGTTTTCTCTGTAGACAGAGGGAAGAATATAGCCTCTAGCCCAGAGATTTTTTAGTACTTTTTATTAGTATTTTGCTAGACTCAGACAGAGTTTGCAGAAATGCTTCCTTTTTAGATTTTTTGTTTCTACAGAACTTCTTCTAATGCTCTGAAACAGAAAGGTTTTGCAGTTCTGATGCTGTGCTGTAAGCACCTGAATTTATAGGAATCAATGTGACAAGAAACTAGTTTTTGTATATATTATATCAATAAATTAATGCCAGTAAAAATATGCCCGAGTTACAAAGTTTAAATCAGAACCTTGATCTTCCCCATGTTCAAAAGGTTGTGATATAATCTTTTAGGGCAGTCTTATCTCTGTCCTTAATAACAGTATGATCGATCTGGAAGCAAGAAAGCTGAAATTTCTTTTCATGAAAGAGTGAAATCACAAAAGTAGCAACACTACCCAGAAGCTATTCATCTGTCAATCGTCTGCAAGGAAATATGAAGTCAAATTCATAGTATTACTAGAGTGAAATTATACAGAAAGAAATTTGGCAGAAAGTTCTGTCTATAAACTTAAGAAACAGAAGAGAGATTAATTCACATTAAGAAAATTTGCTATCATCTGACGAATGTTCATAAAGTTATCAATTATCAAATTTAGGAATTTTCCAATTCTGATTTATAATTTCTAAATACAAAATATCTTTCTGCATATGGAACTTTTTTATTCTTTCTGAAAAACTTCATGCATCTGTAATATGAATGATATTTAATTTGTTCAACAAAAGCATAATATGAGTTTTTGACAGGAAAAATCAGACAGCATAAGGTGGAGGCTTATTAACAGAAAGTAATTATAAATATGAGAAACACAGTAGCAAAAGAAATGGGGAAGATTTAGTCCACAGAAGAAAAAACTGTGCTTGTACTATTTCTTATTTTTATTTTTATTATTAAGTAGTCTATCTGAAGAGACTTCAAACCCAAGAAAATACTATAAAATAATTTTCCTCTCATTACTTTCACCCAGTAAGCTCAAATTGTACTGCTTTTTTTTTTTTTTTTCTTTTTTTTTTTTTTTTTTCTAGATATGCATAAGCAAAGATTTAATTTTATAAAGCTGGATAGACAACAGTTTGAAACATTAAATATATTCTTGTATTTAATTTCATATTCTGACAGATTCATATCAGAACATTTAGCCAGAACAAAAAGGGAATGACTGATTTAAACATACTTGTTACATTACTAAGAAAATACTAAAAATACTAAAAAATTAAGATTATTCACACTGTATCCTGTTAAATTTAATTCTCTTTTTCCCTCACTAATATTTTATTTTTTTAAAGTTGATTATTTACTTAGTTTAGAAAAACTAATTTTAACAGTAATAATTTGCAGCAAATATATAACTTTCAAGTAATAAAACACATACTCAGTAAACCTTTCCACATTTACTGACATATTTTCATAAATATTAAAAATTACAGATTACCAAAGAAGAACATTTTAAAGCGAATTCTGTTTTTTAAAATGCATATATAAAATACACGTGGAATAAAAATGCACTGTTACTACAAGAATACTGCTGTTCTTTGGGGTTCCAGCACTTTCCCCAGAGATAAGAAAATAATTTTGTGTCTTCATTTTATTACCTCACCTGTTTCTTCCTCATTTCATTCTATTTCTTTTCTCATTTTATTATGCTGTAGAAAAAAGTAATCCCCTTTGTATTATGTGTCCAGAACATTTACAGATGCATTCAGAATTCTTTTTACAGCACCTTAAGGATTTGACAGTGTTTTATTTCTGCTATTTTAAAAACAATTCTTTCAATATCTGGCAGATATTCTGCTGATCAGATTCAAACAAGATGAATAAAAATATTCCCTCTGTTGCAATGACTTACAAGTTTTATCGCCTAACTCAATAAACTCAGAATATATCCTGTATGTTATTGGACATCGGTGAGCTGTATGATATGAAGCGTTTTCTCCTAGCTAGTTTTATATTAGCCAGTTTAGAGACAAAAGTCCTATTTTACCATCCTGGTGACTTTTATTTTATTTAAACTAAACAATATATTTGAAAAGTATAATGCTGGAAAATTTGGCGACCTACTTTTAAAGATTAACAGTTACCTACAAGAGTAATAATTAAAATGAGAAAGGGCTGACATACTACTAATAATGGTTTTTTTTTCTTTTTCATATATCACTCTACAGTGGGTCCCAAACCTAAGCACAGAATAAGATTTAATTCCAAATTTACCCCCCCTTAAAAATCTGCTTAGAAAGTAATATTTAATGTTAACTCAATATGCCGTCAGTTCACAAAATGATGGCTTCTTCTCCCTGGCACATTTTTAAAATGGAATTTTTTTCATTAGACATATATATTAAGGCAACTGTTACCAAGAAGTGCACCTCAACAAAAATCTGTCAGTTATATAAGGGCCTGGAAATGTGGATGTTTGTACATCAGTTTCTGATTATATCGTCTCCAAAGTTGATTACTACGTTCTTGTTCATCGGGCAATAGTTAAAAAAAAGAGTTTAAAAATCTAAATAAACTTACTACTTTCCCATTTCAAAAAAACTTAATGAAGTCAGTAAGAATTATAGGCTGGTAAATCCCACCTTGATCCTTGGGAAAGTGATGGAATAACTAATCCTGGAAAAAATTTCTAGGCACAAAATTTCTTGGCCAATCAGGAATAGTCAGCATGGATTCACCAAGGAAAAATCATGTTTGACCAACCTGATAACCATCTGTGATGAAGTTACTGGCTTTGTAGATGAGGGGAGAGCAGTGAATATTGTCTGCCTTGACTTCAGTAAGGCTTTCAGTACTATCTCCCATAAGATCCTCATAGACAAGCTGATGTAGCATGGGCTGGGTGACCAGACGGTAAGGTGGACTGCAAAATGGCTGACAGACAAGTCCAGAGGGGGGTGATCATGGTAGTCCAGTAACTAGCTGTGTACCCAAGGAGTCAATACTGGGTCCAATCTTGTCTAACATATTTTTAAATTATCTAGATTAGGGGGCAGAGTATATCCTCAGCAAGTTTGATGTTGATGAAAAACTGGGAGGAGTGGCTGATACACCAGAGCATTGTGTTGCCATCCAGAAGGACTTTGACACTCTGGGTTGACAGAATATTGTCACATTCAAGGGAAAGTCTAAAATCTTACACCTGGGGAGGAATAAGTACATGTATATTCTTGAGGCTGACCAGTTGGAAAGTAGCTTTGCAAAAAAGGATCCTGGGGTTCTGATGAGTACCAAGTTGAACATGAGCCAGCAATCTGCCCTTTCCACAAAGAAGGGCAACTACCTAAGGCTGCATTAGGGAGAGTGCTGCCAGCAGGCTGAGGGAGGTGATCCTTCCCTTCTACTCAACAATAGTGAGGTGACAACTGGAGTGCAGGGTACAGTTCTCGGCTCACCAGTGCAACAAGAGGAACATGGACACACTGGAGACACTGCAGCAAACAGCCATAAAGATGGCATTGAAGGACTGGGGTGTCTCTCCTACAAGAAAAGACTGAGAGACATGGGACTGTTCAGCCCAGAGAAGAGGCGGATCAGAGGGATCTCATCAATGTGTACATATATCTGAAGGGAGTGTTCAAGGAAGAGGAAGACACGCTCTTTTCAGTGGTGCCCAGTGACAGGATCAGAGGTGATGGGCACAAACTGAAACACAGGAGGATCGCTCTGAACATCAGGAAATACTTTGTCACTGTGAAGATGATCAAGCACTGGTACCGGTTACCCATGGAGGTTGTGGAATCTCCATCCTTGGAGATATTCAAAAGGTGTCTGCACATGGTCCTGGGCAACTGGTTCTAAGTGGTCCTGCTTGAGCAGGGGGGGTTGTACAAGATGACCACTAGAGGTTACTTTCAACCTTGACCATAAAACTGTCCAGTCTAGAAGTGGAATAAGTTCTGTTTGTATTTATTTATTTCTCTCTATTCAGCTGATCTCCTTGTTACACCCAGCCCTCTTTCAGTCCATCAAGCTTTTTATAAAGGTGAGTGTGTCTAGAAACATGATGCAGATGTCACAAAATTAATTTGGAAGTCTTCCTTTCATTCAGGTCTGTTCATTTTTTTGCAATTAGATTTTGTCAGAAATTGGATAGTCTTCCTACCCCATCCATTTAAGAGTTAAAAGAAAAGTTCTGACTTCTAGTATATATTCATTAGACTGCAATTTTTCCTTCTCACGATTTCAGTGTGAGATGAAAGGTGAGATGATATTGCAAATAGCTGAAGGAAAGATTAGCATTATCTTTTGATGTTTGGTGGGGGTTTTTTTGTTTTGTTTTGGTGGTTTTGTTTTTTTTTTTTTGTGTTTTTTTTTTTTTTTTTTTTTTTTAAACTCAGAATACATTTTTGAAGGGAATTTTCCAGCCATCCCCTTTACTTGGCTTTAGTTCAGTTGGATGAAATGGAACTGGAGGAGTCACTCCAAGAGTGCATCTAAAGCACTCCAACAGCTAATCATCATTCAGTCTACAGAACCAGACTTGAGTTAGACTAAACCCACTCAAAAGTGTATAGTGCTGGTCCTGAAAAATAAATGTTTTTCTCTACAAATTTCCTTTTAGCAGGCCACATTAATTGCTCCATAGCAAAGTAGTATTCCACAAAGGTCAAAAGAGTGGTTGCTGCCAGGCTCAGAGGAAAGGTTAGGTGGGTCATGACTCTTAGTCATCTGTGAATAAAAGGGCAGACTATTAACTATTTTTGTAAGAGATCCTAAAGAAACATGTTTTATATCACAGTTCAGAAATGAAGGTTAAAGGTTATTTTATTTTTACATAAATTTACATTCCTAACCACTGCTGACCTGGGCTAGATTTCATGGAGACCCCTACAGATAGTGGCATCATGTTCTCCTCTTACTGGCTTCTTGGATCATCTAGGGATTCTACTTCTGCTAAACCACAATAATCCAATTTAGGTATTCTGTAAATAACTAATATTTTTCTCTTGGAAATAGATGACCAGATTATCATGCATCTGCTTATTTTTATATGTCATATTCTTAACTGTACCTGCTACTTGACTGTGCACTTGAACTCATTTGTGAAAATATAGTGATCTAATTTACCCAAGAGAACCATTTATTTCAGTCTCTTTATAATGAGCATTACAGGAAGATCCCTGTAGGGAAAACACCAGGGAGAATTTCCCACCAGGAAAATTTTCTCTCATTTATGACATATGCTGTTTCTATATCATAAGGTATTATACAGAAGATGGACCAAACCTGAAATAATAATGAATTACAGACTGAGCCAAATTTAAAATGCATAGCGTTGTTATACAAGAATTCTAATGTAATTGTGCATACACTACATACTCCCATGGTGGTAACACTGGTAAAAAATATTCTGTCTTCTTCACAGATATCAGTGAAACAATATTCTGTGTCTATATTACTTTAAGAATCTGAAGACCTTATCTATCAAAATGTCACAAATTCATGCTGTTATAAACCTCTTCCATTAGTCATATTTAACAGTAAAAATAGTTAGAACTTTGGAAAATTAAATAATATAGGGGGTTTTTTTTCAGTGCATTTTGGTCTCATCTCTACTACTGAAATCCTTTTGATTGCAATGTTTATATTATTTTGCATGTCAAGAGTCAATGACTGCTCAAATACAGACTATAACCATAAGTTCTCAATAATTTCCCACTCTATTTCTTTTGATTTACTGTGCTGCACAATCTAGCTGGCTTCACTCTATACTATGTTTTCACCTCCTAGATTTAGATCTTCTAACCTTCTCCTGCTAACTCTCTCATATTTGTTAACACATTACTTTTTCAGAGTTCAAATTCTTTCCAAATGCTCATTTAGAAAAAAAAAAAAAAGAGGGGGGGAAGACCTTATTTTCACAATTAATTACAATGTATCCCTTTCTCACTGTCTATTGCTCCTTTTGATACTTTAATTTCTAAAATATAATGTCAAATCTTCTGGTAAGATCATGCCTTCTTGTTCTATAAAGAATGCAAAACACCTGTGAAACTTGTACTCACATGTAAGTGTCTAGAGAACAAATAACAAACAGGGCCTTCCACATTTCTCTGTGATTTTTGTGGTTTTCGCTTTGGTAAGGTCTGATATGAAGACATGGATAATTTATTAAAAAACTGAAATAATGTAAAGTCTTAATTTTTAAATAATTTTTTAAATGTATTTTTAAAAAAGGTTTAAAAATTACTTTGCTTCTGCTTCTTAATCTTTCAGACTGTTTCCATAACTACAGCGTATTGCAAATTAATTTGACTTCTGATTTCCAAACTTATAGTTTATAATAAATCCAAGAACAGTACATTATTATATGTACAGCATTTTTAAAGTCTTACAGTATATGTATATACACATGTGTACATATAGGTATATATATTAAAAAATATATAAAAATAACTCCATAGTTTGTAAGTAAACTGCTTAATTGTATGTTTTATGATTATTTTTATATACTTCTGGATCTCTGGTATTTAGATATATGTTCAAATTTCCTATTTGACCTTAATGTCATCTGTCAATCTACTCTATAACAATTAATGTAGAAATATACTGTTAATATTCAGTTATGTTCTAGAAAAATTAATTCCCCTCTGTACTTTCAGTCTAGCGTTACTATGAATTCTACTTTACTTTCAGTTTAGAACTAAAAATACATTGACCATTTTTTCAAGTATTTTACCTCCTTTTATTTAACCCTTGTGATCTAAGCATTATGTCAGAGCACACACATGAAATAAATAAATAAATAAAATATCATACTGAAGTTCTTGTACCACAGTATTGCCCCATTTCTGAAATTAGGTTTTCAGATTCTGAAACAAAGACTATATAGTTTCTTTTATCTAGAAAAACAAACAAACAAATTACAACTCAATGTTCTTTCTAGTGGGTAATTAAATTGTACATAATAGATTTTCATTCGTAAGAATGTGACTTCCTAGGAACAAGTAACTGTAACAAATACTTGATATGAGTTCAATCTCCTAGGCACTCCTGTTGTTACCTCATTCCCACATTCCTCCTTATTGACAAAGATCAGAGGACAGATGCATCCTATTATTTGGTAAAAGATGCATGATCTCAACTCTCTGTTAAATCCTCATCATTGTCACAAGCTTGTTTGTTCTACTGAAAGACAATACATGACTCATTTTTTTCTCTGTGTGCAATAAGGGGGAATATGTCACACAGCAAATGCTTTTGCTAAATCTCAACAGAAACTCACATAACTATAACAAACCTGCAAAAGAATAGTACACAAAAAATCACTTTCTGAAACTGCTTTTTTCTTGTAATTTTTCTACTCCCTGCAATGATAAGAAACTAGCAGAAAAGATTCACCCACATTCACCTGTGCATGGTTCATCATCTCAGTGATCCTTTTCCCAGTCCTTTGGGTGGTCCTGCAGGCCTGAGAAAAATGTAGTTTTTGAAGAGGCGGAATAGAACAGGCTGCAAAGTATCTTTCTTCTCCTTCCACAGGAACTGAACAGTAATATATGCATGCCAACATTTTTTGTTTTACTGAAAAGTAGTGCTGAGAGTGGCCGACTGTAGAGAATTGTATGGTTTGGTAAATTTCTGTTACTAAAAAAAACCCAAACTCAAACCCCCAAAATACTTGAGAAAAGCCTTTGGACTGGGTCTGGCAGTGTAGATGTACTTCATGCTGGCAGGAAGGAAGCCCATCGGGGAGGGGTTCATCAGGGATTCCTCAGGAACTGACAGATGTTCTGTTTCCAGTTCCAGAAAGAAAAAAAATGGGAGTAGTGAGCTGTGCTCTCCCAAAGAGAGCGCCACACTTAGTCTCATAGTCTTAAGAATGTAGGAATTGAGCAATTTCATGGCCTGTATAAAAGAACTTAGAAGGGCACATATAACTGAAGTACTAAGTGCATTAAACACCGTCAGCCACGAAAATGTTATATTAGCTGACATATGCAATGTGCATGATGCATGATGACTGCCTAGACTTGAGGAGAGTTTTCAAGATTGTTTCTATTGGTGGTGCCTATAACAGAGAGAGACTAAAGAATCAGGGGATCTGCTGCCAGAACAAATATGAAGAAAGAAGGTGGAAAGTAGAGCAGCAGTCTTCTACTCTTCTTTTTCTTACAATGCTTAGGATTATAAACAAGGGATTGCTGCAGAGCTTTCCATTATCTTTGTAGCTACATCCAGTCTGTGATGTTCACAATGTACTTCAACAGCAAAAGAGGGTAAATTATTTTCAAAAAAAGAAATGTTCCTTTTACCAAAAAAAAAAAAAAAAAAGTATTTTCAATTAAATCCAAAATTACCATTGTAAAAAACAAAATGTGCAGGTGATGGGCTCTTTTTAACCTTAAAGATTTGAAATATTCATTGAAGCATAAATCAAGAGACCCTGAGGTTACCACAATAAAAAAGGAATGAAATAGCAAAGAGAATTCTTCAGAGCAATGCTTTCTTCATGAAATAGTTTACATGTTTCCTTAGGCATTTTATTTTGCTGGTAGGACAAGCTGTACAAGTGAAGTAAGAAGTGTGATTTTGCAAATTGTCTCTAATTGTAATGCTTAGAGAATAACTCGTTGCCTATCTCTTTGCATAGAATCAATTACTATTTTTACCTTGCTAACTTTCTCTTGCTGTGCTTGATAATGTATCACGTATATTTATCCCTTCTGGAGTTCAGCTTAAGATATACTGCGTTCTTTACTGTATTGTGCTATGCTGAAGTGTACTGGATGTTAATGAGATATGTTATCGTCGCTCATCCAGACAGATTATTGCAATGTCTATATTGTACTATTGTTGCATTATGATTTTGTCTTTTTATTTTTCATTAACATTATCCAAAAGTGTCAAGCAGACATCATAGTTCTAAAGTCATGACTGAATTGTTTTAAGGTTTTAGAGGCTTAACTTTTCTTTAACATTAAAATTATATAAAATACACAAACAAATGAATAGTGGTGAAAACATTAGGTCTCATTGGGGACAGCTAAAAGTCCTAATTACCAGCTGCAGAAACCTTGCTTCATGAAGCTTTCTCCAGGACTTTGAGAATCTGAACTTCATCAATGCAAAGAGATTTAGTTTCAACAGGAAATAGAGATGCAGCTCCCACTGGCTCCACCTAACTTATAGTAGGATTTGCCAACCCATTTCTAAGGAGATCCAAAACTCAGGTCTCCACTCTTGAAAAACACAAGGTTACTACACAACATTTTGGCTGTGTCGGGACCATAAGGCTGCCTTTTCAATGAGAAAGAGCGGAGTCAGAAATGGCAACAGAGAACACAGCTGTCTGAATATAGGAGTGAGTTTCACATACTTGCAGTTGCAAGTTCAGAGGCTAAATCCAAGTGAGCCACCATTTTAAAAATACCCCTCTCTTATCCATCTTTGTACCATGAGGGCTGCAATGGCACTCCTTGGTACTCCATTTTCCCAGTTATGTTCAACATGTCAAACAATATAAGGTTGTAACTAATTTTAGATTTTTCAGAACCAGAGCCATATACCAGCTTCTTTCATGGACTTCGATAACATAAAAGAAAGGAAATCAGAAGGAACAGAAAATGAATTGGTGTTCTTGTGAAACAGTTCTAGACATGAGAGGTGTGATTCTCTCATGATATTAAAATGGGGTAAATGGGACTTCAATGTAGAAGAGAATTAAGGCATACATACAAAAATCATTTTGATCACTGCCCAACTTTAGAAACAATTTTGAGACTCTTTCTTCCAACAGATAATTAGCATAATTATTTTGAAGAGCTACTAATATCTGACTCAAGAAACATACCGTGTGCTTCACTGCTCATTTGCTAAAAACATGATGACAGCCCACACCTCTTAGCCTATTTAACAGCTACTCTGGCTTGAAGTTTGCTAGTATCATGCACAGGAAAAAAGTTAGAAATAGTTTAATAAGAAGACAGGCTGGGGTGATCAGACCCAGGGCTTGGCCAGAAGAGTATCAATCAGCAGTTTGTTTAGATGCACCTGGTCATATTTATCCCCTCTCCTCCCATATTTCTTGTCTTCAATCTACCTTGACTCCTCCTTCACCTTGCTTTTGGTCTTTCCAGTAAGCATCCCATAATAAGTTTTGTTCAATCCAACAAGCTCCTTCAGTTATCCCAGGATACTTTGACCTTTTCCCATGAGATTCATTGTATTCATGCTTTCCCTTTTCAACAGTTACAAAGTTGTGGTTGAACCTCCTCAAGGTTTCGGGTGACTCCTTCAAAGGCCTGTCAGGAAGGGATCTGGTAGCTCTGAACTTTTCTAGCCTCTCTGTTACCTCCTAGTTCTTAGAGTTTCTGTACCTAACTGCTTAATTTCTTACTTCTCATGCTTCATGCCCTGGTTGTTTACACTGAGTAGACATTCACAAGCTAGACTCACAAACCAGATAACCTTACATTACACATAACCTTATGTGCAGTGTAACCTTATCTGCAGCTGAGGCTGCAGATCTCCCTGCTCACCTGTTGAGACTTGATCATTTACTCAAATTACATACCACAGGGCAGTGTTCAAAGAGAAATCCAATTTAAATAAAACCAAGTCAAGAGAGTTAGTGAAATAAGCAACATTTTCCACATGTCCAAAATCCATACAACATGGAAAAAAAACTATAGAAGGGTTCCCCAGAGTGAGTTCCAATTAATTTTTCAGTATCTAGACATTTTATAATTTCGAAAAGAAAAAATTTTGACTGCTTTGTCAATGACTATTTGGTTAACAAACCTATATAACAGGTCACAAAGAAACTTTTCCATCTCATTAATAAAGACAGCTATTACATCATGTATATCTCTTTTTTTAATTGAATATTTATTTCTAGTGTGTAAGTATCAGTTTTGTGTAGAATTCTAGCAGCAGTAGAAAAGTAGATACTATTCTTCCGTTTAGGCTTTTGTACGATTATAAGGTTTCTGTGGCTTCTAAATGGAAGAAGCTAGAATCAAAGACCTGGAACATTTCCCTGTTATTAAATATATATGAAAATCCTCACCTGCACGTATCTACCCCCACATTCTCATGTAAGAGCACCTAGCTGAACACAGAAGTGGAATTGACTCTTGGGAGCCCTCTGTTACTATAGAGCTGAAAGAGGCAAATATTGTGTTTTCTCCCATGAGAGAATCATTTATGAGATATCAAAAACATAACACACAACGGGAATATTTCTACAGCAGGGCATGTGTAGGAGCAGAGCAGAGAAAGAGAGAGCACTACTTAACAGTGCTTCATTAAATCCATTCTCTCACAAAGTGAGGTTCTAAGTAAAAATATATGGACTGCACAGAAAAAAAAAAAAAAAAACAAAGTGAAAATGTACAAAAGATCGCATACTGCAGATTACTGAAAACAAATCCTAAAGGTTGTAAGAATTAGCCATATAAAGAAGAATAGTAAATAACCAGGGAAAAACAGGCATAGTCTATTATAGCTATGTTTATAAACGTCTATGGCCCTTAAATATAGGGGCATGGGCTGGCTTGTGTCCAAACTGCTTAGAGCTAGCCCCTGCAACTAGCCTCACCTTCAGAGAGCCGACTGAAGATGTACAAAATAACATTATAAACCTAAGAATTAAGCAATGAAGATGATCAGGGGTTCATCTTTTAATACTGCCTCCTGAGTTTTGGGGTTTGTTTGTTAGTCCAGATGAGTCTAAAATGCTAATCTTAAAAGATTAAGAGGAAAAAAAAAAGATGGTGTATGAAAAGAAAATGCCTTTTTAAAGCAACCATGCTTCTCATGAAACTTAACCCTTCTATCAGAGTCTGAAATGAAAATATCCTGTTTTGAAATAAAGAAGGGAAATGACAAAAAGGCACCACAAAAGATGCAAATAGAATACTATAAGCTCCAGATATAGTTTTTTACAGTATGGGGTGAAACTCCAAAATATAACCTATCTTTAAATATTTTGACCCTGTGGAAAGTGCTGTTTTGTTTTTAACAAAGGTGCAGTAGCACTTTCTAGGTTTTGGTTTTTTTGTTTTTTTTTTTTTCACTGAAGTTGCAAATGCAGAGATATGCTCTGCCACAATAAGAAATCTTTATTAAGGCCAGTTGAAAATGCAACATTTCAGTTTATTTTAATAAAATATGAAGTTTTCCAAAGAAAAATATCAAGAAGCATGTCATTTTTTTCAAGCAGTAAATAATATTTTAAGCCATTACAGATTACTAGCTTTTACTACTATTTTTTTCAAGTAACACGGTTGCTCCACATAGCACATGCATAATAGTATCTTTATCTGTTGATTTACAGTAAATTTGACAATCAGTCTATGACTTCTACCTCCAATATCAATTTTTATGTGTAATAAATAATTTCTAAAGCTATACAAACTGTTAAATTTTACTAATTGGTACATAAATTATATTTACTTTTCCAAAATAGAAACAACAGCACTGCCAACCACTAAAAACTCCCCAATATGGAATATGTTTATATATGTATTTTTGTGTCCTGATTTTGGCTGGCATACAATTAATTTTCTTCCTAGTAGCTGGTATAGTTCTGGGTTTTGGATTTAGGATGAGAACAATGTTGATAACATGCCAATGGTTTAGTAGTTGCAGAGCAGTTTTTATACTAAGTCAAGGACTTTTCAGTTTCTCATGCTGCCCAGCCAGCAGAGGCTGGGAGTGCACAAGCTGAGAGAGGACACAAGCAGGGACAGCTGATCCAAACTGGACAAAGGGGTATTCCAACCATGTGATGTCATTCCCAGTATACAAACTGGGGGAGTTAACTGGGGAGTACCGGGGCTCAGGGATTGGCTGGACATTGGTCAGCAGAGGTGCACAACTGTACTGTACATCACTGGCTTCATAAATTCTATTATTATTATTATTATTATTATTATTATTATTATTATTATTATTATTATTATTAATATTATTAATATTATTATTATTGTTATTATTATTTCCCCTTCTTTTCATGTCCTATTCAACTGCCTTTATCTCAAGTCAAAAGTTTTCTTTTTGTTTTCTCCAGTTCTCTCCCCCATCCCACCAAGAGGGAGGAGAGTGAGGAAGTAGCTGTGTGGTACTTAATTGCTGGCTGGAATTAAACCATGACATTGTGTAGCTAGTTCAAATTTATTAGTTGCAGTTTCTCTGAAATCACTGTTTCATTTTCCTGTTTAAAATGTGCATGATTATGTGGGAGGAAGCTAATGTGGAAAGACAGAGCGGTATCTCCCTGCTGCACGTTAACCTTGACTTGCATATCATCATAAAAGTTGTATGAAGAGAATCTGAATAATAATAGATTGTTACAATTTTGTACAATGGGCAGAAAGTACAAGTGGTATACCTTTATTGCAGTTAATAACACTTATCAAATATATCGTGTTCTTATGTAGTTCAAATACACAATCATGGAATTTAAAAATGTCACCTGGGTTTCCCGGTAAATAAATGTAACTCAGTAAATGCTGTTCTTTTGAAATAAGAGACATTGTCTTTCCACTGGATTGCAGACCTGTTTTCCAATTCTGTGAATTAATCTGTGCAGAACAGCTGGCCACTAAATTATGCTCCATTGTTTCACTTCGTACTAAATACAGAAGTGAAATGTAAAGAATAATACAATTTTAAAATGTTTTATAGCCAAGTGTAATAATAACAACTAGTGTCCTAAAACAATATTGAACTCAACAGAATTTTCTTGAAACTACATAAGGTACAGGAAATAGTATTATGGGAAGAATGCTGATTTGAAAGAGTACAGTGGAACTAACATAAAATATGGTTTCATGAAATGCCTATTGCACTAGAGAATTAGCCAGGGAATTATAGTGAGCATTGAACAATTCATTACTGTAAAAGAGAAATAGGCACTTGTGTACTTTAATAGTTGTTTTTCACAATTTTTTTTCTTTACATAATGCTTCTATCTTTGTTTTTAAAAACTGTGAAATAAGAAATCTGCTTACTTATCTCAGAAGCTCCTAAAGGTAACTACAAATACTTTATGCAGACCTGATTCACTGATTTCAGCCTTTGTGCTTAGCTATCATAAACAATATTACTTATGTTTCATTATTTAGCTGGTGTGGATTGTAAGATATGTGGTGATAAAACAAACACCTACAAACCATATTTGCTTTCCATCTCCAGTCACTAGTAATCTGCTACAAGGGATTTAAGTGTCATTTACTGCACAGTTGCTCATATGGTGTTATACTAATAGAAGCAAATCAGAAAATGATCACCTAAAATCACCATATACTACCACAGATTTTTCTCTGAGTGTAGGAGCTAGATTGCAATACCTTTGTCTTCCTGTTAACTCACCTAATAATAAAACAGTTAACTTGGGTACTGAGAGCAGCGTAACAATGAGGGTGTGGAGCCCTTTGTGAGCTAAAATATTGTGATTGTCTCATGGCTTTTAAGACTGCATATCCTGACTTAAGGTGCTCCTGTATATAAGGCAATACAATCGTACAATCATAGAACCATAGAATAGTTTAAGTCAGAAAGGACCTTCAGAGACCATCTAGTTCACCCCCCTGCCATGGGCAGGGACACCTTCCACTAGACCAGGTTGCTCCAAGCTCCGTCCAGCCTGGCTGTGAACACTGCCAGGGAGGGGGCAGCCACAGCTTCTCCGGGAAACCTGTGCCAGTGACTCACCACCCTCACAGTAAAGGATTTCTTCCATATAACTAATCTAAATCTACCGATTTCAGTCAGCTGGCCACAGTTCTCTTGATGCAGCCCAGGATATGGTTGGCTTTCTGGGCTGAGTGCACATTTCTGTGTCATAGTCAGTTTTTCATTGAGCAAGATCCTTCTCCACAGGGCTGCTCTCAATCCATTCATCCCCCAGCCTGTACTGATACAGGCAATTGTCCTGGGTCATATTTACTTTTTCAGTTTAACAGACTATCAAACCCAGGGAAACATTTTAATGCAGTATCTACATTACCCAATATTGTAGCCCATTAGAAGTGGAATTTCTGGAGTGTAGATTTGTGGAACTGATAATGGGTATCCAAAGTTCACATTATACACATTTCAGAATGTTTTATTTCATATTAGGTATCATTTGCCCTGCCTTCCTTCTAGCTGCTCTTGGAGAGTATATTGCAATTTGATTTCTTCTGAAAAGAATTACAGGTTTTTTATTGTAAGGCAGCTAAACCATGAGAAAAAAAAAGAGCAGTGGCTGGAGAAATCAGGAAATATGTTTGTAATGTGCATTCCTGATCCAAACTAAAATGCTATAGTAAGTGAGTGTTCATAACACCTTGCACCTTAAAGTACATTGCTTTACTATAGGAGAAGGCTAAAACTTCAGTGAAAGTAAAGTAGGACAAAATCAAAGCTTTAGTCCTATGACTGATTAGTTAAAGTCCAATTTGCACCTGCATTTATTCTACCCCAGGAGAAATTTGAAACCTCTATACTTGAATGCTGCAGCCTGTCTCAGGACAAAACCAACTACAGGAAAAGAGCATTTAGGTTAACCCTGCTTGACTTACCTAGGAAACAGATAAAAAGCACTCCTACAGTCATCACAGCTGAGAACCTGGTTCCTCTCTGCTGTGAGAGTCTCTCAACCTAGAGGAGGTGAATGACTACATATCTAGTCTGTATCAGGATGAAAACAAGTGCATTAATTTAAACCAGTAAGTCAGCCTTGCGTTCACATGAACTAGGAGAGCTCATACAGTTACAGAGGAGTGACATTTTCAGAAAAAGTTTATCACTGCCTCTCAGCAACCATCTCCTAGCTCAAGTGCAGTATCTGAATATAATAGTGCAAATGGTTTTAGCAAACACTAATATATTATAAAGGGATCATAAAAAAAAAGAGCATGGCTTGCACATGCTCACATTTATTCTCAACAAGTCAAGAACGTAACTTAATTTTATGCCTAAATTACAGATGTTCCCTTCAGAGCATAAGAAATCTGTTACCTAAATTTTCTGTGCAATCAGTAAAGAGAAATAGCCTTTATCAAAGATCTGTAGATGACAACATAGTCAAGTTATGAAATCTCCTTCTACCTATTAACCATATAAGTAACTATAAAAATGTCCTACCTTTCCTCAAGATTTAAATCTTTAACTGAAGGTCAGTAACCAATAAATCAGTTCCTTTAGAAAGAGGAGAGAGGAACAATGTTCCTTTTCCACAACATTTACACAACTATTGGCATATTCACGTTAGAGGTGGGCCACCAGGTCCTCCTTAGCTTCACAAATCTAAATCTGACCTCTAAAGAGATTCCTAGTATGGGGCATTCACCACTTCTTTTATTGCTATGGCCAGCCAAGGAACCAGGAGAGTAATGAAAAAGGATCAGTGACTTTTTACAAGGGAATGCTCAGAAGTGGGATTCCAATCTTTGCTCCTTGGAACATGGATGTGGACACTATTCTAGGAGAAAGAAATTGTTGATTTCAATCAGTTGTTGCGCTTATTCATGCTCCAGCAACTCAAGACTGTTGTAATTATTGTAGCAGACGTTTTGGTGGCCCAGTGGGGACCATTACCTAAACCTGGACTGAAGAGGCTCGGGTTACATCTGTGCTCCTTGGTAGTGTTTGAAAGCTGGTTTCTGGGACACATTTTGACCAATGAGGTAGAGGTAAAGGGCCTTTCTGTGCTTAAAGGGTTGTGTGCTGATGTAAACAGAATGAAGTGGTGGCTGGGACCCAAATGGAACTTTAGCTACTCATTTTACAGCTTAGGCAGGATTTAAGGGAACCTGATTTAGTCTGTCCTTCCTGTAAACAAGTAAAACAAGCAACACAGATTTCTCACTTTGGTTTCAACACTGGGTTGAGGCTTGTGCATGTGTGAGTGGTAGTCTCCAGGGCAACTAGTTCTTTGATGGGGGCCAAACATTCGAGAGCATCTTTCTAATTCACTGGCTTCAGGCTAATCTGGCTCCTGATCACATACTATTATTTGGCAAATAACTGGATGAGGAGGCCTCTCCTCTGATTAAAGAGAGATTCAAGACAATGTGGGTTTGCATGTGTCAAGGGTCAAGATATAAGAAAAAGCTTCTTACAGCACTCAAGCTGGAACTCGTTACAACTCTAATAAAATACTTATGAGGGGAAAAAAATATATTCAAGTAAAAAGTACATTTCCACAGTCTTTTCAATAACTAAACTAACACATGAAATGCAATCTAAAGGTAATATGGAGGAAAAACTATAGAAGGAAAATTAGCTAGGAAAACTACATATACAGACAACTGTATTTCAGAAAACATATCTACAGAGATTTAGTGCAATGAATATGTGCCATATTACAGATAACATACTTAGTGAATGTTCATATTTAAGCTGATTTATGTATTTGTGGGGTTCGTATATCAATAATATTTCCTCTTCTATAGAAAAAGAACATGCTAATTTGTTCACTGTATTATAAAAGAAGGTCTTTAAGAGCTGTTAGCTCTTTGGAGAAGGAAAATAATACTGTGACATATCAGCCTTGCCTCATACCTGGAAGGAACTGCTTTGAGTCTCAGCAAGTTTATGTGATTCGGACTATAATCCAGGTGTAATCAAGTTCATTCACTCTGTGCAATCTTGCCTTGAAGGAATGCTTTTCTGCTGAAGAGCAGAATACAGCTAAGTAGATTGGAATGAAAGCTGTGCATATCTACTAGAGAAGAACTGTAACTCAAATTGATGTGAGAGAAACTGGCAGGGTAAGTAAAAAGAAGCAGGTGTGGTTCTCTGGGCTGGGCAGCAAAACTTCAAGGGGACATATAAGATCACTTTTTAGCACATACAAAGGGCAATCCCTGATATCTCATTTTGTAACTAGATATGTTCTGAACATGAGAGGGTGATTATATTAAGGCCAATCACTCTAGATTTATCTGTGTTCATGGGGTTTTCAAAAAGTAGAAAAAGCAAGGAGAATATCAGTTATAAATATGTGAAGCTATAGTAAGACCATATATTCTAAGATACAGCATATATGAATTAAAAATAACACATGAATTTGCAATGCAGTATCACAACAAATGGTCACATTGTGTGAAGTATTAAAAAGTAGATGGATGGAATACTGGGGGGAAATGGAATGAATACCAATAGTAAAAGAAGGATTAATCATTATGTATTTTCCCTCTCTTACTTCTGCAGTCTAAATGCACATAGAGAAAGTCAGAAACTAGGTTTAAACAAAAAATAAGACTATTATAGCCAAATCTTTTTCAATAATTTTTTTCACATGCTGATAAACTATGAAGTTCAGTGAACAATGATTACAGGAAAATGCCTAACTAAATTGCTGTGGACCATTTATTTTTACTGCAGTAACTAAGAAAAAAACCCTAAAAATATTAAGAAGTTATTAAATCATGTCTCTTGGCATTTAATATGCTCTAAGTATGACATGAAAATCAAGATTTTATGAAACATTTGCAATTTAAGCTCTCTTGTAACTAGTGCATTCTTATTTCTTACAGAGGGAAACCCAGACAGTGGTCAGTATAAGAAGCATTATAATAATGAACTGTCTGGGAATATCTGGCAAACTTAACTTCTAGTTGGAAAATGCTGAGTTTCCTAGGCCTGGGAGGAAAGTCTAGTTAAAACTAATGAAGGCATAATAGGAAGGGCAAAAGAGTGAGAGTAGCACGTTCTCTTGAGGGCTCGAAGAGGCAGCTCTTGGATCTTTGGTCTCTCAAGTCTTCATCACCTGCTGTGAAAACAAGGGGTGCTTCCAGCACCATTTGTCTCACCTACTCTTTTGAGAGACTGTTTTAAAATAAAATATTTCTTTCCTCCTCTAAAAGGGCTCAAATGCTTACACTAAGGCAAGGAATAAAAGTTATATATGATCTGCTGACTCAGGTCCCTGGAGAAAAGCTGCAAACACTTCTGTCACCCTCCTCACAATTTCTAATAAACAAGTTTTGGCAGCTCACTGTCTGTGCTAGATATTGTTAATATTATTCTAACAACTTCTAAAGGCACAGGTTACTCTACAGCTGCTGCACCCTTCTAGTTTCACATGTGGGAGAAAGCAATCTTTCCTCTGCTCAACTTTGGTCCAGAGTAAGCAAATACCATTCAAAGACAGAAGTGTGAGGACCAGATACAGTGTAAATTATTCTTTCTAAGGCAATTGCTGATGGCTATTCCCAGGGAGTTCCTGGGAATGCTCACAATGCATCTCTAAACTGTGGGAAGGTCCTCTTTGGTTATAAAATGGTACTTTAATGAACAGTACTTTCTAAGGATAAGTCTTCAATACAAAATTACTCTATAGTAGAATTTTTTAAAAAAAAAATCTTAAACTTCTAAACCAAAATATTTTAAAATGTTATGAAGTCATGAAAAAATGTTTTCTTACAGAATTCTATAGCAAGAAAACAAGTTTTATTTGAACTCTGTTTTCTTTTCCACCATATTATTCAATAAGCTTCTTGTTCACTAGACAATATCAATTACCCATTAACAAGCATTTTATGATAAACTGGTGCTGCACTTGAAAACCAAGATGTATTTAAAACCATAGAAGTGGGAATACTGCATTCAGTGTGTAGAATAGAAAGGAATATCACTGTGTTTTCTGTGGAAAGATGTCAAAACAACATACAGCTCTTTGCCCCAAACTAGTAAATGAATGCAAATAGTTTAGATCCTCTCATCAAGGACAAAAAAGATTTTTCATCCTTCTCAAACCATTTTACATATGTTTACATTTATCGTGGAATGCTGATACTCTCTGATTAATTCAAAACAAGAAATTTAAACCATAATTGTAATTTTTAATAAAAATTTGTAGGAAATTTCATTTAAAGGCTGCCAGCCAAAGCAATACTGCTGTTATATTCCAATTTGAAGTTTGTTTCTCTCTGAATTAATTTGATTTTGTTTAATTTTGATATGGATTAATGAAGGCACCTGAAAAATTAAATTACAGAACATATCACAAATGCCTTCTGTCATAGTCCTTCTTCTTCTATCACTTAGACTATATCAGATCTAGATAGAGTGCAAAGGGGAACGAACCTTGCATTTTGGAACCTGGAATACATTTGGCTTGCATTCGGTTTGAAGGCCTAATAAAGATTTTGGTTCTGAAACTGTTCCAAAATGTTAACAATTTACAACAAAGCATCAGTCCTGAAAGTATTATTATATTGACAACTGAATTATGTGGATCCACGTTAGATGTCAGACCACTTTTATATAGGGGTAAATCTACAAATTTTAAATATAGTTATTAAAGAATATACTTATATGAGCACATCATTAGATGTCTACATAGACTCATTTAATGGAATTGAATCATTCCCTGTTGAAAAAATATTAAAAAGTATCAGTCAGTAGAGGAAATAAAAAAAAATTGCCTCACAATATTGCTGGCAGCTTTATGGATTTTACCAGCTTAACCTTGTAAGCAGAGAACCCACAACAATTGTTTATCAATTCATGAGTGTGCTCAATGTTTACATAACAATTCCTCTCCAAAAATGAAAGAATGCATGAACAATAAATAAATTGTGACCTTCCTGCAAAATGACTTTACCTTTAAAGATGGATCATGTAGAGTGATGCTTGGCTGCATCCAATACATTAATATTTATTACACTGACAGAAAGTCAATTTCACTATAACTCGTTGTGTACCAGAAAGCAACAGTAAAAGAAAAAAAAAAAAAGAGGACTTTCAATTCATTCTTTCTGTAAATGTCATTGTACATTTTAATAGGAAAAAGTCTTCATAAACTTTAATGAATGAACTGTACAAAAAAAGAGAAAAAACTACATATATTCTTATCATGGACTGGTTTAGGACTTCACTGATTTCCAAGTTCAATGATCATTTGAAGTCAAGTAGGTCAAGTGTCTTCAATAGCCAACAATGCCTGACAGGAGTATGATTTCTGCAACTTCTAAAGCAGTACTGGGAGAATGTGAAGTCATATAGTCATCACTACTAAATAGGCACTTAGAAATAACTATAATAAAGGGCAGCTAATATTATTTGTCATGCCAGTAAGTTACTGGATACTTGCAAGACTATATGAAATAAATAACATTTGACAGAAAACAAAACCATCACAAAAATATTCTTAAAGACAGCAAAAATACACAAATTAATGTGAGAAGAAAGATACCCCAGAAATGTACAAATGTTGTACTCTGGAAATGAAAAATACCATACAGATTTACACAAGGAATGCTTTATGCTATTTTTACTGCACCGAGATCAATGTCAGTATATACAGAATATATTTCCAGCAGCTTAATTATATTAACTGAATGCACATATGCAGTACAAAAAGAAACTTATATGACATGGTCATCTAATTATCTACTGTATTATATTAATGGGTTCCAAATGATAGAAAATTCAAACCCAAAAGCTAGTCCTTAGGCTACAATCATATATTATGAAGGCATGAAAATTAAACAAGTGATAGCAAGAGTCAGGCACCGAAATTGAGATCCCACTTTATTTCTTCCTAAAACTATAATCGGAAACCAATCCTCTGTGCCTGGTTTTGTAACACCAGTGTTTTCACAGTTCAGCCATCTTGGAGTCGTTTGCTTCTAATGAGATGGGTAACACAAGCCGTTCACAGAGATCATGAGAACGGAGCTTTTCCATATGGTAGCTTTAATGAGCAATCTAAATGCACCTTGGTGAGTATTGGTGTTTCAGGGGTCCAGGCATGCCTTACGGAGAGGGGAGAGAGAAGTATTTCCCAATTCAATATGATTAAGCACTACATAAATCGTTTCTGTTCGCAGAGCACGGGCATTTTTAGAGTTTGAGCTAAAGTGATAAACACTGACCCAAATATGTTATTTCATAACTGCTACTTAAATTTCTATTATTTCAAGACTGCTTGTTTGGTGCTGACTTTTAAACTGCTTATGCATCCTTATATAGTGACTATTACATTAAACAGAGATACAAAAATTTATAGGCAAAACCATAGTGCGATGGAGTGATATCTGACTTGCAAGTGTTAAAAAAGATAAATAGCAGGAAGCCCACCAGCCAAATGGCACTTACACTCTGCAAAGACTCCTCTGGAAAGTGACAAATCTTGTGGCCTTTATATTGAGGACAAAAAAAGGGCCAAACCAAAATACTTTAAAAATTAAGCAAACAGCTGTTAATTGTTGATACAATTTTATAAAGTTACATTAGGAATGAGATCTGTAGAAGAGGAAAGCCTGTATCAGGACTAGAAAATACTGTTCTAATAGAGTTTCCATGAAAGTGTCTCAAAAGAGAGATTAATCTAGAAGTACCATAATCACAGAATCTCAGAATCATTCAGGTTGGAAAAGACCCTTGGGATCATCAAGTCTAACCATCAGCCCTACTCTACAAATAATGGATGTAATTCAACTTATTTTAGGAAGCACTTTGGCACGGTGTCAAATATGAATCAAAAATTTTGAAGGTTTATGAAGCATTGCCAGTGTGTAGATTTGAATACAATCCTGTTTGATGGAACCCCTGGAAAAAAAAACAAAAAAATTCTTTTCACATTGAAATGAGTATAGCTAATACTAACTCTTTGTAAAATCAATAAAAGTGATATAGCAATTAAATGCTGTGTATCTCATCTGTTTCTCTGTTACACTTGAACAACACATGTAGAGATGGGTACATACAGTAGCCCAGCACTTCTCTGTGTTTTCATCTTTGTGACACAAGGATGTTGTGATGCTGAAAAATATTCTTTAAAGTAAATCTTTACTATAGCCTTAAATTTTCATTTGATAGCCGGAGTTAATGAAAAATCCATTATCAGTGGTTTATTGGAAATATGAGTATATACCAGTTTTCTTCTTTTCATCTGATCTGTCTAAACAAGTCGATAAAACTTCAGAAAGACAACTGAGTACCATATGTATGCAAAGCTTTGCCCACAGGGAAGTGTTTGGTTAAGTTTCTTAACAATCATTCTGAGGATTGAAGACATTAAACATTTTTGATTAAATGACCTTGGCACAAAGACCAGGACTGTACTCGTGAGATCTGCTGATGACATTCTCATCAGTACGGAGAAGGATTGGAATATCTCACAGGAATAACTGGATGTTTCTGGTGACTGAATAACAGTAATTGGATGAAAATCATCAATAGCATAGACTGACTGAAATACTTAGGGACTGAAAAGAAACAATAAGGAAAAATTGCATGTGTTATCTAAGTGCAAGATGACTATGAACCATCATGATAAGGCATTAGTGGAGAATAGCAAGTATTATTCTGGATGCATCACATGAAGTATTTTCACTATAGTTCTACAGGGCTTCAAAATCACATTTTGAAATATCAAAGTTATTACTTCAGATTAGACAGTACAGAAAATATACCTCACTGAGGAAGGAATTAAAGAACTTATGTAAAGAGATAAAAAGAGTTTTACTTCTTTAACCAGGTAAAAGACAGGCTTATATAAAATATCGATTTCTATAACCACAACTAGTGGATAAAAAACAACTAAAGGCAGAAATCTAGTTAAGGTAAAAATCAGTTTTCTTACAAGAACAACTCTTTAGTAACTGACCATAATGTGGGAATCAAATGCTACTAGCAAAGCAAAAAAATAATTCTGGTAAAATCTTCCACTATATGTGGTGGATGCAAACTTGCATTACAAAACCAGTGAATTATTAGTGAAATATAAGATAGCCTTTGACTGCTCACAGTGTCTCTGATTCCCAACTTATACGTTTGGGAGTAAATAAACAGAGACTTATTCCGATTACAGCAGGCATGGCACAGCTCACACACAGAGAAATTCTCCTCCCTTCTCCCCAAAACAATTAGATGCAGATGCCCTATTCAGACTTATTGTTGTGATTAGAGCCCAAAGGGTAACTAAGCACCACGGAGCTTCCCACTCACTCCTTCACCCTCAGGAACGTGAAATTACAATAAAGCAAAAGGCCCACATATCGAGATAAGGACAGTAAGGGATGATTCACCCTTTATGGTCATGGGCAAAAGATAGACTCATTAGGGGAAGAAAAAGAACATCAATTTAATTCAGAGAGTAACAATGACAACACTTAACAGAGCAGGAGTGTAAGAAACATTACCACATCCTAAAGACACCTTCACTCTGTCCCTCCCTTCTTCCTGGGCTCAGCTCTGCTCATGATTTCTCTACCTTCTCCCTCCAAGTAGTGCAGGGGCCAGGGAATGGGGGGGGTGAAGTCAGTCCTGCTCCTTCTTCCTCCTTGGGGTGGGGGGAACTCCTCACATTCTTCCCCTGCTCCAGCATGAGGTCCTTCTCATGGGAGACAATTCTCCACAAACTTTCTCTAATGTCCTTCCCATGGGCTGCAGCTGTTCCCAAGCTGCTCCAGTGTGGGTCCTCCCAGCATGTTGCAATCCTCCCAGTGCCAGACTGCAAGAGCAGGGACTTCTTTCCACAGACTCCCATCCTCTTTCGGGAGCAGTCACCTGCTCTGGCGTTGGGTCCTCCACGGGCTGCAGGTCATCATCTGCTCCACTGTGGACATTCATGGACCGCAGGAGGGCAGCCCTGCCCTCTCACCACAGGCTGCAGGGGAGTCTTTGTTCCAGGACACCTCTCTCGCTTCCTACTTTCTTCCACTGACCTCGGTATTCACATAAGTTCTACTCACAACTCATCCACACAACTCCCACTCCTCTTCTCAGATTCCCTTTCTTAATTATGTTATCACAGAGGTGCAGCCACCATTGCTAATTGGCTCAGTCTTGGCCAGAGGCAGGTCCAACTTTAATTTCAGGGAGCTTTGAGAAACTTCTCACAGGGGACCACCGCTGTAGCACCCTCTCCCTGTACTAAAAATCCCTGCCACACACACAAACCCAGCACACGTACCCTGCATTTGGGCTAACACGCAAAGAGTGACCAGAGTATTAATCATTTCAGGCCAAAATTGTGCCATCCCCATGCTAGCACTTCAATATCATGGATAGTCAAGTGACAGTGCTGCAGCCTGAGCTTTGACTTCATTTAGCGTAATAGCATACAACTAATGAGTAGAGACTGTGAAGCTTTACACCTAACACTGCAACACAAGCAGGAGCTGCAGCTCCATCTATGACCTTCTCAATGGAGCAGTTGTAAGACAACACTGTATGTCCATTGGGAAACTTATTAAACCTTTCCAGTTAAGCAAGAAACTGCAAGACTCTAAAACTAGAAGCAAACCAAGCTAAAACTAAATTAACATTTGCATATATAAATCACCAAAACTATAGATCTATACCTTCAAAGTATCTTAACTAGACACATGATTCAGTAATGCTGAATCCACACCATGGTGATCTAATGTTATGTCACTACATGTTTCTTGAATGCATTACATAGACATTTGACCTGTGCTCTTCAGTAGTCATCACTTGAAGTTTATCATGTGTGGAGTTTCTTTTGTTAGTCAGAATAATGTGAAGTACACACTTGCAGTTTTGGTTATGGAAATTTACTGTGACTGTCCCTACTTCTAGTGTCTCTTTGGCATAGGAAGTAGCTCTTTGAAATTGTTTCCCTAACATTTTTGGGGTGGTGTTGGGGAAAATATGTACACTTCTATATAGAGTTACTTTAGATCAGCAAAGGCTTTGAGACTGATAGAAAAGCTTGACTTTTTAAATCAGTGATAAATTAAATACAGCATATTCTATTCTGGACAATAGTAGTATTTTCATTAGTTTTGCTCATGGAATAAGTTATTTACAATAAGAATATTACCTGCGGTAGGAAAAGTAGTATTATTAACCTGATTTTCATAAATGTGAATGCTATTTATAGCTTTTAATCCAATGAGACACATGTCAGAGGTGTGGATAATCACCATAAATTTCACCTTTCTGTGAATACATAATGAAGCGTCAGAGACTTGTTTCTAAGCATATCAACTTCTGTCAAGAGATTTTCATTACATCAAACATCGATTAAGCTAAACTTAAGTCTACCATGCAATAGATGGCTTTGAGGAGCTGATAGGCATTTTTTAAAATGTATCTTTGCAGAGACCTATATTAGAGTGTATGAAAGAAAAGATGGAAATATTGCCAACTTGCATAACGTACTTGGAGAAAATTTTTGTGCCTTTTGTTAATTTAAATCTGGAGACTGGGAAGAAGTAAAGCATAAGCAATGGAGATAATTCATAATTTTGATGCTTGTTGTCCTTACTAATGAAGAACTGATAACAAACTGGGAAAAACTTATGCTATTGGGATATATGGGGGATCTTGTGTGTGGGGACAAGAGTTGATACATAGACATATATTGTATATACAGAGGAATGTACATACACTGTACATCTAGATACACTGACACAGGGCAATGCTTCCCTTTAAAGAGAAAGTCTTAATTAATTTATGCACGTTTTCTATATTGCAGTCATAGACAAATGCTATCCTAATAATCTAGTCTTGAAGCACATATATATAGACATATATTTGTGTGTGTGTCTATTTCTGTTTTGTAAATATATTTTTTTTACATTTATTTCAGTAACTCTTCCAGAATCTGAAAAACAACCATTATTCTGCTCCATAAGTAGCCTAGTGAATTATTCTTTCAACCGTCAGTTATATAAAGTGAATGCATCCGTTTTAACCTCTGTGCCACAGCATGTATATCTGTCACAGCAATTTGTGCTTATTCATTTACTAAATAAAATATATAAATACATATATTACAACATGTTGTGTCGTATCTTTATCAGGTTCTTGCGGAAATCAATGAGAATGCAAACACATTCTCAGTACTCTGTTATGCTATACATATAATCCCATCTTTCTATCTTTACATGTGCTGCATTTGGCTGGGGTAGAGTTAATTTTCTTCAGAGTAGCTAGTATGGGGGTGTGTTTTGGATTTGTTCTGGAAACAGTGTTGCTAATACAGGCATGTTTTAGTTACAGAATTTACAGAGAGTCAGGGCCTTTTCTGCTTCTCACACCACCCCACCAACAAGCAGGATGGGGGTGCACAAGTGGGGAGGAGACGAAGCCGGGACAGCTGACCCCAACTGACCAAAGGGATATTCCATAACATATGATGTCGTGCTCAGCATATGAACCTGGGGGAAGAAAGAAGGGGGGATGTTCGGAGTGATGGCATTTGTAAAGTCACTGTTAGGCATGATGGAGCCCTGTTATACTGGAGATGGATGAGCACTTGCCTGCCAATGGGAAGTAGTGAATGAATTATGTAGTTTACTGTAGATTTCACTATTATATTCAGTATAATAAAAACCCCAAAGTACACAAAAATCCTATTCAATATTTCATTTATGTCCAGAGAACCTCCTGTCTTCAAAAGCAATAAATCTTTTGGAAGAAAATAGAAGAATGATTCTTTAGTTTGTAGGAGGATCCTGTGGTAAATTAATCTCATTTCTCACAGCAGCAAGAGACCCTCTTTTTTCACTAATTCCAGCAGCAGTTCAGAGCATTATGCCTTGCAGAAGCCATTGCTGCAATGTTTATTAAAAGCCTTTTCAACACAATACTGTGATCTGAGGAGTATTACAGCTCAGTACAGTCAAGGTGAAACTGAGGTTCTCAAAAGAAAGTCTTTAATGCACTTAATTATCAGTTTTGGAACTCATGCATTATTTTTTACATTGACTAAGATTACTGTTTTCTAACCCTGTCCTGTCACTATCCTGCTGAACAGCCACATCACCACTTTATAACTACAAAAGTTTTCTAGTACTTAGTTCTTGTTAGGTTCCCACTGCAGTCCAGTCACTGGTACTCTTATAGCCCATGCTCAAATGTCATGGACAAATGCAAAAGTAGCTGAGGAATACAAGGCTTATAACTGGGGAGATGCATACTCCAGATTAACACTGAGTTCAACAGTGTTAAGAAAGGCCATTTTGCAGCTTCCAAGGAGGATTCATCAGATCCAACAGATACCAAAGTTAACTCTGAAGGGTCCTTCCACACACAGTGTTGAGAAATGGGTTCATCTAGGAAATGATTCACCATAATTCCAAAGACTCAATTAAATTGCCCAAACACGTCTAGTGACATCTGGGCTAGGATATCCCACATGGCCTTCTGCTGATGTGCCATAAGGGCAAAAATCTGTTGCAGAACATATAATAACATGTTTGGGTTTTTTTTTTTTGTTTTGTTTTGTTTTGGTTTGGTGTTGTTTTTTTGTTGTTTTTTTTTTGTTGTTTTTTGTTGTTGTTGTTGTTGTTGTTTTTGTGTTTATTTTTTCCAAATGCCAGGAAAGCAGTTTCAAATATTTTCAAATCTCCCAGTTTTGGATGTCTTAGAGCATCTCAAGTGGCTTTAAATCCTTGAATTTAGGCAACTGAGTTCAGCCCTAGAAGTCTAGCTCAGAATGAGATGTGCCCTAGGAATGTCTATTTCTCTCCTTAGCAAAGATATTCAAGAGTAATTAGATCAGATACAGATGACTGCAGTTAAGTGAGATGAGTACCACTCTCGGTTGTAGTTATATAGTGCTTTTAAAAATACAGGCCACAAAAAGTATAGGAGCACTTCTATTATTACTCTCTTACCCTGACTGCAACTATGTTGTAGAGACTGAAACTACAGAAGTTCCAGGTCTTTATGCTGATGAAATCATGGGGTGTTTGAATAAACTGGCTTGGGAGTAATTTACCTTTGATATGGTATATTTCATTATAATCCTACCATAAGGTATTTAATTACTATGCACTGTTCATTCTTAAGGAAAGATTTTATTAAGCAAATTACATTTACAGATATGTGAGAAGGAACTAGACAATTTATCAGCAATAACAAAGCTATAAAAATTTGTCAGAATATCCCTTTTACTTTTTCACTCCTTCCTTACCTTTCTTAATTTAACTGTAAATCAGCAGTAAAAAAATGCTCCTCACTGTTGCTTTGAATCAGCATTTTAATGCAATTCTGTTGATCTAATAAGATTGTCTGGCCATCCATCAACAAATGATATAGACAGGAGAGAAAAAAAACATCAAACAGACACAGTTTAATGGAGTTAATTATTATGCTTAGAGGTAATGGTGAAATTTTGCGGTTTATACTGTTTTTAAGACTATATAAAAACATGTAAAGGGTCTTTGAGTGTCTAAGAAAACATTACATGGTGATCTGGAGTGGTATGTTTATCAGGTCTGTTTGTGCAACTCCATAATACAGGAATCCATAAACATACCCTTCAGAAACTGAAGCATACAGGTTATGAAGTTTGATGGCAAAACAGATTACTGGAGAGGTCATGTCCATGAAATGTTGCTACAGCTGCAAGAGAGAGGGTTGTTCAAACTGAATAGTAGTTTTGAAATATAATAACAAGGCTCCTGTTTGGCAGAATAGTTTCTGGAGCTACAGACTGCTGCATGTAACCCACAAAGACAAATTGAAGAGACTTTCAAAGGAAATTTCCAAAGTATACTTATTTCCTAGGAATTTTTGGAGCTGGGGCACCCATAAAAAAAGACTATAAATATCTCCTTTTATTTTTTTTTTTTTTTTAATTTTATTATTTTATTTTTCTAAATTATGGGGAGGTTGCAACCACATTCTTACATGCTAACCTTGGGTCAAGTTTTGCTGATGAATCGCTTGCCTGTTTTTCTATCTTTAGTCTGTCCAATCATGATACTTTTACGTAAATCCAAAACCAAAATGTACAACTAAAATTAATCAAATAATTTCCTTTAGTAAATCAGCAATAGACTGTTTTACTAGGATTCTCACTACAATTAAACTGCTGAAAAGCCTCCTGAACAGTAAAATGCTTTTTTTTTTTTTTTTTTTTTTTT
>NW_020799091.1:52994770-53043599 GCF_003259725.1 Athene cunicularia | reverse complement strand
GGGGAAAAAAAAAAAAAAAAAAAAAAAGGGAGATAATTAAAATCATTACAAAGCATCTGTCATCCAACTATACTGATTAGAGATTATACAACAGATTATAAGAATATTTCAAAAAATATATCAAAATTTCCCATACAAAAGTAAAAAAAAAAAAAATTAGATGAGAAGTAAACAATTTTCTAACTTTCACGTAAATGCACGGATATACTTAACCAAAAAAAAATTCCTAACTCTGAGTAAAATTCTGATGTGTAAACAAAAAAGTCACCATCTAGCATTTGCTGAGAAAAATCAGAATGATGAGATACAGTGTGGATCACAGATTATTGCACTTTAATTTCTAAATGAGTTTAGACATCTGTCAAATTAAAACCCCAGGGCGGACAATTTATGTGACACTATGTTGAGAAAGGAACAATGCTTTGAGATGCAAATTCTAGCTTTCCATTGCGTCAGAGCAGGTAACCTTGCAAACAACCTTCACACAGACCAGGCTTCTCCACTCTGACTGATGTCTCCCATATGTATCTATTTCTCCTCTCTGTTTTCCAATCAAGTTGACAGCAATTCCCAATTCATTTTCTAAAGAGACTGATAAAAGGCAGGCTGGACCTGTACCTGTTATTAACCTCTGTTGTACCGTTATTACTTATTTTTCTCCTTTGAGATAAGCAGTTACATTGCACTTGCTGATTTTTGCATGTGATGTGTTATTACATAAAAATAGTACTGCAAATGTCAGCCTATTACTGGGTCATTAAAGTCAGGTCATGATATTTGAAAATGTGATGTTCTTAACCTTTTCAGGAGTTAACCAACATATATTATGGGTTTATTTGTCTTTGTTATTTTTGTCGTTGTTTCTTACATTATTTATTCTGGAATACAAGAACATATATTGCACTATAAAAAGCCATTAAATTTAATTGATTTATTCATGTTATTGAATAAACAATGATTTAATCATTAACAGTATTTACATAATTATTTTCACTCTCTAGTTTGAGACTCCTTTATAATTTTGAAGGAATAATTTTGAATTCTGTATATGCACAAATAATTACTCAAATCTCTTCTATATATATACTACAGGATGAGAGAGGATGAGATAGGAAGTGGCCTCAAGTCACCCCAGAGGAGGATTAGTTTGGATATTAGGAAACAGTTTTTCACCAAAAGGTTTGTCAAGCATTGGAACAGGATTCCCAGGGAAGTGGTTCAGTCGCCATCCCTGGAGGGATTTAAAAGATGTGTAGATGTGGCACTTAGGGACATGGTTTAGTGATGGAGTTGGCAGTGTTAGGTTAACAGTTGAACTCAATGATCTTAATGGTCTTTTCCAACCTAAATGATTCTATGATCCTATGATGCACAAATAGAAGTGACATTGTTTTTTCTATATGGAAATGAGACTTTCCTGCCTATCAGTAGCATTAATAAGAATGTTAAGCTAAGCAGAAATGTATATTTCTCATTTTCAATTGCAAATTAAAATATCTGATAAAATTTATAAGTGAAAATGGGCCACCATTTCACCAGATATGAATTAACTGCAAATCTCAGCTAGTGGCTGAAACCTATCACGTGTCAGAAAGGCATTCTAAGATGCCAGAAATTGTGACACTTTCTTATATTACTAGCCCCCAAAGACAAATATCTCAAAAGTTCATTAGTTTTTGCAAGACTAGAATCACTTTGTGTCAACAGTTGGGGGGAAAAAAAGAAAAAAAAAACAACAAACAAACCCAAACCTGTTGTGTTTGATTTGAAAAGGAACCAAATTTTTCTGGGAAGCCATTAAGAACAGAGTTTATGAACCCAGACTCCATCTTCCACTCACATACTCAAAGTCAGATTTTCTGAATAAATCAAGCTAATAACAGGCTTTTTTGTTGTTGTTGTTGATTTTTTTTTTTTTTTTTAGATTTCTTGACTTCTCTACATACCACAGAAGTCTGGCTTCTGCAGACAACATATTAATATGAGTTATCAGTGCTTTCTTTTAGGTATCACATTAAAATTATTCTTCTGTAAAAAAATATACAGATAATATGTTTTCTAAGTATATATTTTAAAATATGTTAATTTATATATATATATTTTAATTCATTTGTTCAATATATTTGATGAAAAGAGGTCATCTAGGAAGTCTTCTATGAAAACCTTATTTGGTTACTAACATAATTTTGGGGAAGTTATTGAAGAACCCTGTGTATATATTTTTTACTAGATTTTTATAGATGTTTTTCTAGAGAAATAATGACAATGACATGCTGGCAATCTGCTGTCCAGCTTGAAGAAGTGAACTGTCATTCCTCAACACTAAGAAGCTACTACTCTTTTCCTGATATATCCTTCATGGACAAATGCTCTTGAAAACTTAAAACAACTCCCAAAGGTACAAGTCACTCCTTACATTGACAGTATTCAAACTCACTTAAAACATGCCATTGATAATACCATGCTAGAGAAAACAGTTTGTCTATCGTTTTCACACTGCTGAGAACCACCACTGAAACAAAATTTTCACAAATGGAGCAATATAAAAGGGCAGTTTTACAAACTAATGGTTAAAACAATCAGCAGCTCTTAAAATCAAAATATGAGCTGCACAAAATTGTCATATTACTATAGCACTATCATTTATGAGAAAAATGGCACAAAGCTATCCTAACTTTTAAGGAAAATAAGCTGCTAGAAAAATCACAAAGTAATGACTCTAGGAGTCAGGAAGATCTAAGCTCTGGAAGTGATTTATTACCTTCTTGGGAAATTGAATGGGCACCATGTAACAAACTAATTCTGAGTATTTTTAGGGAAACCTTTTGCTTCATGGTAGCACAATAAGCTGTTTGCTCAGCTGCTGAATGTGACACTACCAGTCAGGAACAGTGAGATCTGCATCAGAAGATCATTCACACAGTTAAATATATTCTTCCTCATAGTACTGGGGTGGACAACTTGTCTCCAAAATGCAATCAGTATGGCTCTCCATAGAAGGCAGATTATGACTTCACTCATTTTTCTGGGGCATTTTCTATAGTAAGGTTTTTTTTTTCCCTTTTATTATTGTGCTATTTCTACCAATGAAATCCAGTGTCAGTGGACTACTAATTAGAGAGATTTATATTTGATTTTTTTTTCTTTAAGAAATCATCATTATTTCTGTGTTGGTGTTAGACCTATGGACCAAGGCTCTACAGTTGACTGGTGTCTTGAAAAATTTGTGCAATCTACCTTTACTTTTGAAATAAACATTTCTCCAGAGTTTTTACCGTTCCTTCAGGAAAAAAGTCCCCTGCCACACTTGAGAGATAAATTGTCTAAATGAACTTTTAAATAAGTTTTTACACAGTATCTAATTGTGGACTATCCTAGCAGGCAGCCTCAGCAGGTGCATTTCTATCAAAAATAATTCCACTGCATCTTCTATATAATTGAATTGACTAAGTTCTGCTGCATCATGATGTTTTCTCTCATTATAATGACAGCTGTGATACATTGCACGTTAGTTGCTTGAGTAGGAAAAAAAAAAAAAAAAAGGGGGTAAGAAAAAATATACATTTCAACCATAATTCTTCAAAGCAAGCACCTGCGGGGGAAAAAAATAAACAACAAATCATTAGCCCCAAGATAAGTGGCAAATAATCCAGAATATTAAATATTCTTGTTCAGGAAGCACCTGGACTGTTTTTGGAACATTCACCATATTAGGAGTCAAAATATTTTTTTAACGTTACTACCTGTCCTCAAAATATTATTCCTTGTGGGAAAAGGAAAAAATATTAATAACTTAAAAAACCTCACAGTGTTCTTCAGTTTCTTAGCAGTGCAACCAGCTCTGAAGTTCTGCCTGGTAGTGTAAATGGGGTTTTCTTTCACTTTTCTCACCAGGAACGCCCATTTCAAAACATTCAGTTAATATAAGCAGAAAATATCATATGAATCATCTGAGTGTCATACTGTAAATGTCATTTGCAGCCATTTAGAAAGTGCCTAAGAATAACTTACTCTTTAAAAAAGGGAGCTTATTCACTAAAACGTACAAGGAGTGATTTGCTGTCATTGAGAACAGTGACTATTGGATTAAATCAGCTCCATTTAGGACCACAATTACAAGCAGCTTTTATATTTAGCTGTATTGGAGTGTGTTCAATTTTCTAATAATCGGAAATAACCTTCCTCATATAAGACTTCTTATACTACCATAATTGTGATTTCTTCATCTGAATATTACTTTCTCTTTCTCCTTGTAAGCATATGTGGCACAAGTTATATATAGCTAATGAAACTACTGGGATATTGAGTAACTAATTCATGTGTCATTGCCAGTTCTCACCTGAACTGAGAAATTGCTATTGTTCCAAACATCTTTTTAATGCTTATCAGAAGAATCATTTGTATATTATATCCCCACCCAAAATATGTTGCCTTTGTCAAAATCTTTTAGATACATGGGACTATTATTTTTCACTACTCAGGGACATACTTTTCTGAAACAGAAAGAATGTTGAGGTTAGATACCCAAAGGAAAAAATTTAGAAGTTACAGAAAGGCGAGTCCAAAGAAGCAAAATGCAAATCAGTAGTGTGCATCTTATGTGAGGCCCTTCTCATACACATGGCAGTGGGGGCTTATTTTATAGTCCTTCATATGAATGACATACAGACCATATAAACTATTCTATGGTCAACAGCCTGCTCCCAGCTGCCAAGTGCTCCTCTTTGAGCCTAATGTCGCTGAAAGGTTCAGGCATATGATTGTGGAAGTCAGGAGAAACCTCTCAGGAAATAAAAATGTTTGTAAGGAAGTTGATGACCCAAGGATAGTTCATTAGATTTACTGCTTTTTCACTACATAGACTTTTTTTTTTTTTTTAAGAAAACATGACAAGCAGGACTAGGCATCAACATTTAGGATAAAACACTGGCTTTAGTTGCAAAGCCAACTCCAATCTGGAGAGTGGACTAAGCCATTGATTTCCACTGAGTTTGGTAAAAGTTTAGAAACCTACCTTATATGTACATAAAAGCAGCACCAAGTGTCATTTGAGAAGCCAGGAGTATCCATTGGCTTCATTCTCTCTCCATTGGCGTTGGCATATATTGCAGAAGTCTTGCAAGATATATGTGTACTTCTGGACCAGCAGAAGGAGATACTCCAAGAAACTCAACTGAATTTCAAAATGTATTCAACACCATAATGATGGCAACTGAACCGTGTCATAACTGCCTATAGGTGAGTTAGGTACAATAACTGGTATGGTCAGTGGATCCCCAAAACTGTGTGTGGCACTACCTGATTATCTTTGGACAACTGAATCAAGGCCCTACATTTAGTTACTTCATTGTAGATGTCTACAATCTGGAATTTTACTTGTGTTACAACCTAATCAATTACTTGATCGACAACTGATCTGATGTTCAGAAAACATGACTTCTAGCTAATCTTTCTTAGAATTCATTGAAAAGAAAATTGGAATACTACAGAAAAGAGGAAGGGAAGTATGAAGGAAATATATTAAGAACATTATTTTCAAAAATTTTAGGAATTACTTCTTCAGGAAGCTGCACTTTTGTTTTAAAGCATATATGAAATGTTTTAACAGATTTGTGGAAGGACATTGCATAGGAATCAGTGCAAACTTCAGGTTGTTCTTCGTAGGCATCATTGTACATCTTTTAGAAAGAATAATTTAGAAAAGTTGCCCATCATTACTTTAGCAGAACATTAATGCACTCAGAAAAATATATCTAAGTGATAACACAAATCTGATTTAATAAAGTTTTGGCACAACCCTTAACATTATACATAAAATATAGTATAATCAGACTAAATATAAAACAATTCAAACCCTCTATTTCTAATGTTGGACAAAGTTTACATGTAGTAACAAATAAGCTATCAGATTCTGAAGCTTTTCTAGTATGTGCTGTTATTGCTGGATCTTGTAAAGGTAACTATTGTTCTTTCATATTTGCCCCTGCCATTAATAATCTTGTTGTCTCTATTTCCAGCTATTAACACAAGGAAATTGGTATGATCTCCATGAATATTCAGATGAAGTGCTAAGGCTTGGACAACCGGCCCAAGCCAGAGCTGACCTATAGATGAATCCTGTATATTTTATAACTGATAACCACGGTGCTAACAGGTATTTTACTAAGTTATAACAAACCACCTATTCTGATGTAAAAGGTGGAAGCGTTGAAGCCTGAGCAACAGGCCCTGAACCGAAGCTGCTAACTCAGTATATAATCATTAGTGAAATATGTATGGAAGATGTAGCTGTCTTGAATGTATATTTATCTTTCTTTGTGTATGGATAAAATAACAGGGTCATGGAGACCGTTGTCTGGCACTGTGGCCTGATGTGAGACCTTGTGCATAATCTGATCAGATAAGCAGGGAAACTCCCTTAGCTTCTCCTTCAGCCCTGGCCAGGCTCTGGGGGAATCTAATGTGAGATTGAAACCAGATATTTCCGCTCAAAACAAAGGTGCCAGCTATTCTGGCTTGTCGATCTCTGGTATATAAGGCTGGACCCGCTCACAGGGATTTTGGAAGCCTCAGCTATGAGTGGAGGCACCGCGTAGGATTTCCCCCTTGCCGGGACAGGCTCTCCAAACCCTCGCTGTAACCGGGGCTGCCCAGCCACTGCGGGGCTGGGTGATGGGAACGTATGCAAGTGGTGATGGAGCTTTCTTAATCACTATTCTCTCTCTCTCGTGTAGTAATGATTTGATGCATTACCCTGTATGTTCCTATTTAAGTGCACTATTCTGTCTTTTCTTACTGTATGTTTTCTGTATTATTCTGTTATATTATTTAGTTATTTTGAGTAAAATACGTCTGCTCTTTTCACTCTGGTGTCTGAGTTTAGTTGATATCCTTAATCAGCAAAACATTAGAATAATTTGAATTAATTTGTATTAATTCCTTAGCATTGCATACTAAATAATTTCATTTTAAAAGAAGCATTTATTTAAAGACAGTATTTTATTTCTAGTACCTACACACCGAATTTTGATTCTTAGATAATAAGGGTATTATCTGAAATATATCTAGTATCATATAGTATCATATAACCTTGGAGGATATATAACCTTGGATACTATAATCATATAGTATCATATAACCTTGGAGGATATTACCTCAAAAAATACCTAATCATTTACCACTTTTCTCAAAAGTATTTATGTAGTAGCAGTCCTATTTCAGATATGCCTTTACCTATGTGTTATGCAATTTCTAGTCCGATGTTTTATGAGGATTTCGAGAGCTGAAAAATCACTGCAAATCAAAATAGCAATTCCACTTTACATGAAAATCTGACCACTTACAAGTTTTGCTTGTCCTGAAACTGACTCAAAACCTAAGGAAGTGAAAGGATTATGGTAATTATTTTGGATCGAAGGGACCAATATATCATGATCTTAAGCTGGAAATGGGTTTATGTAAAATTCAGTAGAGTCCAAGAGATCACCTTCACCTAACCTCTCAGAGAGCAAGTATATGGTTCAACTGATCTACAGCAAAGGTATCTATGTCTGCTTTTATGTGCTGCATTGGGGAGCTTTCGGATGAAGAAGACAAAGAAGTCGTCATGGGAACAGAAAAAAAAAACTAGTTTTTCCTTCTCCCATGGAACACTTACGTTATCCAGCTGATCTATCAGGAC
The DNA here is from genome assembly GCF_003259725.1 of Athene cunicularia. Classification (NCBI taxonomy): domain Eukaryota; kingdom Metazoa; phylum Chordata; class Aves; order Strigiformes; family Strigidae; genus Athene; species Athene cunicularia. The sequence goes on along the minus strand of NW_020799091.1, from coordinate 53,035,918 downwards.
TTCTGTTTCCTGATTTCAGTTTTGCCCCTTCTGCCTAACATTGCCAGCTGTGCAATGGTATGACTTTAACAGAGAGACACAATGTGCCTCTGTCATCTGCATCTTGAGAACTGTCAGACTCACGAGTATGTAAGCTTAAACCCCCTGGGAAGAGGAAGAAAAAAGTTCCAGATACTCCAGTCCTAAAGATCTATTCCACCACTCAGAAAACAACTGTTAAGAAAATTTTGGCATGTGAGCATATGTTATAATGCCTCCTAAAATGCTAATTATGTCATAAGAAATGAAATTCTGATGAAACTCCCTGAGTGGAGATAGAAACAAACTGATCTATGTGACCCTATCAACCTATCTTAAAAGGTGATGTGCCATTTCTTTTCACATTTTGCCACAGACCAGATGTGCTTTGATATACAACATGTTTGAACAGCTGATTAATATTTAAAAGTGACATTCTGGCATAATTTGTATAAACATACTATTGGAATACACAACAATCCATCAAATACAATTTAAAACAAAATTCCAGCTAACTGTCTCATGTTCAGTAAAATGGCTATGAAGGCCTGTATAGTTGCGTCTAATGCAAATACTTCTGGCTTTATTAAAGAAAACCCAATTTTTTTCTGTCATTTTGGATATTTCCTCCTTCAGAAAATTAGATTCACCTTCAAGCATTTAAATACAGTGAAAACATATTTCCAGTTAACCGCCTTTGATAAATCATCAATTACATCTATTTTCTTATAATATTAAGTTTATTCTTCAAAGTCAAATGTCATGCATAAATAATTCCTTAGAATAGTTTCAGTGTTTTACTTTATATATAATTTTAAACATTAAAGAGTCTTCCAATGAAAACCAGAAATGTAGTAATAATTTAGCTTTGTAGAAAACCAAAATTATATGATCAATACTGAATTAGTACATAGTTTGAATAAATATTTAATATTTAAATAATTATATTTTGAATAAACCATAGTTAAATGAGGAATTTATAAATTTTTAGCCTCAATGGTACTGTTTTCTTAAAAGTTGTTTTTCAGAAGTCTTCCGTCTACCAATTTTATTAAGACTTTTTTGGAAATTAATTTAAATTTCATTTTCATTTGGTGTTGACAGAAAAATAGGGCCATCTGCAAAGAATTCTTTCAAATAGTTCAGTTACAGACAGAATTTACAAAACAGAACCATTCAGCTGCCATACAATTCCACAATAGCAGCCTTTAATCATAGTTGCAGCTATGATAACAGAAGCACAGATCATCAAGGAGCTAGGCTTGATTTTCTCTCAAGCTAAAGCTGATCTGTTTTTATCTGAATTTGCAAAAGGGTAGGCAATGCCATAAAGCTCAGTAGTCGATTGCCATCCTATCTTTACCAGTTCTTTCAGTTTTAACAGTTCACTGAGTGGAAGAATGTGGCTGTTCAGTAACACCTTAAATTTTATAGCAAACATCTTCAGGAGCTTTTCTGCAACACTGGATACAGTACAGCTACTACTAAAGAAGATCAACCATAACATTTCCTTTTTAATTAATTAGCTAACCTTGAATACAATAAGCCATTTACTCTGTCGTAACTTTTCTCAGACAGCTATATTTAAAATTTCAGAATACATAATAAATATTTATGTACCTATATGTGTAAGAGTAATCACAAATAACTTCATAAACAGTAACTAATTTGAGAAAACATATTTTTTATCCAAAAGTACCAATTAGTAATAATATTAAATTACAAATCTGAGATATAAGGCACCTAGTAGCTTTAATTAAATTAGGATGGTCTGTGGAGCTGTGCATGTGAAAAACATACTTTGTAGTGAACAGATCAATGATGTGGGAAATAGGGGGTGGTCTGGATATTTTGATCATAAATGGATCTCTCTTATTCAGGTCATGAACACTGGCATTATAGCTGAATGGAGGCACAGCTGAATAGTTTTGTAAGCTAAATATTTTCTACAAAAGACTGTACACAAGGCATTGACAAAGTAGGGTGAACAGAAAATAAATCTAAATCCAAGACAATAGTGAATAGTTGTATTTTAGCAATTTATCCTAATAACAAACCCATACTTTGCTGGAGTATTTAATGGTACAGTAGTAATATATAGCGCATTTTACAAAAATACTGAACGGCAGGTAATGATGTATGGTGTATTTTGCAGGAAAAATACTAAGTGTACAAGTAATTTGCCCCATATCACACAATATGTAGGAATTTTAGATCTTTGTTTCCAAGTAATATGCTAACCCTTTGTCTTTCTCTTAGGATGTTAAATAGGTCAGATGATTCATTATCTAAATTGTATATTTATGTCAGTAGAATTCAAAATAATCTAGTTTATTTAAAATATAGGTATTCCATATTGCAGGCAGTAGCTTATATGATTAAACTACAATAAATTTTCTCAGGTAGTGAGTCAATTTAGTCAAGGCTTCCCACCTAATTTTGTTTGGAGTTAGCTGTGCAGTCAGATATTCCCTAAGAAGATCTTGAAATCAAACATGTATCCTCCTTGTCATAAATTCAGCACTTTCGAAAGCCCTGCTTGAAGCTGGCCGTCTGGTTTGTAGTTGTGTAAAGATATCGAAAATGTTGTTGAGTGTTTTTCCAGGTGTATTTCAAAACCAGATTTTCCTACTCGAAATATACTGTATCTAAGAAACTTTGAGTGACTTCTATATTTAATAAAGAAGCAGTGATGTATTGCACACAATGGTCAGCACCAACATGTTGATTGATTAGGAATCACACAGTATTACTGACTTTTGGAGATGCATTCAGTGATATTATCATTCATTAAATATTTGATAAAGTCTCTACCATAGACTTTTCATTATTTATGAAGTCTCAGTTAAATTCTTTTTCGGAGTTAAATTGTTCCTTTTGGGGAGACAACCAGCTCACTCTATTCTGATTAAAAATAGGTGGAAAGGCATTGTCATTTTTTTTATGTCATCACTTTGAAATTGCTTCATCTGAGCAACTATAGACATATGACATTGTAGATATTTCTGTGACAGTCCCCTGTACAGTCCATGGGCAGAAACAGGTATTGCTAGAGTCCAATTAGTTCTCAATAGATGTTTAAACTGTGTCACAAGAGTTAAGGAGTGTATCAGAGTGCATGAGGTAAAGGTGAGGAAGAACAGCACACATCAAATAGTAGAGCAGGGATGTGGTTTGCTCAGTCGTGTTACTTTAGAGCTTCTGTAGTAGTCACTTGCAGTTTTATAGCTTACCCTAAAGCAAAATTTTAAGTATGCATGTATAAATATGAAAACCAGCCTCAGAATATCTGGGATATGTTACATATACTAACATGACAAGATTACTCATCACTTTATCAAGAGATGTGCAATAGGCACATGGCAGAGCTCAGCCACAGCTCAATTCTCTTTTGTATTCTCACTTTTCCAATATTGTTGTGGCTGAATACAATATGAAGTATGTATTTCATACAAAAATTTAGTTAAGATGTTGGCCTCTAATTTCATGTTATAAAAAATCCTGGGGCAATGAAGATGAAGATCCTGGAGAGATCACACCTGATAATTTACTGTATGTATCTGGTAATTTGGGAAAGCCTATGAATGAGAGGAGCTGATGGACTCAACACTGAAAAGGAAATCGTCGGTGTTCCTCTGTCACCCCACATGTACTGGATGCCTGGCTTTTGGTAGTCAGATATTGTGAAGCTTAATTGACAATGAACTCTAACATGAGATATTATTTAAGGAACACATGTTGAATGGTATAAGCAATGAACTTACAACTCCAAACAACATGAACCACTTCAACCTCTTCCATTACAGATGAGATTACTTCTATTGTAAAGCAAAGAACAAATCTCTTTTTAATTTATTGAGCCCACGATTTCTACCTGCGTTATTAATATTTGCCCTTTTTCTGTTAGCGCAAGTACTCCCAATAAGCACTCAAGTTGTTATATTAAAATCCCTATTAAAAGAAGTATGAAATAATGAATGAACTGAGACAAAATGCACACTGAAAGATGCTAGATAAATTATATGCTTGATATCCTTCCTCTCATTATGTGTTCTATTCCATTTTTCAGTATCAATAACCTAAGAATATATGAGTAAATCCCTTGTTCTATTCTACTAGATAAATATGAAAATAATTTGTTTTCAAAATATTGTAAACCAGACCTATGACTGTAATAAAGAAATTAATGAGAGTAATTTTTGTAATAGATATGTATTGAAAACAAAGCCAAATTTTGCAGGATGAGCTGTTTTCGAAACTCTACCCATCAGCCATTTATTTGCACCCTTTTTTTCACTGCTGCTTTTCCCTCCTAATACTTCCGTAATGTTCAATATTTTACTACTAAATGTATGCATCCCAAGATACAATAGTCTTCCAGTTCTAAATTCTGCTCACTCTCACTTCAGGTTATCTCAGGTCATTACTGCTCACCTGCCCAGCTGGCCTACCTTGGCTGTGAGGTACTTACCCACCTTATTGGCTATGCTTATATTGCTAGATGAATCACAGACATACTTGGCCAATTTTCTAGTCTGAGGACAAATAAATGTCACTGGGCTATGTCCACATTGTACTTGATTCTGCTTGTCCTACATGTCCCTCCCTCAGATTTATCATATAATTAGAACTTTCTGTATGCTTTGTTGTTGTTGTTAAAATGGACAGAAATAATTTGTGGGCTATGCTGAAGCCTATGGGCACAGTTTTTTCATAGCATGAAAATGAGGATGTGGGTGAATGCTTTTAGGGACATTTTGGGGTGTAAAACCTGCAGGCATAACACTGAGAGACTGGGTAGGCTGTGCCGAAGCCAGGAGCTAAACTTGCCTCTACTCTCCACCGCTCATGCTGCTCCAGGGAGGCCCAGCACAATCTCTGGCAAAACTCTGCCTGAATGGGGTGCTGGAGAGTACAGCAACCGCTTGGTTCCCAGGTCTCTTTTAGAAAGACAGATATGCTCCCTGATTCCATATCATTTCAGAGCTTATATTTGGGTTCAGGAAGAATAACCTGAGGCTTTCTCTTTTAAGACGTTCCAGGATTCTTCCTAGCGGATATGTCAGTTGCAAGATAAAATGTCTGTCTTGCAAGAGAAAAGGAAAGCTCCTGAAAACATATATGAAGACTGTTGGGAACTGTCAGCTTTCCCACTGCTTTGCACCTTCTCTGAAAGTAGATGGCTCTAATATGAGCTCAAACTCTGCCTATAAAATAGTATCTTAGCCTATTTTTCCATTCAGGCAAATTACAATTTGGTCAGCTTTATAAATCGCAAGACAACACATTCTCTTTAGGTCTCCTCACTCAAAAAAATCATTTAAAGTACTTTCAGATACAAATTAAGAAAAACAATTGCAATATATAAATAGTCATGATCTATGAAATATCACATCACAAAGCAGAGGTCTACCCTGATTTCATATTTAGATCGCATGAATTGTTGACCCTTTAAACTCCAAATTATTAGAATATCCCAAGGTTTATCTGGCATTAATAACGTACCAAAAATACTTAGCTGTCACTTCTATACCTGAAGTCAAGATACCTCTACTACTAAATAAAAAAATTTAATACACAATTGTTTATGCTGGTCTCTATGTGGCTTAATCACAACAAATCTCACAGCTATACTTTTTTTTTTTCAAGTAAACTGAGATAAACCAGGTCAATATTAAGTGTGTCTGTAAATCTCTTGGAAGCATCAGGGTTATTGATTTTCATGGTTTTTTCAAGATCAGACACTAATGGTGGTACAGTTTTATTAAGGTCTATAAAGCACATATATAAACCTTTAAATACAGGTTGCAATCCTGAAATTTCACTGGCCTACCTTATTCCTCTAGCATGCTCCTCTCGGCCTAAAAAAGTCATTGTCATCTGGTAAGCAAGTCAGCCTGCAGAGTTAGAGCTGAAAATGCTATGAAAGCATAGTAGTGAAGACATCATTTAATGCTTGCATAGCACAATCTGGCATGCAGGTTTTGCTTGTTCTTTAAATGAAAACATCACCATATCACAGGTGGACAGAAATATGTACCAAGATTTTTGTCGCATTTAATCTCAGCAACCTCTTTTTTGTTGCTGGCTTTTGCTTATCCAGCTTCTATTTTCTAGTATTCAAGTGCTAATATAGCTCACTAATTTAACTGAAATGTGCAAAAAGATTTAGTGTGATGGAAAATAAATTCTAATTTCAACTTGCACAGCATATCTGTTTTATTAATAAGTGAGCAGCTATTAGAAGATATATACTCATCATTTATTCTGGAACATATAAATGTATATGAATCAGGTAGGGAGGAAGTGATATAGTTTCCATTTCCACATTTTCAATATAGATAATACTTTATCAGATTTTATAAATCTAAGCTGTTCTATGTTTTATTTCTGTTCAACTGTTCCTGTTTCCTGGAATTAAGTTTTTATTTATATATGAACCTCATAGCAGGTTTTGTTAACTTAAAAAATAAGGATTGCCATATACCTTCATAAACAGAACTAGTCACGCTTTTATTTGCTTTTATTAGTTTGCTGCATCAACACAGAGCAGATTATTTTTGAAAGATACACTTTTGTACTACCAAAGAAGTTCCAGAGAAGAAGATATAATTTCAAAACTTAAGTTCTTTTCATGAGGAGCTATTTTTTGAAAGAAGTTTGATTATACAGGGCCAACTGCAATGTTGAGACTACAATCTAGAACATGCTGGGGGTCTTTTATTAACCTTTTAAATTGTTTTTTTTTAAAAAAAAAAAAAAGTGTAACTAGAAAAAGAGGTATGTATTATAGTAATATGCATATTGAAAATTATAGTAACAAGCACACTGAAATAACTTCCCCTTACCTCTTTCTTCTCTGTTGCTGTAGATTTTTATTTGCGATATATTAAATTCTGTATATTCTGGAAGTTACAGAAAGTTGCTCGATACAGTATCAAGATATATAAAACTATATGCATTTGAAATGGATATTTCTAACAACTAGATTAGATTTCCAGTGATCTTGCCTGTACATAACTATTCAGAATGCAACAGTTCATAAACTGAAACACAGTTTCAGTGGTGCTGGGATTGATAAATACTGTAATCTCCTCTTGCAGGTAAATGGTGATAAATCTAAATTGTTAATACCATTTAGCATTCTGAATTGCTAATTTCAATTTCTTTTTGAGTACATACAGTAATATCTTCTTTATTTTTTTTTGCTTCTTTGCAGAACAATTTTGGTTAATAACACAAAAGTAATTCAAACTTGAATGAGGAAGATATGATATGAGTTATTATAATTCCTTATACCTTATTATTTACATAAATTTCTAAGTTGTTTAAAACCATCATTGAAGAGTTATGCTTTTTTATTTTTTAAAGTAATCATAAAATTAAAGTACAGAAATGAAAATGTTTAAAGCTCAGGCATAATTATTTTTGTTAACTGGCTGCATTGGTATAGAAGTACTATGAAAAATCACAAGTAATACAGTTTTAAACATTCTCAATACATATGAATTAAACAGAAGCAAGACAATTTAACAGACTATTCAGTAAAATATCCTTACAGAAAAGGAACACTCACATCATACCATTATCACAGAGAATAAGCTATACACCAGACGCTGAAAATTTTACTGTTGCCAGTTAATGAAAAGATAAGAATTAGTGTACCAAATCTTCTACAATTAAGATGAATTAATTTAAAAATCAGAGATGAAAACTAATGTAATAAACTTGAAATGTAGTGGAAAATAGCTTTTTCTAACCAGAGATTTTATAAATTAGCATTTTCAGAACATTTAACAAAAGTGTTTAGGGAGTTTAAAAGTGTATATGTAACACTAAACAAAATGTTGATCTTAGTTTAAGAAGGAAGATGACCAAGTTTTGATTTCAGAAATGAAGTTTTAGGCATTAGACCATATTGGGAGTTAGTGATAATACAAATTCAAAACTTCCGTGTGTAAAAAACCTACCATTTTTACTAAGTCTCTAGAAGTGATATCAAGAAAAATGAAGTGTACAATAAGTGAGTGCTAATAACAAACACTTATCATGATATTGGCATGTTTTGATCTTACAGATATAGGAATTCAGAATTCTCTAGATATATCCTTGGTGTTCCAAAAATGTAGGTTTACATTCAGTACTAGTTTAAATAGTTGTCCCTTACTCTCATCTACTTGGGTGAAGTGCTCTGTATTCACCTGGAAAAGCTGTTTGTGTAGCTGCACAGTAAAAAGATTTTTTTGCACAGTTTTCATTTCAGATGATTCAGTACCCAGTCTTGATCTCTGCACAGCTGCACAAATGCCCATACCAGCACAGAACCGATGCAGGGGCAGGAAGAGGTAGCTGGGGTGGGACAGAGATTCAGAGCATGAAAGAGACCTCAAAAAGTTAATGATGAGCCACAGCTGGAATCATCTGAAAGCCCCATCAACATTACAAGAAGTGAGGGTTGTTAATTAAGGTATCTAGATTAGATGCATACAGACATGTATTATCAGCTTTCCTACCCTTTCCTTCACAAAGTATACATTTAATGTAGGTAAATAGAGTAAAAGTCAAGAAAAAAAAATTGAAAAGTTTCACTGTTTATATGAATCAGGAATTTTACTTCTATGAGGCACTCCAGAGGTATCAAAGAAATGTTTTCAGGTACATCTACCATCAGGAATAAGAATAAAAGATTTATTTTTTTTTTTTATTTAATACCATAACAGAGTCTGTGCCTTTTTTCTTCTCTTTTTCAGCCTGATGATGGGGCTCACTGTACTGTTTCTTTCTAGAATGTAGCAAAAAAGAACACAGTAATATTTTCCTCAGTTTACTGCAATATCTACCCATAAATCTGTCTTATTGTGCTGGGTTTGTGTGTGGTGGGGTTATGGTAGCAGGGGCTGGGGCTACAGTGGTAGACACTATGAGAAGCTTCTGGAAAGCTCCCCTGGCTCCAAGTCAGACTCACCTCTGGCCAAGGCCAAGCCAATTGGCGACAGTCTGCACCTCTGCAATAACATATTTAAAGAACCTGAGAGGGGGTTGGGGGAAATTTGAGGAGGAACAAGAGGAATACCTATGTGAACACTGAGGTCAGTGGAAGGAAGGAGGAGGAAGGGGTGGAGATGCACTGGAGCATGGAGCTTCCGTGTATCCCATGGCTAGATGGCAGGGCTGCTCCTCTGCCACCCATGAGGCTCACTGGAGGAACAGAGATTCCTTTGTGGCCTGCGGAGGACACCACACCCAAGTATGTGGCTGCGCTAGGCTGGGAGTCTATGGAAAGAAGCCCCCGCTGTTGTAGTTCAGCACTGGGAGGACTGAAACATGCGGAGGTGACCCATGCCAGAGCATCTCGAGAGGAATGCATTCCTTGGGGAGGACTCATGGTGGAGGGACTTTGTGGAAGACAGTCCCCCGTGAGAGGGGTGCCATGTGGAGCAGGAGGAAGAATGCAGAAGAGTGCTTCCCCCAACTCTGGAGAAAGAAGTGGCGAACTGACTGCACTCCCATCCCCTGCCCCTGCACCGCTGGGGAAGGAAATAGAAATATTTGGAACAAAATTGAGCCCTGGAAGAAGGGAGGAGTGGGGGGGAGGTGTTTCTCACTGTCCCATTCTGTCAAGTGTTGGTTTCTGATAGTATTTGGATTAAAGTGGTGTTCTTGGGTTTTTTTTCCCCTAACAAGCTTGTCTTTTGCCTGTGATAGTTTAAATGGTTGAGGGACCCTTCTCTGTCCTTATCTCGATTCCTGAGCCTTTTTGCTGCATTTTCCTTCTTCACAGTGCTGGAGGAAAGGGGTGAGTGAAGGGCTGCTTGGTGCTCAGTTGTCTTCTGGGCCTAAGCCATGACACTTATGCACTTAGATCATTACAGCTGTAACACTACTACACCTTCAGAGGTAAATTTTCATTGAATTAATCCGGGTGACAGGATTTAAGCAGGTTATTATCTGGTTCCAAGATATTTTGGGGAAAAATATAACCTGCAAGAGTTACTCAGAAACAATGTTTCTTTCTTTTTCTTCCCCCTCACTCCTCCATCTACCCACTCTGATCAAGTAACAGTTGGCATACTTTTATTCCTCCCTATGTTTGGAGGAAGGCTGCAGGATTTGCCTGAAGACTGGATGTCCTGGGAGAGAAAGTAAGAATATGCAATGATCAATGTACGGTCAGTTCCTTTAAAAGATGGGATACAAATAATCTATACAAAGAACATGTATTATTAAATCAAAGATCATCAAAAGAGCACAAGTGATTTAATTTAAATTGATATAATTTTAACAAAAACCTATTTTGAAGGTCCTTCAATGACAAAATGGGGAAAACATAATTTATAGGAAGTAAAAGAACAGACAGGTAAAGCCAGCATTGCAGTGCTTTGGCACTGCCTGGAAATGTGGGCTCAGGACTGCCTTAAACATACCTCTTTCAGTTCTGCAGCCAAAAATTCTTACCAATTTTTCTTACATTTGGAGAAAGAGAAGGCCAGATTCTGAGCTTCATTCTAATAATTTGTAACAGGCAGTTACGTTTTATTTTTCATGGTTATTTTTCACCTTCTAACTTTCTGGCCTTCTGGTCTTTCTTTTCACTCTGCTGCTCTCTGTTCCACTAATGACTTCAATTATTTGTGTGAGGAAATAATGTAGGATTTAATTCATGGGTATTAAGGCTTTGACAAGTAAGCCTCCAAAATGAAAAATTAAATTATGATGGTCTACAAATTTAAACAGTGAAAATGAGAATAGCCATTGTTTCTGATCAAGATTCATATTTAAGAAAAGCTCGCAATCTCTACTAAGTGTTTAAAATTGACAGAGATGTTAACTTCTAGGGGGGCACCTGGGGAAACTCCTCATATTGGAGTAGTGCAATACAGAAATACATATATAGGTAAAGTGTAATTCTGCACACATTTCCATAGAGACAGATAAATATCAAGTACAGTCCACAAAGAATTCTTGAGGGAAATCACTGTAGTCATTTAAAAGTAATTAGACACTGTACTGAGAGAAAAACTGGAAGCAAGGACTCAAGCCTGAAAGGAAGTAGGTTGTGTGGATTTTGGAACCAAAACATCCACTGAATTAAATTGATATTTAACACATTTCTTACCTCCAGGAAGCCCACAGAACTTCACAATATTATAAAAAGAAAGAAAAAGCTTCCAAAAAAAGTAATATCTCTTGCTTTTTTGTCTCTTTTGCTCTTTTTATTTCTCCTCTTGTGTCCAGCATTTACAAAATAGAAAAGTGTTCTATAATTTACATGGTGAAATAGGGTCACTACCTGAGGATATCTTACTTTCTGTACATCATATGTAAATTTATTTGCATGTTTTAAAACTAGAAACTTTGCTAGAAAGCAGAATTTTTTCGGTGAGGTTTATTTGCCTCTAAAAAGGAATATAATCAATGCATACTCCAGAAGGTCCTCAACAAGTATCTTCATTTCAAATGTACTGTGGCTAGAAAATGAGAAATGCCTCTACTACATTCAAAATAGGGCTTTATTCCTGTACTGCCAAAAATGGCTTTCAGTTAGCACCAAAAATTTATAAAATGGGAGACTACTACTTGCCTAACTCCTCAAATGAAAGAAGATGAGCTCTTAATGAGTAGTCGAAGAGAGAAATGGAAGTATAATTTTCTTATCTTGTATCCTCTTTCAGTCTCCTGCTTCTAATCCAACAAGTATTCCCCTAGATAAAAATTTATAAGCATTTCTAATAAAGTTGAACCTTGCTCTGTGTGGAGAATTAGCTTTGCACCTACATACATATTAACAGTACACCACCAGGAAACCACTACTACTGTGTTGAAATTTAATGTTTAGGGGCTCAACAGGTTTTAAGGGTTTACAGTTTCAAATACATCTGATCTGGATGGGTTGATAAACAGAATTTGCTGATAATCAACACATGGGCTGCTCCAAATTGTTAAGATTCTTCAAAGACATCTTTAAGGAATAAAATGAGGGAAACAAAAATGCTCTTATTTTTTCACTGTCTTGGAAATGACTGAGATGTTTCTTTTTCCTTCATATTTCCACACACAGAAAAAATAATCAGGCAAGTAAAATGTTTGGCAAAGCTATAAGCAGGTAAAAACAATCATTTGTAACAGAAATTACTACATAACCTTGATTACCTACAGTTTGCTGAAATGAAAACTATGGAGATTTGCAAATAATTGAGGTTAATAAATTGTCTTCCCCCAACATGTTCTGAATTACGAGTATACATTAGAAGCATCAAATTGTTTGAAAAGTTGAAAACAGTAATCATAACTTGTTTGTATAGGACAGATTATTTCATTCTGAGTAACACCTTCCTCTGCAAAGCCTTAAAAAAATTTCCATGGGATTCTGGTGGATTAAGTGACTGTTCAGGGTAAACTGCAGAATTAGGTCCTAAATGATTTCCTGTGCTATGCTGTTACCCCTGAAGAGAAGGAATAGGAATTACATTACTAAAATTATTAAAGCTAAACAGGATTTATCATTTAATATATACTTTAAGAAACATTCCCACATTGGCATAGGGACAGACAAAACTACTAAGAACTATCTATTTTTCTCATGTCTAATTAATTTGATATTTTGAACTTGAGCTTTGTCAAAGGTATTGCTGCTTAATTTAATTTTACGTCCAGGAAAGTATAAATATTTCCATTACTGGAATATATTAAATTTAGTAACTCATACAATAACCCCATTTGCAGACAGGTTGGGGTTTTTTTGATTGCTTGCTTTCATCTGTTTTTTTTGGGGGGAGAGTTGTTGGATTGTGGGGGAGACAGAAGAGTATAAAACCATGGACCATATAATGGGAAAAATGACAAACTGGAAAATTATACTGTGATTTATTTCATTAAAAGAAAATATAACTCCTCATTGTACACTGAAAATGAGACATTTGAGACACTGAGCAATGTGAATTTGCTTAATACATCACATCAACAGAGAAATACCAAAGGAAATAACTTGATACCCCATCCACTGTAAATATTTTCAGTGTTCAAACACTTTCACTTCCTTTTATCTTATCTGCTTCTGCAGTACACAGTTTCTTACTGAAATATTACAGTATTCAAAATGTTTTCTGTAAGATTTTTTTAGAACAAGTAAAGCATTGTAAACCTGCATAAAGAGCATTGTAGGGACCTCTGAAACTGTAAATACACTACCAAATTGTCCGTGGTTCTGATTCCATTCATATTTCTTCATGAGTATAGTTAAAAGGCAGAACGAAATAAACCTCTCAACCTGAGATATCTGCAAACAACAAGTCTGTGAACCTGGGTGACCAAAAATTCCCTTATTCTTATCATCTCTTACTTACTTTTCCTTTATGTTACTACTTTTGTTTTACTTTGGTTTGGGGGTTTTGTTGTCACTGTTTAAATTAGTGTTTGGGACTCCATTATGACTTTTATCTCTTGTTACACCTGATATAATCTATAAAAACATGCATAATCTATAACAACATATGATACTAAACCACATTTAAATGTGAGATGGTGTTGAAGGGCAGTATTTCTGGTACCACTGTAAACTGGAGGGCATACTTGCTGATTTCAGTGGTGTAACTCAAGGGGAAACTGTGCCTGTGATGAGCGAGAAGACTGGCATGTTTAAGAGCAGACGCTTCTTCAATAAATAAAATTACAGTGAAGAAAGGCTAACATCAAATCACTTTTGCTTTTACTTCAATTTCCTTTATTCACCTTGGTCCAGCTCTGCTTTCCAAAAAATCACGATAATTATATCCAACCCAAGCAGATTTGTATAATACAAATGTAAAACATGATGTATGAAATCATTTCCTCTTACACAAGAAGAAAGTGTTCAGAAAAACCCAAGTGTTAGTGCATCATCCAGCTAGTAATATAAGTAAAATATTGCCTATAATCACAAGTGTATGCCACCTGGTATGTGTTCAGAATCACTGTTACTGCATGCAAATCAGTCGTTATCATACAAACACACTCTTGAGTATGCAATTTCCTCATCTACATGGACAAACTGGGGTCTCAAATCTATAAAGCAATTTTTTTTTTTCAAAATGCATATTGGATTCTCACACCTGCTTGAATCTCTGACCTTCGTTAGAGACCTATTCCTGTCTTTTCATAGCCTTTTCATTTATTCATTTTATTCTTGCTGCTCATTATTTACATTCTTTGTCTAGGTCTCTGTTTCTGTCTCATTTTTATCTGCGTGTTTCTTGTTTGTTTATCTTTGTATCTCCTTTTTAAGAGCTCTGCCATCCCATGTATCTTCTACTGATTGTGCTTCCTACTTTCTGTTAATCATTGCTTGAAGCAAGTGGAATATCATATGTCTAGGAGATGTTTCAGAGGCATTAGGCAAATCTCAGGCTATGGGAGTTCTTTCTCCAGGCTGCCCTGTTCCCAGGGCTTATTCTGCCTCCTTCTGCATCTCAAAGACATGTGATTCTGTCATCTTCTCCTGAGATCCACTTCCTCTCAAAAGCCTACTCTCCTCCAAAACATACCCTTCTCCAAAACCTGCCCATTAGATTATATTGATATTTTTCAGTTCAGTCTCCCAGTACAGAGCTGCTCAAATGAGGTAGACACAGAAGCAACATCTTGGTTCAAGCTTTTCTACTCAAGGAAATGAGAAGGAAGGATAGGCTGGATCAAAGACCTGGCGGAATGATTTATGAAAGCCACATGAGGCTGAGAAACTGTTATCATAGTAGCATCAACCAGTCACCAATTCTCCCATGTGTTTAGCTGTTTATTCAGAAGGTGTATGGTGGGGTGTTTTTTTTTTACCACAAATGCTTTGTCTTCCTCCCTTCAGACAAAGTCATGAAAATAGGCACAGGATTGTTGCTACCTTAATCTAGATCCGTCTTGTCCCTGTAAGCGTGAGCATGTTACGCCTATACATATGGTGGCCCTGACTGTAGCAGTAAAGGCTTACCACAGCAGTAAAAGAGAGGGTTATTTTAAGGTTAATTGATTTGTTTCTGAGGCAGCAATACAAAGAAAAGCTGATAGTTATTTCACTGACATATGTGCTTATCCAGAAAAAAAAAGCTGTTATTCTTTCTGCAGTCTATAATTGTGGGTTTTATTTTGAAATTAAGTTATACTTAAAATACTTTTGGATAGGTTGTTGAAATACAGACAAGTGCAAAGTGGTCTAAGTTTTATTTTAACATAATACTATTTCATTAATAAAGTTAAAATTCTGACAAAGAGAAGGATGAGTAAACACAAAAATTATCTTTAGAAAAATTATGCAGAAATTAGGAAGAAAAATCAATTTTAAAACCCGTGAGAAGAGTCACTAAGGAGATGTGAATTGCCTATATCTTATATGTGCCTTTTTCTGTATACCTATGTCTTCGTGTCACTCTGATCATCAGTGTCCCTTGGACTGTACTTAGAAGTATCTAGAGGGAAATAGTAATGAAGTGTTACTGAGAGGAATGATTTGAACCAGTCCTGTGACTGATCATATATATCACAACAAGCCCAAATCATCTACCAGCAATAAGGATTCCCAGATGCAGTGCTTTCAGTATTAGAGACATGGAAAAATTAAAGGAAAATAGTTCTGTTTTTACTTCCAAGACTGATTAATAGGATATCCAAAATCTCCCACCCGAGATCAAACAAATTTGCATCTTTATGGCTCATTTTCCCTCATCTTCCTTTACTTCTCCCTCTCAAACACCTTACTGACCATACATTTCCCTCCAGGACTATTCTGGCACTGTTCTCATTTTTCTTTTCTTTATAATTTTAGTTTTATTTGCCTTTAGAGTACCTATTTTGAATTACTGTAGATTGACAAATATAATAACTTGCCTTCCAGAAACCAGAAGAAAACCAGCAAAATATGTGTGAGAGAAAAGCAGTCAGAGTAGTTAGGACAAAACTAGCGTTGGAAACAACTGGCAGTGTATAATTAACATGTACCACATTCAGAATCCAAACAAGTTATCAACTCTGTAATTTAATAAAGTAATTAATATAATTCTGAAGTACTAAGCATGGGTAGTGATGGCATAGAATACCCTCATATTTAGTCATTGAGAACACAAATCATCACCTCTCCATTATGTAGCTTCACCCTTGTCCAAATTGAAAGATCAGTCAAGTTCTGATAAGGTCATCCAGGATGACCTAAATGCATGTCTCATGTTAAAATACTCTTTTCTACCATGACAAAATGCCTTCAATTAGCCAAGTTGCCATCTAGAAAAATTTTTTTCTTATGTTCCATAAAGGCAAGAACTACAGACATACATGTTGTGGCATTCTGACTAATCAAGCAGATGTAAAGATTTCCAAGAAACCTTATTATATAGGATAAGTATTCACTTATGGTCAAAACATACAAGAAGGTTAATGATTAGGAAAAATAATTATTGGGAGACAATATAAGAAAGGTCACTATTTAAGCAAAGATACAGTTTGCAAGAGCATGAAATTCATTGCCTTGGCCCACAGTCCTTGGTCTGCTACCTTTACAAATGTCTTAGGAATTCTTTAAAAGGGTTTTCATCATGAGTAAAGTTATAATGAAATTGTTCACGCTGGTCTAGTTAACATTGCATCAGCAGTTTTACTGTAACCCTTGGTTTCATGGGTTCTTAACTCTATGGTAAACATGTACTTCAGACAGAAATGTGGCATACAAAAGAGTAATCATGAAAACAGTAATTCAAATATCAAGAAAATGTGTTAATTGAGTTTCAGTTTTTGAAAGGAAAGCAGTTCAAATAAATATGGTAGTCTAAAAATTATTTTACTATTTGAAAATTAAGAAATATGTTAAGATTTAGTGTGCTTTTTTATGGTTGTCCTGGTTTTTAATGAAAATAGGTTCATCATGACAGACTGACAGTATTTCAAAATTTTCAGAAGTATTTTAAGCTGTCCATAATCCTCCACACATATTCACAACTTTGTGTCAGCAAATATTCTGCTGTGACTTTTAGCCTGTTAATAATAAGCCCATGTGTACAAAGGGTATTTTTGTCAAGGTTGACCTCAAGCTTTAAGTCTCTATTGTATCTTTTGTTCAGTTATCCATAAGAGAAGATGAATAATACTTTATAAAGTCAGAGATAAACATGCATTCCTCAAAAGAAGGAATAATGGCTTTTTAAAATTAATGCTATTATTTTGTATATTGATCCTTACAGAGCTCCTAAAGTTTCATCATATAAAACTGTACCATATACCAAACCACAGATGAGAACTCAACATAAAGTCAATGATTAGCTTAAAATGAATTAGATGTGGCCTTGGACACTCACTGAGTCGAAGGAGTGGATGCCTTGACTACACTAGAAGGCTTTCACTGGACAGGACTTGAAATTAAAGGGTCTGGTCCTATTCCATACTCTCCAACAACTACTAAGGGACAATTTCAGTGCATAGAACACAATTTGCTAAAGAAAAATGCATAGCAACTTCTCTGTTGGGGTCAGTAGCACTGGGAAGCTTCTTCCAGAGTGATACACCTCTGTGTTTCAGTTAACACGAAAGCTTGGTGAGTCTGTGGATTTTATTTAAGCATGCGCTACAACAGACCTGAGTCTGCAGAACTCCTGATGAGCTCCAAGCTTTTTTGCCCACAGTTGGAAGTCCCATATCCTATAGGGAGGACACTGTCATTTCTGTTGATGACACATCACAATACACTAGCCATTGCCTCCTCAAGTAGTTTTACTTTCCACTATCCCCAAAGAAATAAGGGGCTTCACAATTATAAACTAGCTCATTTTATTTTATTTATTCATTGTCTAAAAGCAAAGAATATTTTAAGCACCTCACAAATGTTGAAGAAGGTACACTGCTTAGAGTAACTCTTAATTACAGGCCACTTCATAAGTTTCCATTTGAAGTATTGCATTAAACTAACTGTACAAAAATTACCCCAGAGAAAGGCCACCAGACTTTCTTTATGCTAGCAATGCAGAAAAAAAAAAAAAAAAAAGAAAAAAAAGAAAAAAGTCTAAACTACAAAGTTAAAAGGACACTGGCAGGATAAATGTCATATTTTTAAAGTGGATGTCATTTGCTTTGCTACTAATAACATTAGATTTATAATACTAAGAAAGGAAAAGCTAATTTAATCTTCACCATTTGTGTTTTCCATTACCAAAGGTCAGTCTCGTCACAGGGCAGTCTCTACCTGCATCTGATAGTATGTGAATCAGCTCACTACCAACTCCACCAAACGAAACTAAGAAAAATAGCATTAAAAAAAAAAAAATCTAATGACATAATTTCTAGGTGATAGAAGAGGTGCGGTTCTGTGAAGCATTGAGCTTTGGAGTGATTCTAAGCAAGTATACTGAGTACAGGGCACAAACCCACAAGAATCCAGCAGAGTTATGTATTTAGTAACAACAAAATAAAACAAATTGCCAAATCTTCCATCTCAGCAGAGCTACTGCAGTAAAAGAGCTGCTACAGAAAAAGAACTTTTTCTTTCTCCCACAGCAGCTGCAGGTCTCTAGACAGTTTATAAATCCTGGATTAAAGATTACTAATTCACCCTAGACTATCTCCTCTGGTAGCAATAAATGCATTTGGGGCTGAAAGAAATCTTGCTGTCTGGCTACATATCATTATTAGCATTATAGTATGCAGATTATAACTAACTTAATACAAAGAAAATATTTCACTTTGTTGTTTAGTTCTTAAGTGGTAAGCCTGAAGAGAGCAAGTAAAATCTATTATAGCAACCAGGAAATGTGTAATGTGCCTCAGATCATTGTCCAGATGTATCAAGCTACTCAAAATATTCCTTTCTCCACTGAAGAGTTAAGGCAGTCACTATAAGTAGCAGGAAAGATGACAGCATGACAAGACAGTGGTGAGAGCTCTTGGCAGCAGGTGCACTGGGCTACAAAATGGAAAGAATTAATATAGAGAGACCAATGCTGCTGGCGTGCAGTGAGAGTATGTAAGCAAGGTACAGACACATTGAAGTTGTTTATAAATTCATTGCAAATCATAGCTGGATCCAGCCAAAACCAGAGGCACCAGAACAGAGTACATCTTAATATAAGAATACAGAGATAAAGCTTCATTAAGTAGGTGACAAGCTAAAAGTCTTGTGCTTCATATACTTTCTTGACTTTCCTGCTGAGAATTAACGCTTCCATTAATAAATATATTGACTATAGGAGACTTTTGGAGAGCACTGGCACTTCAGTTGAGTTGAAAAGACCCTTAGATGAATATATTTAAAATGTGATCAGATTTTTAGAATCTTATTAAAAGTTTTCAGATTCTCCTTACAATATTATACAGAAAATTGGTGAGCTATATAAAGTTTGAAAATATCATTACAGGTGAAATCACATTAACAAATCCAGAGTTTCATGAAGAAACACTGAGGTTCCAAAGGAAAAACATATATATTAATGTGGATGAGCTTTTTTCTTACAGGTGACTAGAAAACATTTAAGACAAAGAAATAAGATCCCCCGGTTAATTGTTGGCTAGAGTTAAAAAACACAGTGCTTGACTCCACAATAGACTGAATAAAGCCATAATTTCCATGTTCCACATGTTCATCACACACACAAAAAAAAAAAAAGTCAGCTTCCTGGGGTTTACAGGTCACTGAAGTTGTTCCAAACCATCACAGCACAATAGACTTGCTCAAAAGGGATGAAGGGCTTCATGCCTTTATTAATTTGATAGGGTCATTGAGAAATTCTGTGACCAAGCTGATAGGGTTGGAGGACATCTATTAAGTGCCTGGGTGTTAAAGAGCACCTAAATCAGTAACTCATTTTAAAACAGAACACTCAAGAAAAGTACCAAGTCTTAGAAATATAACAATATACCTGGAGAAATGGTATATGGAAGAACAAGTTGCATCCATCCAGAAAAAGACACCATAGCAAACCCTTGCAAATACAATAAAAACAAAAGTTCCATCCAAAAAACCCACTCTGATTCTAAACAGAGTACAATTGCTTGTTACAGAGCAACAGCTAAAGAAATCTGACTACAGTGTAACTGATACCTATAAATGTTCATCTCCTATTCTCATAGTATGAAATTGTTTTCTGAAATTTTGTTTTTAGGTAGAAATTTCACGAGGAAATAAGTTTTTAAGTAGAAAAATAATATATTACTGCTTTGCAAAACAATACAAATTTTTTGAGATGCTAGAAGTTCATCATGTCTATGTAACTAGAGAAACAATTTCACTACAGGCTAAGTTTTGCCTTCAAAAGAAACTAAGTTAAAATACATTAAACTAAATCATATGGAAAAATAAACACATTTTTAAACATTATTTATTTTATAGTTCAGATAACTCATGTTACTTGCAGAAGGTGTGTTTATTTTCACTGTTTCCATTGGGCATCCAAACTCTTAGTTATAAGAGAGATGTTTTCTTTGAGGAACTGTTTTAGACAGTAAAATTAATAGGTCAAGTCTGTAGGAGCCCCTCAGAGGTTGAAAACATTCTTCTACATTTGTAATATTAACAATTAGTTTATCCTTGCAAAGAAGTAAAGACTGTATTTGCTGTTTAAGTTAGAAATCTTTTTTTCAATCAATTATGTGAGCACTTTCAGTTCTAGGCATGGACTGATATCATCCAGGATAGGAAATGTAACAGCCTGGATTTGATTTATTAGGTTCTTATAATAGTTATACTTAGTAAATCAGACAGAAGGTATGCATCTTTAGACTGTAAAACTGGTCACCAATATTATAATGAAAGTATGAAGAAAATGACATGCAGTAATTATTATACTACATGAAACAGTCGAGTTATTAACAACTTTCCTTCTGTTTACTATGTTCTTAGAATTTTCCTCGTGAACGTACTAGTAATTCAGCTCTCCAGTATTGCTAAGAAAATGTACCTAAACAGGCAGTTCTCAAAGGACTTCTCAGATGTTAATAATGAAAACTTGGCAAGCATATCCACTATCATAGTTTATTAAAATAAATACAAATATAGTTGTTTTTTGAAAAAGGAAGATTAAAATGTCATGTGCATAGTTACATAATGTACTGCATGCAAGGTATTAAAGTCATTATTTTTAAAAAACAAGAATTGTCTTTGGCCAAAAAGCATAGATTATTATTAGCTTTATTGTCTTCACTGACCCATTAGACAATGTATTAAAATCAGGTAGTTTTCACCAACATGAAATCTTTTGACAAAAAAACCCCACAACAGTCATGTCTATTGCTAACCTCATCATACATTTGGAAATCCAAACCTCTCAAGTCTTTTCTAAAAATGCTTTTCTGTGTTGCATATCTGTAATCTGTGTTTATCAGCCAAACTCATCCTTTCTACAGGTTATGCTTTTATTATATTTCTTTGGTTCATCAGAAATAAAAATATATTATTTCCAGTGTTTTCTATTATTTTGGTATACAGTACCTATTAATTCACAAAAGTTTTCAGAAATAATTTAGATTCCTTTCTGGAAAAGTAAAGAAAGTTTAGGCACATAATTATCTCTGAGGATGTATTCTGTAAGAAGCCTAATTTCCATGAAGAAAACCAAAAATGTGGGCTTTTAGGAATCAAGAGAAGTTTGGTTAAAGTATGTAAGTTATACTTTGAAAATCCGGTTTATTCTTGAGGCTGGATTTTCATGTGAATTTAGTTAGATGGGCACACGCTTCACTGGGTAAAAAACTGTCTGGATGGCCGGGCCCAGAGAGTTGTGGTGAACGGAGTTAAATCCAGTTGGCGGCCGGTCACAAGTGGTGTCCCCCAGGGCTGGGTTTTGGGGCCACTCCTGTTTAACATCTTTATTGATGATCTAGACAAGGGGATCGAGTGCACCCTCAGTCAGTTTGCAGATGACCCCCAGTTGGGTGGCAGTGTTGATGTGCTCGAGGGTAGGGAGGCTCTGCAGAGAGACCTGGACAGGCTGGAGCCATGGGCTGAGCCCAACTGGAGGAGTTTCCATAAGGCCAAATGCCGGGGGCTGCCCTTGGGCCACAACAACCCCCAGCAGCGCTACAGGCTTGGGGAGGAGTGGCTGGAGAGCTGCCAGTCAGAGAGGGACCTGGGGGTGTTGATTGACAGCCGGCTGAATAGGAGCCAGCAGTGTGCCCAGGGGGCCAAGAAGGCCAATGGCATCCTGGCTTGTGTCAGCAATAGCGTGGCCAGCAGGGACAGGGAAGGGATCTGACCCCTGTACTCGGCACTGGTGAGGCCGCCCCTCGATTCCTGTGTTCAGTTTTGGGCCCCTCACTACAAAAAGGACATTGAATGACTCGAGCGTGTCCAGAGAAGGGCAACGAAGCTGGTGCAGGGTCTGGAGCACAGGTCGTACGGGGAGCGGCTGAGGGAACTGGGGGTGTTTAGTCTGGAGAAGAGGAGGCTGAGGGGAGACCTCATCGCCCTCTACAGCTACCTGAAAGGAGGCTGCAGAGAGCTGGGGATGAGCTTCTTTAACCAAGTAAGAAGAGACAGGACAAGAGGGAATGGCCTCAAGTTGTGCCAGGGAAGGTTTAGACTGGATATTAGGAAGCATTTCTTTACAGAACGTGTTGTTAGGCACTGGACTGGGCTGCCCAGGGCAATGGTGGAGTCCCCATCCCTGGAGGTGTTTAAGAGTCGGGTCAACATAGCACTGAGGGATCTGGTGTAGTTCGGAACTGTCAGGGTTAGGTCAGTGGTTGGACTGAATGATCTTCAAGGTCTTTTCCAACCTAGACGATTCTGTGATTCTGAGATATCTTTTAGCTTTCTAGTGATCTAGAATCTCTCTTGTCATTATAGAAATATTACATATGGAGAAAAATTCATCCCTGTTTTCTTAATTATCTAACTTAAGAATACCTTATTTGGAGTTACCCAATTTTCTTGATAGAATATAAAGTGATTACTCTAGATTTAGGAAATAACTTTTTAAGTGAGACAAATTCAACTTTAGATCATTTATATTCATTGTTTGAATATGAAAAGAATAAAAAATGAGTATTTATATATCTTTCATCCTTGAACTGAAGGTTAGTTATACATAAGCTAGCTAATAATAAAATTTGGAGCATATATTTGTAAAGAGGATTAATAAAAACTTTGATAAATGCAAAAAAATCAAATTTATCTCTGAACAAATACTTTGGACTGCTTACAGTGTGATGCATTGCAACTTTGGATGTTATTTCTACAACACAGGAAAAAGATCTTTCTCTATATTGTAGGCATTCATAAGGGCATAGTATGTTCAAGTGCATCTGTGGCCACACAGAGTTAAACTCAAGAGTAACATACATATGGCCTTATTTATTTAGTAAGGCAAATAAAAACTGCAAGAAAGTTATCTTTTCCCTGTAGACAAAGACATAGGATAACATTATGTAGGATCTTAAGTCACTCTTTAATAACTCAAGTTTCATTATTAATACAAAAAAATCATGCAATAAGAATGTGCTGAGCTCACGCAAAGCAGGTCATAATTTTTCTTGTGGGACAACTGGCCTTACAAGTTAAGGAGTGGATAAAAAAAAATGGTTAGAAATGTCATTGGATTGGATTTTAGAGATTAAAGGTGTAGTATTTATAACTAGTGTGTATAGATATAAATATCTGTCAATGTTTATGTGATGGGTTGACCTCACCCAACAGCTGAACACCCTCCAAGCCTCTCACTCACTCCCCTCTCCCACAGAACAGAGAGAAAATAAAAGAAAGACAAGAAGGCCTGGGGTTTAAGACAATGACAATATATAACACTGATTTCTTTGAACAAAGTCTCTGGAGAAGTCTACATGAGTATCTAGTCAGTATTTTTTTTTTCATTATTTCAGGTTTCAGGCAATGCATTCATTATTGACAGAAATCAGCAACTAAACCTGGAGAAGCTATCAGTCAGAATAATATAATACAGTGACAAATACTAAACTATTTGACAGCCAGAAAATTATTTGGAAATATTTCTTTTACATGAAATGTAGATTATCAAATATATTTACACTATTTGGGTTTTTTTGCATGTTAATGCTGCTTTAAGAGTTTGGAAAAAAATTTTTAAAATGTAATCAGTTTGTTGAAAGATAAGGATTTAGAAAAGAAATCTGAGAGATATTAATCAGCAAATAGAAAACTCTCTAAAATAGAATCTGAGACAATTATTCTACCAGTGATTGAATAACCTACTCATTTGCCCTTTTAGAGGAGAAAAAGAAAAAAAAAAATTTCAAGCTGAACAATCTTAGATATTAAACAGAGCACATTATGTCAAGATCCCTTCTTTCAGACTCCAAAATGCTCTATGGCAAACGCTCCATCTTATTCATATTTAAATTATATGGGTTCATAGCAGCCTCAGAAAAATCAGAATCAAGGAGGTTTTTAATATTTGCAAAATTATGTCTACTAAGTCTACAAATCAGCATGATTCCAAATGACAAGCAATTTATTTATACCAAACTTTGTAAGTGAAAATACATAATTCTGTCACTGACTTCAGTTTGTCATATATTTCTGCTATTACATAATCTTTCCTTTTGCATTAGCACCTGTAGTTAATAAATATTATACTCCAGGCAAAATGGAAACTAATAAAACCAAAATATAACTCTTTTTTCAAAAAGCCTACCAAAAAATCACTCCAGCTGCATCTTTAGGTCTAAGAATGAAACAGACTTTTTAAAGTCTTGTCCAAAAAGAAGAGTCCTGTTTGTCACACCATGTTTCTATCATGTAATCCACATCACTGAAAAAAAAAAGTCTATAAATGAAAATATGAAAGTTTTCCCATTATGACCTTGTTTATCTGATAGCCAAATATAAAATTGTGTTTAAATTTTTCTATTTATATACTTTTATGTACTTGTTTATATATTTTATAATTATTAAAAATTATTTCATCATTAATTTCTAGTTGTCTTCTGATGTAATTCTTATGCTCAATTAAAAAAAAAAAACAAAAAAAAAAAACAAAACAAAAACAGAAAGAAAAAAAGAAAGATTGAGCATATAATGCTCTTCAAGTTAGAAGGTATAATAGGAGCATTATGTCTGATTAGAATTTTGAAAAGCAATGATTTTCCTTTTCAAATAATGTGAGTTTTTCATATCAATATGATGCTCATAAATCCTTTCAGACTATCCAGGCTCAAGTAATTGTTTCATTTTAAAAATAAGTTTTCATAATTTTTCTAGATATGGTTGTCAACATATCTGTTTTTTTTCTCTGGAATTTAATTACTTTAGAAAAATATATTAGTGGCACTGTATATTCTGGGATATAATTCAGGACTTGAATAACTTCAATTATTTGAAGACCTTTCTCTGTGATATGGATAGATAATAATATTTCTGTAGGAATAAAGCTATATATACAAATACAAAAATAAGAAAATTAATTTTTACCTCTGCAATTACTTATATTTAGGAGATCTGTGTTGCCTTTCAAAGTGATCTATCTGTCTAATACTCTTTGGGCTTGGTGATGGGCAAAACGATTTTACCGTCATACAAACATGTATGTACAAACATTCAATCCCATGTCTACTAAATATTCAAGATATTAATCTTGAATCAAAGTTCTAATTAAAGTTCTGGAATAGGGAAAAAAAAACCTGTTTCAAAGTCACTTAATCTCAGTTATCAAATACATTTTTTGGAGACTCTTGGAAATCACCATCTTCATATTTTTTAACTATTCAGCACTATGAACAGGTACAACAGTGCTATATCTTCACTTTCCTGCTATATCTTCACTTTCCAAATATTACAGAAATAAAATCCTGTTACTGAAGTTCTCTGTACATTTCTTTTAGAGTATTATAATTTAGTTTCTCTAATTGAGTAAATCTCAAAGATAAGGTGTTTTTTAGCATGGTTCCATTCCTTTAGATGTTACTTCTGATTAATCTGTAAAGGCCTAACTCCTTCCTAGGATTCTCTAACCATGATTTAGCAAAACAAAAAGGCAGAAAGCCAAAAGGACACCGGTCACCACAAATCAAGATAAAACAAATGGAAATTTAGATTCACAAGAAGTCTTTCAATTGAATTTATGAAGAAGGGCAATTTTGTTTAAGAGTAAGCTGGGACATAGTAAAGGAGGTTATCAAGGAAGATATATAAGGAAAAGTCTGGAAAAGAGAGAATAATTTATTAAGGATAAGACTGAGTAGGATAATATAAACTGTGCTGGATTTTGAAGCATTAGATGATTCACAGAATTTTAAAGTAGAAAATATAATTTAATACCATGGGAGTACAAGATTGGCAGTGTTTTACTGTACTTGAAAAGAAATGGGTAACAGCAAAGTAAGTAGAGTTATTTAATTTTTAGTTTGAAAGTGTTCATGTGTGCATGCAAAAGAGTCTCTGAAGGACCAACTTGATATACACGGATATTGGATGAGGGCATGAGATCCATAAAGCAGCAATAGCCTATGTTCTGACTAGAATGTTGTTCACAACATTGTAATACACTGCCTCACTTGAACCGGTGCCGTGTTGCACATCCTGTGTTAAATAAATGGACTGAAAAAGCCCAAACAGATAAACAATAAATAAAAAGGGAAAGGCTCAGAGACCTGTTAAAGTTGGTTGATTAATTTTTGAAAATGCTTTCTTATGGGGTAGTGCAGAGAAAAAATAAATTGTTTACTAGAAAAAGCAAAGATTCTTCCTGGAAAAACAGAACTTCTGGTCTTTATAACCATTCCTTATTAGTAGCAGATCCACCTGGAAGATTTCTTCTTGACTGGTAAAGGATGATGTGCCAGAGGAAGGATGTTTCTGAAACTATTCTAGGTTCAAAACAAGTTGTAGTATCTTGTAACTGGGAAGGGCTTAAAGTCTACACTAACAAATACCTGCTGAGACTCAGCTGGGAAGCAATAACGTGTCAGGCTCCTAAAACTCAACTGTGGCTTATAAATTTCACTAAAGGAAAAGATGTACACTGATTTGGTTAAAAAAACACACCTCTCACTCAGTTTAACCTTTCTGTTTCTGCATTTTCCTTCATAGGCATTTTATTTCAATTATTCATGAAGGAAAGATCAGCTCAAAATTTTATAGACAATGAATGTTAACACTTGTTCAAGTGAAGATCTGAAAAATCTCTCCAGATCTGATCAGAAAATATAAAAATATATCTCAAATATATTATTCAAGTCTGTATTTCTTTAATTATGTAGGTTGGACAAACACATACCACACTGCATTTGAGGGATTTGGTTGGGTTTGGTTTTGAGTAGGAAAATCACTGGCAGTAACATCCATTTCACTGAAATAAAAAATTATGTGGCCTTAATATTTCCTCACACCCATTTTTACCCATTCTCATTTCTAACAAACTCATCTGAATGTCACTTTTTCTCTAATCATCTTTCTGCTATGAGAGAGTTTAAAAACATATGTGTATCTTCTGTTCAGAAGCTAAACTATATGCTGGGCTTTTTAGGGTCCTGTGAAGAGGTGATGGATAGCATGCCTTAGTATACTTCAAGTATTTTTATTTTAAGTGCTGCATACATACACTGGGGAAAAGTATCATTTCATCTTCAGCTGAGGGAACTGCATTAAGCACATACTTCCATTGAAAAGTTCTGTTAAATGAAAAACCAGAGCAAAATTACAAATCATTAATTCATTCATTCATATCAATCTTTGAGCTTTCAAATTATCCATATAAATATTTTAGCTAACCGTGGAAGATAAGAGATCATTATATTCACTAAGGGAGTAAATCACTAAAATTTTAGAGTAAATAGCTAAAATTTTATACAGGTGTTGTGGTCTAACCCTGGCCAACAGACACAGCCCCACACAGCCACTCACTCACTCTTCCCCAGTGCAATGGGGGAGAGAATGGGAAGGTTCAAAGTGAGAAAAGTCAGGGCTTGAGATAAAGACAGCTTAAAAGGGAAAGCAAAAGCTGCATGCTCAAACAAAGAAAACAAAGCAATTCATTCACCACTTCTAGCAGGCAGGCAAGTGTTCAGCCATCTCAGGAAAGCAGAGCTCTACCACATCTAAAGGGTACTTGGGAAGACAAATACCATCACTCCAAACATCCCCCCTTCCTGCTTCTTCCTCTCCCCCCAGCTTTTATCACTGCACATGACATCATATGGTATGGGATATCCCTTTGATCAGTTGGGATCAGCTATCTCAGTTACGTCCCCTCACAACCTCTTGTGCACCCCCAGCCTGCTCACTGGTGGGGCAGAGTGAGAAGCAGAAAAGGCCTTGACACTGTGCAAGTGCTGCTTGGACACAGCTAAAACATGGGTGTGCTATCAGTATTGTTTTGGTCACAGATCCAAAACATAGCACCATACAAGCTACTGTGAAAGAAATTAACTCTATCTCAGCCAAAATCAGTACAACAGACAACTTTTTTTTTTTTTTTTTTTTTTTTTTTTTTTTTTTTTTTTTTTTTTTTTTTTTTTTTTTATGCTGGTAGGGGAATAGAGGTGTTAAGAAGGAAATAGGCAGTTCTAGTTTGGTCCCTCAGTAACACTGGTTTTACTGACGTCCTTAGCCAAGCTGGATAAAGGTCATCAAAAAGACATCTTCTAGCACTTCAGGTGTAAGATGTAATTATTTGACCTTGTTTTGTAGCAGATTAAAAAAATCTAGTGCACACATACTCCTTCCATGAGAAGGGGAAAGCAATGATGCGACAGACTATTAGTCACACTGTTTAAGGTAACTAGCAACCCTGTGGTGATAACGATGATACAGAAACCTTTTTAGAAAATAAAATAATAGTAAACTGTCATTTCAATAATCAGTTAGTAAAACAGAATTATCTATTTTTAGCATTAGTTTTGTCTTATATAGCTTCTTCAGACACCATGCATTCCTAAATGAATAAAACTAAACCACATGATTTTTACAGTACAGAAAAGTCAACTTTCATTTTCAATTTTTGCCTGTCTTCCCTTACAAAATATATTCTTGTTCAGTGTGGGTCTATTTTTCTTAAAAACAAAGGCATTGTCTTATTTTTATTATGAGTAATCATATCAATTATCTCTGTGTGTTTAATTAACTTATATAAAAAAAAGAAGAAGGATCTATATAGTTAGTCACTGTATGCTATTGTATATATGCTGCAAAATCACTACTATAAATAGGACAGAAATGTCAATGTAAAGAATAAAATAATTCCAATAAATACAGTTTATTCAATTAAATCTTTAGGGTTTATTTATTTATATTTTTATTGAGCCTTAAAGAATCAAAACCTGGTATTTGGACTTAATTTAGTGGACAAATCAATATTTGATATTAAATGTGCTAAAAAAATTTAATTTGATTGCTTTTTATACCAACAAGTGTACTCAGACCAAACAAGCTAACTATGTTCATTCTCCATACTGTATAGCTCACATCCAAATACTCTAGTAATATAAGAAAAACACAAGAAGTGGTAATTTTTACAAAAACGGAATTAGGATTCTGACTGATTTTTCACTCTTCCTCAGAAAAAAAATGAAAAAGGAACAGCAATCAATTTGCTATTTCTTCAGTTCTTGAACTGTTGTCAGAAACCTGTTATTTTGTTTATACAGATTAAGAGAAGGAAGAGAGAAGATGTGTGTGTTGTATAGTCACTGAATTCAACAATATGATCAATATAACAACTTTGTTAACCAATATTTACTGAAGACAGAGGTGACTTAGGAATGGGGCTGTTTGCTCACATATGAATGCATGGTAATACCACAGTATATAATATTTCCTTTCTCCTTTACCTTATTTTCACTCCTTATAAAAGAAAGCTTGGTAATGGGAATAAATACAGTAAAGGTTATGACAAGGAATATATTTCTTTATGATCCCCAAGTCTGAAATCTGTTGAAAGGATTAGGGATACTAAATTTGCATCAGCTGTCTCAATTTATCTGGTTTTGGATATTTGCTGCCCTTGTAAAGGCAGAGCTCCGTGAGACATGGGATTACATGAAAATGTCCTTTCATACATTTTCAGCATTGTTTATAGTTGTGGAGAAAATCTGAAAAAATTAACAGTTAAAACAATAAAAGTGGAATAAAAAGAAACAAAATGCATTAAAATACTCAAGAGAAATTCAAACCTATTAGAAATTCGATTGTTGAGCTGTTAATATTTGCAATGTATATTCAGTGAAACCTTGTTAAGGCAGCATGAGGGACTCCTTGTTCAAACCACAACAGCAGTGAGATTATGTCCAAAGCAGAGGAGAACTGGTAACTGGCTTCAGACAGGTGAGTGAAACTGAAATGTTCTGTGCTAAGAACAGTCAAAGAAGGCAGTAGGAAAGCAAATGATATGGAGAGAAAACATACTGCTAATACACTCCAGAAAAAGAACTAAGAGTTTGAGTATGTTTAAGGCAGAAGTTCTGAATTGTGAGCAAAACAAAAAAGTCTGCTATTTACTTCTTACTATAGTCAGGAAAACAATGAGACACATACTTCCATCATTATTATTATTATTATTATTATTATTATTTATTATTATTATTATTATTAATAATAATAATAATAATAATAATGGTTGATTTCTGTCTCACTTTATCTTCCTTGTGAGAATGAACTAACACACACCTGAAAAGTCACTAAATACTTAGATGACAGTGAGAAACGAAGCACAGATAATATAATGAAAATTGACAAGTCAAAGATTACAGGACAAAATTTCCAGTTTTCCATGATAAGAAAAAAAAAAAAAAAATCACACTATAAGCAAGAATAGATGAGCTGAGAAAAATTATTCCCCCCATATTTTAATATAAGAATAGCCATTCTCAATACTGTGGATCACATGATCAACTAATGTCTAAATCTTCTACTATGTTAATACCCTATTCAATCACTTAATTGATATTTACTATTTTAGTTGCTTTAGTTAATTCCTGGATTACAAAGACTGGATACAATCTAAGTATATGTTAATAGGATATCTTTCAATGAAAAGAAAAAGTTCAAGGATAAAGGCATTCTTGGTGAAAATTAAACACTTTGTAAAGCAGTAGTCAAAAGAATGAGAAGGACCACAGTCTGAAAAAACAGTATGCTTCCCTACATAATGCCATGAAATATTGCCACACACAACCTTAATAAAATATGTCATACGCCCCTTTCTCTTTGTAGGATACTTATATATCTCTTAAAAGAGTATAATATGCTAATACTTCAGTAGGTGTCCTGTACATAAAGTACTGGTTTAACTGTAAAATGTCTCGCTATTGTGAATTAAAAATTTCAAATGAAAGAATGTGCAGAAAATGTATTAATTTATATTACCCTTTGCCTTTGGAACTGTGATTAGATTGATGTATTTTTTGTTTACAAACAGACCACTTGGAAGTTAAAGAGGTTGCAATGACAATCTGCTTCCTATTTCCCACATGTATACTACCTTTCATGAGGTAATAGGTATACACTGGAATAAAAAAAAAAAAAAAAAAAAAAAAAAAAAGTCTTGATAAAATAAGGTGTTTTTTTAAAAAAATAATTTAGTCACGTTAACCTCATCATTTGGGTCTTCAGATGTTCTACTTTCCATCTCAAGTTTGACTTCTTTTTATCCCAGTGTACTTTAGCAATTATCAAAATATGTGAGAGGAAACACTCTCAATCAAACTGAAAAATTAACTAAAAGTAAATATGTGTTCTCTTGCTTTCTGCTTTTTATCTCTTATAATTTAAGACAACGTTAGTGTGTATTGCGTTTGCATGGCAAAGTTTTTTAGCGGGATGCTACAGGGGTGACTTCTGTAAGAAGCTGTGAGAGCCAGTGCCAGCTGGCTGCAAGATGGACCCACCACTGGCCAAGGCCAAGGGAAAAAAACCTATGCAACACCTGCAGCAGTAAGAAGAGAGATGAGTGAGAATACGTGAGAAAAACAGCTCTGCTGACAGCAAGGTCAGTGAAGAAGGAGGTGGAGGAGGTGCTGCAGATGCCAGAGTAGAGATTCCCCTGCAGTTCATTCATGGTAGACACCCTGGTGAGGCAGGCTGTGTCCTTGCAGGCCATGGAGGTTAATGGTGGAGCAGATCTCCACCTGTAACCTGTGGAGGACCCTAATCTGGAACAGGTGGATAAGCCCAAAGGAGACTGTGACCCTATGGAACCTGTGGAGAGAGGAGCCCCTGCTGGAGCAGGTCTGTTGGCAGGACTTGAGATGCTGTGAGAAGCCCATGCTGGAGCAGTCTGTTCCTGAAGGACTGTAGCATGTGGAAAGAAACCACACTGGAGCAGTTCATGAAGAATTGCAGCCTATGGGAAGGATTCATGTTGGAGAAGTTTGTGGAGGACTGTGTCCCATGGGAGGCACCCCACACTGGAGCGGGGGAAGAGTGTGAGGAGCAAAGAGAGGCAGAGACAATGTGTGATGAAATGACTGCAACCTTCATTCCTGTCCCCCTGTGCTGCTCAGAAGGGAGGAGGTAGAGAAATTGGGAGTGAAGCTGAACCTGGAAAGAAGGGAGGAGGGGGAAAGGTGTTTTAAGATTTGATTTAATCTTCATTATGTACTTTGATTTCATTGGTAATAAATTAAATTAATTTGCCCAAGCTGAATGTCTTTTGCCCATGTTGGTAATTGCTGAGTGATCCCCCTGTCCTTATCTTGACCCACAAGTTTTTTGTAATATTTTTCTCCTCCTGCCCAGTCGAGGAGGGGGAGTGATAGAGCAGCTTTGTGGGCACCTGGTGACAAGCCAAGGTCAACCCACTACATAGTGAAATATAGATAATTTCATAAAAAGGAGTATTCAGAAGTGGTCCATCAAACCATTTAATTTTAATTGCCGTCATTTTTTTTCACTATATTTACTAGTGCTGTTTTCCAAAATGAGAAAAGACTGAGAAATGGGCACAGCTGTGACTAAATGCTTCATCACAAATTATTTTGGATGCATTATACTTTTTCATAGATAAGCATTAAGATGAAACCAATGCAGTAAAAGCAAAAATAAACAGTTTATCATTGCAAAATTGATATGTACAGTGACATAATATTGACTGGCCATATCACTTGCCCTACCTGTGAGTCATCAAAAAATTCTCTGTTGCATACTAAATGCCTCAGCCACACAGTACTCTGATTCATAGGTACCTAATATTTGGCAGTTCTGAAAAATACATGGGTCACTGAACAGCAGTAAACATGGAACCCATGTGCTATAGTATAAATTGTGTTAGGTGTTTGCTAGTATCAAAATTAGTTTTTTGGAGTTCTATTTTATTCTCAAATATACCTTCATTCAGAGGCAGTTTTGGCTGTAAGGTAGAATAAATCCTATTTTCCAGATAAAATTGTTGTAATTACTGTTAACAAGACCCTATGTTTGAAGCAGATGGGCTACTACAATTTATTTACTTTACATTCTTTGCCAAAATGCAAAGAAACGTGCATCAAAAAAAATTGTGCTGGTTCATTTAAACTATAATTTTGCCTTTTAATTATATAAATATAACTTAACAATGTAAGTGCATTTTATAGCCTTAGCTTTAGGGTGCATGCTTAGTATTCACAAAACCAAAAGATGCAAAGATGAGATGCTGTGGAGAAGTAATGAAAAAGAGTTACCATGATAGTAAGCAAAACAAAAAGTCTCAGTGTGTAATTACTACATATCATTTTCATGGTGAGTCTAGTAAGAAGGCTAAGGTTCAGTCCATAGGACTGCAATCATGTAAGACCATTTGCTATTATTAGAACTATTTCATAAGTGTATTCATCCGACTGTTCCAGAAAAAAAAAACCACATTTGATAAAGAATATTTAATCAAAATTGTAAAAAGCAGATGATATGTGTATTGTAGTTGTGTCTCATAGTAATCAATAGTTCAATATTCTGTCACATGATTAAATATCCTTTCCAGTTCCTCTCTACATACTCCTCCACTAATTTGAAAGAACAGACAGAGTGATCGGCTAGTGTTTCATGAAGAGAGCTAAGAATGCATAAATTTCAGTGTTGTAAATGGCATCCCCAGTTTCCCCACCACCTGGCAGTGCTCAATGAGTCTTTGAAAACCATGGAACAGAGACCAGGCTTTATTCCACATGGTAACTTCTGAATTCTGATGAGAAATTCTGTTATTGCAGCTAAAGAAATGAAAGGTACTTCTAACAGTGGAGATACTAAGTACACTGAACAGGCTGAATAGATGTGCTGGATGTAGAAACACTGTCACTTTTGACTAGTGGACAAAAGGAATGCAGTGGGCATGGTTTTTTTTTGATTTTGGTAAAGCTTTTGATACTGTCTCTCACAGTGTCTTTATGGATAAAATATTCAGCATACAGATAGACATACACATAACATGATGGCTGAACACCTGGTGAAGGGTCAGGCTCAAGGAGTTGTAGTAAATGGTGTAACACCTGGCTGGTGAGCAGTTACCAGTGGTGTTTCCCCAGGCTCATTTTAGGGCCAGTTCTCTTCAATGGTTTTGTCAATGACCTGGGCACAGGAGTTGAGTGCACACAAAATAAGTTTGCTGACAATACTAAACCAGGAGAAGCCATTGATTCCCTCGATGGTAGAGAGGCCTTACAGAGAGTTCTTGGTAGAACAAAGTGCTGGGCAATCACCAACTGTATGAAATTTAACAGGGACAAACACAGGAGTCTGCACCTGGATGGTGTATTCTTGGATGGATGTATAGATTCAGGGGTAAGAGACTGGAGTGCAGACCTGAAGAAAGGGATCTGGGAGTTTTGGTTGATGGTAAGCTTAATATGAGTCTGCAATGTGCCCGGGCAGCCAACTGTATCCTGGGGTGGATTAGCACGGTGTAGCTAACCAGTCTAAAGAGGTGATTGTACTCAGCATTGGTGCAACCTCATCTCAAGCACAGTGTGCAGGTTTTGGGGTCCAGAATATAAGAAGGATGTAAAAATATTCGAATGGGTCCAAAGGAAGGCAACAAAGATAATGAAAGGACTAGAGAGCATGAATTAGGAGCAGCTGAGGATATGAGGGTACTAGGTTTGTTCAGCTTAGAGAAGAGGAGACTGAGGAGTGAGTTCATTGCTATTTACAACTTCCTCATGAAGGGGAGCAGAGAAGGAGGCGATTTCTTCTCTTTGTTGTTCAGCAAAAAGACACAAGGGAATAGCTTAAACTGCATCAGGGGAAGTTCAGATTGGATACTAGAGAAAAGGACTTCAAAGTATTGGAACAAGCTCCTCAGGGAAGTGGTCATGGTGTCAAGGCTGTAAGGGTTCAGGAAGCATTTGGACAACGCTCCTAGATATATATGTTTTAACTTTAAGGTTGCCCTGTGTAGAGTCAGGTATTGCACTCAATAATCCTCACAGGTTTCTTCCAACTCAGGATATTCTGTGATTCTATAATTGACTGAAAAACCCTTCCTCTTTCCCCCAACCCCACACAGAGTTAAGCCAGGCCTGCTTCTAATCAGGCAGAAGAATCAAATCTACATGTTAGTTGATAAGCCTACTTGACCTCAAGACATGAAGTCTGTACGTAATAAATGAAAAAAAGATTTTTTTTTTTTTAACTGATAATACCTGGTATAGAATTTGCACTGTATGTTGCTTGTAATTAAGATTTTTTTTCCACATTTTGTAGCAGAAAATCCTGCAAAAATTAAATTTCAAGAACAAATTTTAGTTATTCATTTGGTGACATTCACATTTGATACTGGATTGAAGTGTCCCACTGGAAAGCAAACATGCACACTTTGAATATATTTGTTTACTTTCTTATGTAGGCACCACTCTATCTCTGAGGACAAACACTTAATTAATAGAGAACTTGTTCAAAGGAAGTGTTTTTAAAGTGCTTCCTCCTATTGTATTTCTTTATAGATTATCAATTTGAGCTTTTTTAACCATCAGTGGGGCTCCACAGTAAACTTACTGCCACTTCTCCACTATCACCAGCAAGTAGCATAGCTGTCAAGAGCTAAAATGTTCAAATTGTTCCTAAAATAAAATAAAATAAAGCATCTATTTCGATAGACATTTTTGGGAAGTATTTTTTGACTTCCCTGTTTCTTTATTGCCTGGGAAAAAGACTAGTTTCTAAAGCTAGTGATGGACTGCTCACTACAAGCCTTTTTTTAAAGAAAAAGAAAGAAAGAAAAAAAAAAAAAGAACCGTGACACTGCGGTAGATAGATGATATCAAACCTCTCTGCGATTAACTGGATGTAGAAGAAAATGAAATAGTAAACTAAGGAGACTGTTGTGGGTTTTTTTGTTTGTTTTTTTTTTTTTTAAACTGATTTATACAGTATACTAAACAGTGAGCAAATCCTTTCCAGAAAAACCTTTTAGAGAAAGAATATGTACTCATCTTTGTTACAGTGCTGTGGCACATAAATATCCAATCTAGTAACTAATGTACTTTTCAGTTAATTAAATTATGCCATAAAATAATTGTTATTTCCTTTAATTCTCAATATCTAGATGCTTTTCTTTCTTTTTTATAAAAATCAATAATGTTGTAGAATCTTATTTTCTTTACCAAATCAAGACCACATACTTTTATGATACTTACAGTAATACCTGTTCAGGAGCAATCAATCAGATGCTGTACCTGATAATATTCATACCCTTCTCTCCTGCTATCAGTCTTTGCTGTTTGTCAGCGAGTGCTATAGTGGCATCTTCTGGCATACAGAAGAATTAATTGCCTTGCTGTGAAAGAAGACTGTTATTAAAAGGGTAAGTTAAGAAACAAGTTTAAAGAACTGAAATTAAAAGCACCTGCTGTTCTTCAGTTATTCTGTTCATTCAGACCAATTGAAACAGTAATGAATGATGAGAAAATAAAATCTAGTTCTTTGATAAGTGGCCATTTGGGCATGAGAGTTTATGGGTGAGGCAACTGCTTCTAGGGTTATTAGTATCCTAAATAATGACTTATAATTGTATCAGTTGACAAAATATGACAAATGGTATTTAATTAGAATAAGTACAAGCAATAAAATGGGAAGAAAGAAGACAACAGATAGGACTGACTAGAACAGGAAAAAAAAATCTGAATATTCTCATTTTGAATCCATCTCTCTAACCATTTTCCTTTACATTTTATTACTTACATTTTAATAGAAATTGCTGCTCAGTAAAATAAATTGTTTATGGATTTGTGGATAATAAGAGTTGTTAATGAACTGAATATTATATTTGATATTTTACTAGAAAACTACTTTAGAACTTCATAAAAATGTTACTGAGTTCATAGATTTTATCACAATCTCTTTAATTAAATATCATATTTTTCTTTTTTATGATCACAGAATCACAGAGTTGAATAGGTTGGAAAAGACCTTGAAGATCATGCAGTCCAACCATCAACCCAACATTAATGCAGTTATTATGATATATGCTATGACATTATACATCACACATCTTGCTCAGTGGATTCAAAGAAGTGGTGAATCTTGAGAAGCAGATGCAGGAACTTCCTCAGTCCACTGACAAAAGCCTTAACGTGTGATCACTGGCAGCTCAGTCCTGGGCCTTTGTCACTCAGCACAGGACAGGACATGAGAAGTTAGAATTTATGTCTAGCATTGATTTTTTTCCCCTCTTCTCTTGAAGTTGTTAACAAAGGTATGAGTCACAGGACCATTTTTCATTATGTGAAGCTACTGGGATTTTGGTAGTTGGTGACTGTCTCAAAAGAACTAGTCCAGAATCTATCAAAACTACTTGGCATAGGAACGGGAGCAACTGAAATCCTGATCGGACACAAGCAGATCTGCAAGTGAAGTATTGTGTTGGGTTTGTGTGCCTGGTAGAGTTTTGGTAGTGGGGGCAGGGGGCGACAGTGACGGCTCCTGTGAGAAGCTCTCTGGTTTTTACTTTTAAAGATGTGATGAAATTAAAAGTAAATTAAGAAGTCATGGAACAATATACTTGTTAACTTACTGCAGACAGAGCTATAAAAAAAACATGATTTTTTGCTATCTGGCAGGTCAGCCTTCCAAAATTTGCCCTTTCTGAAGTGTGAGTACAGCAGTAGTCTCACAGTTGAGCCCACAGGACTGTCCAGAGTGATGGCTCACAACCAGGGCTGGATTAAGCAGTGAGTGATTAAGATGAGCTGAGCACTTCCTCAACATGTCCACATGGCCCCACTTCCAAAAGTGATTCCCCCTTGATAAGGACAGAGGAGTCCCCTGTGGTACCTGACACACCAGTGTCCCATGTGATATTACACTGGTTTTATGTGGTCAGGTGCTGGCAGTGGGGGGCTGCAGGCGTGGTGGCCTTTGGGAGGAGAGACTGGGGCTGCCTCGTGCCGGACACGGTTAGATCCAGTCAGATCCAGTGGACCCACCACAGGACACGGCTGAGCCCCACCAGTCAAGATGGTTGCACCTCAGGGAAAATGTATTTAAGAAAGGGCAAAATGCTGACTGGCAGTGTGAGGAAAGATGAGGGGTGGGGGGGGAAATGTGAGAGGAACAAGCACATAAACACCAAGGTTAGAGAAGAAGGAGAGGGAGGAGGTGCTCCAGGCACCGGAGCAGAAACTCCCCTGCAGCCCATGGAGAGGACCACAATGGAGCAGTTATTCCTGCTGCAGCCCATGCAGAACACCACACTGGAGCTCATAACCACACTGCAGCCTGTGGAGGACTCCATGCTGGAGCAGGAGGATGTGCCCTAGAGGAAGGTGCAGCCTGTTGAGAGGAGCCCATGCTGGAGCAATCTCATCCTGAAGGATAGCAGCCCATGGAGAGGACCCACACTGGAGCAGGGAATAAAATGTGAGGAGGAAGGAGCAGCAGAGAGGAGCTTTTTTGAACTGACTGCAACCCCCATTCCCCGTCACCCCTGCACCACTTGGTGGCAAGAGGAGGTGAACTGGGAATAAAGCAGTGAAACTGAGTGAAAAAAAATGTGGGTGACAGGGATCAGGTGTTTGTTTCTTACCAACCTACTCTATTTCAGTTGGCAAGAAATTAAATTAATTTTTCCCAAGTTGAGTCTCTTTTCACTTGTGATGGTAACTGGTAAATGATCTCTCTGTTTTTTATCTCAGCATGCTAATTTTTTAATCTTCTCATATTTTTTTAATCATTTGTTGAGGAGTGGAAGTGAGAGAGTGGCTGGGTAGGTATATGGCAACCAGCTAAATCAACCCATCATGTCTATGTTAACATACAACAGAAGCACGTTCAGTTTGACTTAAAGTGTTGGTCTCTTAAACAGTTATGGTGAAGGGCCAGCATCATGTGTGGTTCAACTATACTGGGTAGAGGAGAAATAGCACCAGAGGATGGGCAATGTGGACAGTGTAGGCCACCTTCTCAGTTAAATGAATTTACAAACAATAGATGGTGTGCTTAGTTTGCCTACATTTAAGGTCTAAGTGTCTTATGCATCTAAGTCTTAGAACTACTAGAAACTAGCACTCTGTAAACTGGAAACCTATTCAAGATCCTTATTATATTAATTTAAATACATTAGCTCACGTTTAATTATTGAATATTAAATCCCTGATGTGCACTTTTAACTAGCCAACGTTTAACAAACAATGTTTTGGTAAGTCTCAACTACTTCTGCAAGTCTCAATGTATGATCAATATTTTTGCCTATAACTAGCTTTTGCTGAACAATTTGACTAGGAAAGTTTCACCTGAATTCATAGTTCCTTCTTTTTTATGCTAATGAATGATTTCATCTATGTAAGGTATCAACACAATATGTACTGTTTATTTTGAAACTACTTCGCTCATATGTATCTTCTTCTTTTAAGAACAACTCATATTCTGATTTTGCTTCCTGGTATTTCAGAAATAGTATTTTTTAACAGTCAGTTGTCTCCACTCTGTCTAACAACCGACATATTTTTCTAAATGTCAGTGCTGCAATCTGTAAGACTCTCTTAATGGTGTTATACTTTCTATATCACTGTCACCTGTATAAGTGTCCCAAACCTTGTTTCTCACACCCTAAAGCTGGTCAGAGAATCCACACTTTGGCCTTGGAGATGGAGGCTTACACAACAGCATTTCTATTTAAGGCTATAAACACTGAAAAAAAAAAATAGAAAAGTGGTGTAAGGCACAATAAAAGCAGTGAACAAGGACGTTTCTGCCTATTTCTCATACATCCTACTTTATTCAGACATCTCAATCAGACTTTTTCCTCAAAAAAATCCTTTCTGTGGGCTTAATTTCTTATTCTTTAGCATTTTATTTCAGTCTACCACTGTTGCCAAGGCTATATTTATGCTCCTCCAGGTCTGGCCCTGAATTAGTGGCATTAATTGACTTATATCCATAATTCTTAGGGCATTATTGATAATAAAATAAAAACAAGCAGTCCATGCCCTTCCCTGAAACCTGGCACACCTTTCCATATGATCTGTCCATCATCACAATGTTCATAACTAGCCCAAATCATTTGTCTGCATGAGAAATGTACCAGCTACTCAGCAGCTACTCAGGGAGCCCTTAATTTAACCTTGCGCTACAAAAGCAGTTACCTGGGAATCACTACATTCAACATAAACTTGAGAAAGGAAGCCAAGTGGGGATCCATGTTCCAGAGACCTAATGGATTTTACATAAAAAATGCTAGTAACTATATGGCGCCACAAAGGATGCTTTAGATGAGGTCTGTTATCTATTGAGCTGTGGCATAACCCTCTGTTTCTGCAACTGGGTAAATCACAGTGAAGCAGCAGATTTTTCACTTCGTTAAGTATGTCTACTGGCCTTAAGCAGAATCTGTTTAATGGGGCTTTCAGTAAGAAAAATTACTCATATTTAACATGTCTAATCTCAGTAATACTGGCCAACAACATCTGGCAGAGTGTTGTTCTACTTAACCAACCTTTGAAAACACAGAGTGGAATTTATTTATAGATTCGCTTATCTACAACACCAGATCTAATGTGAGCTATTTCCTGCTATAGTCACTGGAAACACAGGTCATACATTTAAAAGAAACTAGTGAGAACATACTGAAACAGACTCCTGACATGATCTGCTAAAATGACAGCATGTCTAGGCAAGTGCGCCCCACCCTTAAAATTAGATGTCTGATCTAGAGGGAAATCCTTCCAAGAGGATCAGGACACAAAGAATACCTTTTACCTTGCTCTATCTTTTCCAGATATTTCTTCCTGTAAATTAAAAAAAAAAAAAAAAAAAAAAAAAAAAAA
>NW_020799091.1:52935102-52994720 GCF_003259725.1 Athene cunicularia | reverse complement strand
TTTTTTTTTTTTTTTTTTTTTTTTTTTTTTTTAAATATTCACATACATTTTGCAGATTTTAAGAGCTAGGTCTTGCATAGTCACATCTCCCCTATAGATTATTTTGAGGAAAAAAAATAGTGCTAAGTTTTTGTAGCAAACAGAAATTAATTGATTCTCTTTTATTTAAAAGTTTAAAAGTGACCTGAACATGAATTATCAAAACACAGATTATTCCAGGCATTGGAGTTATAATCATTAATAGTGGAAGACGCAAATATGAAATTAATCTAATTTAAGTTTCTGCACAGTTTGCAGCAGGAACTCTCAGGAGATCACAGACTTTGATTTTTTAAAGAATATAATAAAGACTGGAGACACATGACAGGCAGAAGAACTACCTTTGATTATAAACTACCTTTGAGTATACAGAAGTGTGACATTTATTACGGTTACAATCTGTTTAAAAAATAGATTGAAAGATAAAGGTATGATGTGATTCACTACTTTGAAAAAGAATCAAATACTTTCATAAGCAGATTACTAAATTTTTTTACAGTTCCTTTTCAATTCAGTGAAATAATTAATTTTTAATATAATAGTCATGAAAATTTCGGTTTGTTGTGGTTTTCACATTTCTATTTCTGTGTTCTAAATCTAAAAAGGTAAACAGATAAAACAGATACCAAGACACTTTGATAACCAAACACATCATGGGATTCCCAGTCATTCCCACATCCCTTTTGCACCAGTAACTATTTTCTCCATCATAGATGATGAAAAAAAAGAATTATTTCATCTAGCAAATGAGGCTTTTCAGACAACATGAACTCCATTCTACAGGTCTTACTGGCTGTATTTGCAAGTAGCCTCTCAATTTTATGTTGTAACAAATCACTAGTGATCTTGGCAATAAGACTGTAAAGTACACTGAAAAAATAATTCACCTTTACCTAAATATAAGCACAATTAAGTCAAAACCAGATCAAAATAGTCTAACTTAGGCTAATCTAACTTTAGATATCTGTACTTGAGATACTGAAGTTTGAGGATTTTTTTTTACAGTCAGTTAAGAGAGAAATAAGGATTATAGGTTGCAATTCATGGCATCTTAACACAGGTGCTTAATGTTGGCCTAATGAATTTTGCCCTCATGTGTTTATTTATTTCCAGTGATATATGTTTCTTTGTTTACAGTGACTATTAAAAAAAAGGTCTACATTTTATAGTTCAAGCACAGAAGTTTAAATTATAATTAGCTAATATGTAGAAAAAATCCTGTCCCTGTATCTATCGATATTAAAGTAAGGTTACATTGTCAAGAACATAAAGTAATGAACAGTAGTGCATAGCTGTCTTCCAACATTCATGTTTAGATTTTGTGTGGTGAAAAGTTAGTTTTTACTGTAACACTGAAGCAGCTAATCAGACCATTTTAGGGAACCTGATAATCCTTTCAAACTGCACAGAGGTTAGTATTTTATTTTCTTTCCCTCAGAATAATGAGTCAATTTCTGTGAAAAAAAGCCCTCTTACATATTCTTTGAGGCTGTATATCAGTAGAGTAGAAACACAATGGAAGAGTAAAAGAATATTCAGAAGTGGATAATGAAAGCTGTCACAGACAGACAGCATGAGATATGTGACACCAACTGTGGGATGCTACTTCTCCCCTCCCCCATCAAATAAAATTATATTAAAATATGGAATAAAAATACAGGGCAGGCCAAAATTCCAAAGTAAATATTCATATCTTTGCTCATTTTTGTCTCCAAACCCAACATCTCCAAAACATGAACAATAGTTTAAAGATCAATTTCCTTGTGACAGAATCAAAAAGTAACATTCAAAATTGTGAGATAAAGAAAGATCTCTTAGAGATAATAAAAGCACACATGAGGCCAACTGGAGATGAAAGTGACTCTTAAGAAGGTCTGTTTTCAAAAATACCTTAACTTTTGGATGCTTATTTGAAGTAAAAACTTATAGTTTTTTGAGTATTACACAACATCACTTAGAGAAAGGGATTGACATAAACACCATTGCTTGAAAGGAACATATTTTTTGGGGAAAACTCATGATCATTTTTAATTTGCATAAAGGAAAAGCACATAAATTCTCATCCACTGAATTCATGGAAGTATTGATAGAACAGTAAAGGTGATTCAATCACAGTGCTCACAAGAGTTGTAAAAAATTTTCTTCAGATCCTTATAAAGCACATTTCGAACAACACATTAAAATCTTTCAAAATATTGATTTAATTATAATCAATTATTAATTAGAAATTATTGAAATGTAATATTAGACAATGGTTCAATGAAATGATACATGCAGTAAAAAGCTCCAATTTTCTGGTACCTTCAGGATTAGTAGTATTATTATAAGGTAATTCCTTTTAAAATGTAATTAGAACTTTCTAACTCCTATTAAAATT
The DNA here is from genome assembly GCF_003259725.1 of Athene cunicularia. Classification (NCBI taxonomy): domain Eukaryota; kingdom Metazoa; phylum Chordata; class Aves; order Strigiformes; family Strigidae; genus Athene; species Athene cunicularia. The sequence goes on along the minus strand of NW_020799091.1, from coordinate 52,992,304 downwards.
ATTATGTCTCTGGAAAATACAAGCTCTATGAATTTAGTGACATGACATCTACTAAATTCAGAAAGAATTTGATCAGAAGTCATTTAAAATTAAACACATATTAGCATTATTATTTCAAATTAGCAAGACTTTGCATAAACAAGCAGTGTATTTTGACTTGATTTTGTACATCAGATGCACATACAAAAATAAATAGAACATAATCTAAAGTAGATAAGGAATTTTAATGTTTTGTATTAAAAATATGCATTCTTTTTCTAAGAGTTGGACACAATATCTTCTTTTCCTTTGATGAAATACTCATAGTTCTTATCTGTTAATGGGATGAAATATAAATCTTTTAAAAGTTGTTTTAGGAAAATAAAGACCTAAATTCAGGTCAGACATAAGTAGTTATTCTGGTTTTCCCCCATATTCTAACTGAATGGCTTTAACCTTTTATGACAATTCTAGAGACTTAGCCTGATTATTATACTTCTCTAGTTTTTCCTACTCTATCCAAATAACTAGAGCCTTTGGACCAGAGAAAAATGGACTTATAATACGTAAAGCTAGGAGATAATGTACTTGGGCATAATCTGCTGCTTTTTGAAGGACTAACCTTAACTAATTTTCCACTGGCTTATTTGAGAGGAATGGATTAGTAAGTCACACAACTTTCATGATACCACATAAAACATCGATAATGTTCTCATAGGCTAATATTAATTGGGAGGCTAGGGGTATCTCACCCTTCTTTCTCACAGAAAGACTGTCATAATCTGAGCTCTTCTCTCTCCTATTGGCTTTTGAGGAACTGAAAATCTTTTGAAGAGAAAGGCTTATTGTAATCAGTACATTCCTGTGGAAAATTTACATTTCAGTCAATCAGTATTTCCTTTCAGCAGGAAGATACATATTGTCAACACATATGAAGTTCAAAGATTTGCCTGTATGCTTGATCAAGTGTTGGAACAGAAATACATAATGATATAAATTACTGAAGCATAAAGAAAGCCACAGTGAAACACAAGTTCCAATGATGTCCAGAAAAAAAAAAAAAAAATCACTTGTGGACTCCTATGCATAGATCTTCACCAGCCTATGGAGTTTGCAGAGGTCAAGATATATAATGACATGAAGCATTATATGTATATGTATATGTATATGTATATGTATATGTATATGTATATGTATATGTATATGTATATGTACATGTATATCCATGTGCTGGATATATAATGACATGAAGAAGTGAGAGAAAAAAACAAAATAATTCCATTTGAAATGACAAGTAAAAAAAGAGAAATGTTACAAGACAACTTCTTCGTATCTTATCTTGCAAAAAGGTGTGACCTGTATATTGATATTATGCATTGGAAAAAACCAAATGACATTTTATTTTTTATTTTTTTCCTATTTAAAGAGTATCGACTCTCTTGAACATAATCTTTTGTCAGGAGTCTACATTTGTACTTCGCGAGTGGTGAATTTATCCTGAGTAATGGATTAAAGCTGTACTGTCAGATTGGATCCTTAATTCAAAAACAAAAAGGGGAAGGGTTACATAAAATTTGCTGAGGGAATTCACACAGAGACAGAAATAAAGTCAGCTAGTATGAAATTTTGTACTTTTCAACAGCACATTGCCCGATATTAACGTTACACTCCACATGAAGATTGTTATGACAAAGCCTACCAGAAACACAAAAGAAGCTCAATTACTCTCAAAGGTTTTAAGTTACCAGAAAACATTTAACAAGCATACTCACTGGTCTAAAACAATACACATCGGAGCAGTGTAATTATTACAAATGACCTGCATTAATAACATGAGGTTATATTTTGATGGGAATTGCCTTATAATAATACCACTAATTCTGAAGTTACCAGAAAATTGGAGCCTTTACTGCATGTATTCTTTCATTAAACCAACACTTAGAGTTACCAGTAAAGAAACATACTTTCCAGCAAAGTACCAGTTTTTTTTTTTTTTTTTTTTTTAATATTTCCTGAGGAAAAGGAGTAAGGTGATAAATGTTATATCTATTTATCTGGATAGAGAATGGTGTAAATGCTTTTTATTTCCATGGAAGTAGAAAGAAAGTATCCAGTGCTACTTTTACAAAAGTGTTAGAGTACACCACCTAACTATGGAACAAATTCCAAAATATTCTCACTTTTTAACAACTTTCAAAAAAACCCCTCCTGCCTACTGCTTTTTGCCTCCCAACATTGAGCACAATGGATATACTCTGGTATGTCATTTGCTGATCTGGATTCTCCTGTGAAGGTTAGAGCTCTTCAGGAGCAACTTTTTGGAATAATCAGAGAAATACAGAATACGGTATTGTGTCGTCAAGGTATGACGCAGGTTGTGTATCATCTGAACTACCTTTAAACTAATTGGTTATACATAGGAATAAAGTTGACATCCTGGGGAAGATAGTCACTTTATGTGGAAATGGAGTAATAAAAGCAGAATTTATCATCCTGGAGAATAGTGGGGCTGTAATTAACCAGGCAGAAAGGAAATCTCACTCCTCTCCATGGATTCATTCACTTCCTCCTAACTTTTCCTTTTCACCAGCAGGGGCATCCTTCAAGATGTTTTCTTGGATAGGGGAAAAATTCTTCTGATTAGTCTTCAAGATATATAGACCCTTTTGAGCTGTCTGAGCCAACAAGTTACATAGTGAATGAAAAAGTCATACACCATTTGCTTGTTTTACCTAATTTTAGGCCAAAAAGCACAGAAGCAGTTACAGAGGACCAGAAAGCCGATTAGAGGCAGCATCTTTGCTCAAATATACCTGACAGTGAATAATATGTCAAGTCTCCCACTGTGGACTATAAAATTAATTCTGAATGGTACTCCTATGAACTGTGGGGGGTAAAAACACCTTCTAAGTGAAAGCATGTTTTTGCCTGGAATTTGTGCAGAAGTCACAGCAGGTGCTACAGCAGGGCAAGGCGCTCTCTTCTTGCATTTCCATATGGGGTGGATGGTTCTGTAAGATCCCTCATTTTCTGCATGTCTTTCAGACATGCTCTCTCAAAGGCAAACACTAACTATAAGACAGAATTATGAGACAGGGAATACACCCGGTCTCTTTCTGGAGAATTTTATAAGGTTAAAAAAAGTTTTCATTCGATTACGTTAAAGTACATCAAACACCATCATTAAACATCAGTTCTTCCAGCTAAAAAGGAAGCAGTTAATCATACCCATTCCACAAAATACAATAAAATATCTGAGTATAAAATCAAGTGTTAAAAGTTAGTACAATATTTAGACCAAGTTCAGTGTTCACAGCAAGAGCTTTTATTTTAATTCATTTTTAATAGAATTGTGACGTTCTGAACTGAGTGAACATATAAAGAGTGAAGTCATGTAGCCCTTCCAGAGATACCTGAAGAACAATTCACATTAACAATGGGGGATTAGTAAGAACACTGTTGTGTGTAAACAAAATAGAACCTGAAATCCTACTCAGACATAAGGGATCTCTTCCTTTACTGAGGTAACACGGAATGCAGATGAGAGTTTAAACCATATAACAGAAGGCAAACATCACAATGAAAATTTTATTGCCAGCTGTAAGTAAAAAAAAAAAAAAAAAAAAAAAGCAACTATATTGAAGGAGGTGAAGGAGCAGAAAGAGCAGAAAGAATGCTTGAGACTTGAGAATAAAGTATAACATCAGATAAGAGACACAGACTGGTGTATTTGGATCACAGTACACTTTTTATATGAAAATCACAACATAAAGTCTTTTCCAAGAGGTTTTATCTCTTGCATAATCTGAACAAGAAAATATACACACTAAGTAGTCCTAGAAATTAATTTTGGAGACTTTTCCTCAGACAGGATGAATATCAGGTGAGAGAAAAATGAAAAAAAGTGTGACACAAGATTTGCCTGCATATACCTAAGCACAAAGACACTCTTGATATTTCTACATATATGAGCCCTGAACTAGAAGATCTCTGGCTGTAGTGAAGAAACACCTGCGTAGCATGTTAAAATAAGAAAGACAAAGCAGTGGTGGAGTACTTTTCAGTAAATTAGTGGTCTTGCTAAAATTCTTATGAGAGTTTTGATAGATGGTATTGAGTACCTCAGAGGAGTGATATCAGGATTAGCCCTTCCTCACAGAGCTTTTTGAAAACAGATTCAAATCAATATATAGGTGATAAGTATTTGTTGTTATTACCTCTTGCATTCTGCGGGGTTTTTTGAGGAGGTAATTCATTGTGACACATGAAATAGTCCTCCAGGAGCTCCTGGGTTAGAATAGAATAAAACTAGCAAATGAAGTGTCAAGACTTTATACTACTATTTATTTTATACATTTAAAGTACACTAACCTTTCTAGTACCATTCTTTCAAATAACTGCACCGATTTGCTATATTTTAGAAGTTCTTATGAAGAGCAAAGCAGTCAGCGCAATTATGGGGCTTTGACATATTGAATGTAATGTAAGGATTGACTGATATAAACCACAGAATTTTTCAAAATAGAACATATTTTAAGCACTAGTGTAATTCTAGGGCTATCACTTCCAAGTCATAAATACCAAAACTCTTCTCTGGTCTTCCAAAGCCTAAAGCCTGTCACCACACATTTGTCAGTCTCCAACACTAAGTGAAAACAATTCTTATATCTGTAGCACTGGATGTAGAATTAAGTCATCTTCGACTTCAGAGACTATGTGTTCACATAAAATTGCTAGTGGTTTGTCTTTGCAGAAATATACCTTCTTCCTTCCCCTCTGTTCCTTCCAGGTCTGAGGATCATACACATGTTCAGAAGGTAATGACATGGCATGAAAAAAAGGCAGATGTATCTTTACACTTTATGCAAAGCTATTTACTTAAAAGGGCTACTTCTGTATCATACTTTATCCGTTTATTAAGATCATGGATTTGTAGCAGACAGGATCATTTCCTTGTTGAAAATGTCTGGAACAGCCAACAAAAAGGAGTCTAGGCTTTGGCTAGGACCTCCAGACTCTATTGTAGTAAAAAATAGGTATCAATCCCCTTTTGTTTCCTGGCTGATTAGGAGAGGACGCAAATTTGCCCAAAAGAAAAAGACTGTAAAAAGTTTCTTTGATGAGAAAAATATACTATATGTATGTCTCCATGTATCAAAAGAGTATAAGGTAAAGTTAATTAATCATGTGCATAATGGATATAATTAAATGTGTATGTTACTAAACCCCATAAAGAATCTTTTTTCATGCATTTTAATGTGACACTTTAAGGGAAATAATTATTAAATAACTTATCCATTGTATAAGTCATAATTCTTATTTGACCTTCAAAAATCATAAATGCATTATAAAGTCCTATAACAATGTATATCTATGGCAAGAAAGTAAGTATCTGGTTTCTGGAGTTTATTAAAACTTCTTGAAAGTTCTTTTTACTTAAAAGTGCTTCTTAGACAAAATGACTGTAACAAGACTATATGTTTAAAACTGCAACACTAAAGGTTGAGTTCATATTTGTATTGAAACTATGTGGTGTTTCAGTTCAATCCTGGTGTCATTCATCTGGTTTACATGTCTATCTACTGTCATCCATTTATCAACATAGATGGAAGACTAGGTCTCTGTACTATAGAGGAGTGTGGCCTACATTTATGTTTTGTTTGCCCTGCCTTATTTCTGCCTTATGTCTTTATGGTTGGAACATATTAGAAGTTAACAGCAATGAAATACTAGGCCACTGATATTTCTAATGTGTGTAATTGTTCTTCTGCCATGACTCCAAAATTGGTCTATGGACATTGGCCAACTCAGTCCACTGTGTCTCTACCTGTACAGTTCTACCACAGCTGAGGTCTGCTTTTTAGTTTAAAAATGTGCTCATGTTACACTGACAAGTTAATGTTCTATAATGCATAGAAGTAGAATGTGACAGTGGAAAACCTGAAGGATGATTTGTTATATACCAGAAGAAGCAAAGTAATATTGTACAGACTGTAATTCTTGAGCTTGACTTCTGAGTAAGATTACGAGCATCTGCAGATCAGAAGCTTATGATGGGTTAGATTTGAACAAATCTAACTTTTTGATCTTGCTCACACTGCAAGTGTGGATTTTTTTTTCTTTTTTATAGCAGTTTATTTAGGACTATGAAAATGAGTTTCTATATAACAAGTGAAGTTTAGTTGGTCTTACATGATGTATATGATAAAATACAAATCATATCTAAATACAGAAAACTACTAAGACATTTCTGGCTATTTGTATGCAACTTAAAAAAATTGAGATGCACAAAAACGCACTAGAACTAACAAAATAACATTGAGGATTGAACATAATGTGGCCAACCTCTAAGCTTAGATGAAGTTCAGTCATGCTTTTCAAAGAGCAGTAAGCAATATCAACAGAGTAAATCTAGCTTTTCAGTCTAAAAACAAGGACTTCAGGATCTACTTAGCTTGAAATTGACACTGGACACCTGAAGCTAAGAAATTTCCACCAACTTAAACCATGATGATGCTTATCTTTTATTTTTTTAACTCTAGTTTCTCACATAAAATCATAAATCTTGAGAAGATAATTTTCTTACTAAAATATGTTTTACTTTTTAAACTTTCAGTTTCATTTTTAATTCCCAAAATACTACTCATATATCACAATGATGCAAAAGAAGAAATAAGTTCCTATTTCATTTATCTTACAATTTACGAAGAAAAAGACTTTCTTGACCCATACTGTAACAAAATTCTTACTAACTGGAATGTTTTAACAGTCCTGTTGAGCAGAAAATGCATGTCAATAAACATGTGTGATACCCCAGAACAAAGTAGTTCTGTCTAGGACTCTCTGATATACATTCAAGACACCTTTTAAGGTGCATTCCAAATGATAAATGCATGCTAGCAGAAATCCTTAAAATCACAGCAGGTCATCAAATGTACTAGTAACTCAAGATATATGCACAAGAAATAATATTGAACAGTATGGACTTATACTTTTGTCCTGTAATATCTTAGAAAAGGTTCAAATGAAACCAAATTACATGTAAACTTCAGTATGCCTAATATATAGTTTATAATTCTAGAGATTTGTAATACATGTTGTATAAAGAGAATATGAAGGCTAATTATATTTTTGCCATTTTGAAGATTACACAAAATATATCAGTATGAAGAAAATTTAAATGCAGTAGAAGAGTGTGAAGACAAATGTAACATTCTTGCAATTCTTTTGTCATTTAATACTTTTTTAATAGGCCTAGTCATATTCTAAGATTATTTTACAGTCTTTCAATACAGCAGAGTGTCATTATCAAATAGTTCTATCCAGTATTCTAAAGTACATCTGTTTTAAATTACTTGATGTATAACTTCTTCTTTCAAAGTTAAATCTTCAATAGCACTCCTAGGAAGTAAGTTTCCAAATTCTTTTGCTAATCTCTTAAAATCCCATCTAGAGAAGCTATAGCAGGACTTTAAAATGTATAGACTAGCTATGAGTGCAGCAGTATCTTAGGCTGATTCCAAACTGACCTGGTAAGAAATGCCCCAGAATGCTCAGTCTCATTTCTCTGATTGTTTATATCAGAATTGAGCAAGCATACACTACAGCTCTTCTATGGCTATATTTCTAAATATCTGTCAAGTGAAGAAGGATTTGGGGTTCTCACCTGAGCTTGAAAACATGAAGCACACTCAAACTCAGTAAATATAGTAAATTCAGGGATTGACACCAACTTTCACTTCTTACCTATGAGTATTAAATTTAGCAGTGTAAAATATAGAAAAAAAAAAAAAAAAAAGGCAAAATGCAAAAATGCAAATTTAATTCTACCAGGTATCTATTCCCATCATCTCTGCCTATATTTCTACACTGGGAAGAGAAAGAAGAGATGCTGAATAACTTCCTGATTCACAGAAGTAGTTAAGTTACTTGTGCTTCAATCCAATTGTTCATGCTTGCAGTTCCATGCCACTGAAGTTCACAAATTATTTTTTGAAGAAAATTGTTACAAATGTGTTTCAGAGAAGGGGAAAAAAAAACAAACAAACAAACAAAAAAAAATACACCACAGAAACCACAATAGTAAGAAAAGCAGAAAGATGTGTAAGAAGTAGTAATTGCATTGATGCTGAGTGCTACAGTACATTGGTTCTAATAGTTCTCTATAAAATTCAGCTACCACAACTAAACCTTATATCTGCCATAGTTCCATGAAAAATAAGAACAATTTCTCTGTTTAACTGCCAAATCTATTATGTTAAAGCAGTAACTCACAAGGACATGTCATTGTAACACCTTTTATTTGACTAGAATACTGTGTTGAGATCGGTCTACATTATGTCAAATATGTCTTAACATGTGCAACAATGAAACTGATACTCATATTCATACCATGCTCTTAGAAATCCTGTCACTGCAGTTCTATTTCTGTAAATATGGGAAACATTATACCCACAAGTTTTCCACACCTTTTCCAATTCTGTATTAGTGGAAAAAAATGCCAATTTACTATTTAAATGAATGAAAGAAACAGAATCATGGACTTACAGTCTGTAATTTTCAGGACTCTCTTGACTTCTCCACTTCCTGATCCTCTGCAACCATCTTCATCATCACAATCTCCACTGATTTGTTCATCTACACCTCCACCACTGCCTGTTTGTCGGAGATCCCATTTATCATATTTAGGAAATGATTTGCCCTGCAACAACTGAAAACAAGATAGAGTCTGCAAGTTAATGGTACAGATGGAGAACTTCAGTGAATAACCAAAATGTCATATGTCTCTCTAGTAATTATCTGATTTAAAAGAAAACTCCAAGATACACAGAATGAGAATTCTGACTTTTTTATTTTTATTTTTTCCCCTGGTTTACAGCCAGATTTAAAAGAGTGGTATCTGGAGATGTATATTTAATTTTTAAAAAAAAAAAAAAAAAAAAAAAAAAAAAGATCAGGCACCAATTCCTGGCCAGAGGCCAGGAATGGATAGGAACACAGAAACATAAAATAGTTCGAGTTGGAAGGGACCTGCAATGAGCAGAGACATCTTCAACTAGAGGTTGCTCAGAGCCCGTCCAGCCTTTGTTGTCAGGGATAGGGCACCTACCTCTTCTCTGGGCAACCTCTTCCAGTGTTTCACCACCCTCATCATAATTTTTTTTTTCCTTATACCTAGTCTAAATGTACAATCCTTCAGTTTAAAACCATTACCCCATGTCCTATAAAAACAGGTCCCACTAGAAAGTTTGTCTCCATCTTTCTTATAAGCCCCCCTTTAAGTACTGAAAGACCACAGTAAGGTCTCCTGGAGCCTTCTCTTCTCCAAGCTGAACAACCCCAACTTCGTCAACCTTTCTTCATAGGAGAGGTGCTCCAGCCCTCTGATCATTTTTGTGACCCTCCTCTGGACCTGTTCCAACAAGTCCATGTCTGTCTTGTACTGAGGACTCCAGATCTAGACACTACTCCAGGTAAGGTCTCATGAAAGCAGAGGGGCAGAATCACCTCCCTCAATCTGCTGGCCGTGCTTCTTTTGATGCAGCCCAGGATACAGTTGGCTTTCTGGGTTGAGAGAACACATTGCCAGCTCATGTTCTCAGTCCTTCAGGCTAATCCCCTTTAGAGCAGACAGACAGCAATCATACTACATAAGAACTGGCCCTGGATCTTTTCAGGACCCATGTGGTGTCCACATGCCCTTAAGATACAGTTATCATTTTCTGTGAATTTTTCAGTTTGAAATATTGGGAATAGTATGAGAGCTGTGCTGCAGCTCTACAGTGGTGAATTCAAATCATACTTCTTGTGTGCTCTGGGTGTGTCACATCAGCATCTGGTAGAAGTAAAAGGAAAAGAATGTGTTGGGACAATATCAAATGCCTGACCAGGGAAGAGCAGACCAAGCTAGTATAGTTCAAGCCTGTGCTAGCCTACACAGATTTATTTTCCTAATGACATCCAGACATTGTTTTAGGTGAACCTAAGAGGTGAATAAGGGTGACCTAAAACAAAGCAAGATACCTGATACTAGCCTAAGCAGTGTAGGTGAGTTGGATCCAGTACACAAGCTTGTTCTCTGGTTTCTTTTTATTTATTGCTAGAGACACGACCAATGATGCCAGCATGACCAGCAAGACCATGAGGTAGAGATCTCAAAGTATAAATAATTTGTCTGTTCTCTTGAGCAGAGCTGAGCAAGCACCTGAACAACGTTAATCTCATTTATCAAATGTACAAATGTTGCCATCCAGCTTTTTAAGTGGTAGGACTGTCATACATTACATACACAATGTGCCCTATGCCCCATCCCAATTCAGTTCAGTTTACGTATCAGATACATATAAACATATCTGTAAAGCAATTAGTTCCTACCAATGTTAAGAATTCTTATAACTTTATCTAGTCCAAAATATCAGCTAGTGCAGGCTCATGCATTGCACTTGCTTCAATCTAGCAAGACCTTTTTACACTGGACAAGAATTCACTCGCTCAAACTCTTTAATTTAATAATCAGATGTTTTTTTTTCTCCTTCAAGTAACTATTAATAAGTTTGAAACAGACTCAGTTGTTTTATACCTTCAAAAACGTTGTTGTTTTGTTGTTCAAGCAAGATACTGAGTTCATATTTTGGGACAATATACTCGGTTTATTTACAGAGTATGGAGTCACTTCCCAGACTATTTGATCTGTTAAGTGCTGTTTGCTGCCCAGCAAAAATATTTAATCACTGCTACAAAGACATCACTCAGATAAAGTTCAGTAGCATTAGAAAAGCCACTTGCAATACTGTATAATAACAAGAGAATGCTATTCACCCCTGAATCAGCAGAACCAATTTATGCGGCACTTTTGATTCAACAGTTTTATTAGACAATCATATGCTAACTGAAAGACAAGCTACTTAGCTAAGAGTAAAAAAAGTTCTTTTGTATAGCTGCCCTGCTCCCTGCTCATTTTGTCATCTGTGCCATACTTCTGCCAACATAGTATTTATGGAAACAAAACACAGAGAGTTTAATGAACTACAATCTGTTAAACAGGACAATTTTCTTACTTTTTTTTTTGCCCAATTCAAATCATGACACAGCTCTAAATCCAGCTGTATGCTAGAGTACTCTTTATCCCTGAGCTCTGTGACATAAATGTGGGAATGAACCTCCAGCAAGACATTTTTTCAAACAAGTCGCTGCCAAAGTTTCCATGGTATAGTATATATGTATATGCACACACATTTTTTCAGCCTGAGAACATGCATCGCTCTTCTATATTTTGTATCTCTGTCTTAAAAATATATTGACTTAATAAGGTCTTTATATTTTGCCGTTTCTTTAAATTTCAGCCTAAAGTAGTTATGTTCTCATTCCTCCTTTTTTTCCCTTTCTCCTTATTGTGTGTTACTGACTTATGACCAGAAATCTGAAAACCTAGACAATTCTACTAAATTGCTTTAAATGTAGATTCAACACTGAAAATTGTTCTTCAACTTTTTCCAAACTTTTCACTGTACTTGAAATTGTAGAGATTAAGGAATATACAAGATCATTTGTAATTTGGGTTTTGTTATTCTCTTCAGTCTCCTTAATTGTACAGGAAATATTGTCTCCATACAAATTCACAAATCTCCATGCTGGTTTTCTACTAAGCGTGGCTTAGATCTAACATAAATTCTTGGTTAAATTTATACAATGCATGTAATTCTTCAAAGCTAGTTTGATTCAGTTTAGAAATGAAGCAAAAAGGCATTTGAAATTATTATTCTGTTGCATTGCAATTTTTAGAAAGCTATTATTTAAGAGGGAAAGAAACAGGTTATAACTGAAGAATTTTTCTTTTTTTATATATACTTACTGGGTCTTTCAGCCGAATAAGGAGGATTACTAGCTGTATACTGTGTGCTCAAAGAAACCTAGCACAATAAATGTTTTTCATTTTGTATCACAGGCTAAAATAATCTCTTTTTCTTATAGGTGTCCAAAAAGGTTTTCCATTCTATTGAATTTCTATCTTTAAAAAAAAAAAAATAATGCTGTGAGTTTAACCATGCATCATTGTCTTTCAATTTCAATAAAAATAACAGCAGATACAATTGGCAACCATATTAATTTGCCTGAGTTATGGTGAGGGTTATGTTACCAGAATTGTGAGCTTGTACTAGGCATGCCAATATTCCAGGCTAGATTTGCTGGATCTTTCTTGTAATTTTCATGAAAGTTTACGGAACTGATTTTGATATCAAAAGCACGTCCTCTACTGATGGCATTTTATTTTCACAGAAAAATCATGTTTTCTTACCACTGCTGTGGGACACGTGCACAGGTGAATGATTTGGGTGTAAGCCAACTGAAAGGTCCTTGGAAGTCTTTAAGTTCACACCTTGCCTATGTAGCTGTGGGAAACTGGGCCTCCAGTTTAGATCTTTCACTGCCCAATTGCCTAAAAATCCCTTGGGATTTTCACTGATGGCTTAATGGAGCACTTTCTTTGACAGCAATTCTGAAAAGGGTTATAAGGCCAAAACGTACCGTTAATAATTTTTGTGAAAATTCATCTTTTAGAAAGAAAATGCAGGTTTACATGACAGAAGTTACATGGTTGTGATAAAGTACTTAAAGTCTTCTGTAAATATATGACATTACTATATAACTTTTCAGTAAGAAAATGAACTGCCTACAGCAGCTACAGAGGCATCTATAAGGGTATCTGAAGCTTCCTGACAAATCTTAGAGCATAAGCATTATTAGAAAAATTATCACTAAGAATGTTCGGTTGTTGTAGATTCCCACAGGGTTTGGTAATTTCTTAGGATTATTTAAGATTTTTATCAATGACCTGAAAAGCAGTATAAACCAGAAAATGGTAATGATAAACATTTAACTGCTACAAGGACTAGAGAACTATTAAATAACAAAGAGAAGTGAAAAAGTGTCTAAGAAAATACCTCATCTGGTAAGCCAGGCAATTGAATGTACTTTTAAACACATACTATAATAAAATACAGATAAATGTAAATTTGCAGGTCTAAATATTGTATTACATGCATATTTGAAGACAAAATGTTCTGTAAAATAATCATGGGTGTCCTGGATAGTCAGCACACTATGAATTATCAAGATTTGTGTTCTAGCCAAAGATTTTAATAGGATATTTTTGGGGACAGTAACGGGAATACTAAATCACATTACGGTTGTTATATTACTTCTAAATCCAGTTCTTATTTCTCTGTTCAGAAATGGTGGCACAGAATTGAGTTCTATTACAGTGGTTAAAATGGAACAAAAAAATACTTCTGTTTTTAATCAAGCTCATCCTTTGGTGCACCAAAAAAAACACCCCCAAAACATCTCAAGAATTTATTTAACTACCCTTTTAAGCACCTACATGGCAAACACAGATTTGACAGATTTGTGTAGCATGCCAAAGTATACAGAAATAGCAAATGAATCAAAGGGTTTTATTTACACATTCAAAGCAAATCAAACAAATCCATATAATCGATATCATACATTAAAAAAAAAAAAAAACAACAAAAAAAAACCCAACAAAACAAAAAAAAACCCCACAAAAATAAAACCCACAAGTGTTCTTCTATCTTAAAATAATTTATTAACGGTTCTGGTCAGGTTTTTAAGAATCTTCATAAATGTATATGTTCTAGATCAAATAGTTTTTGGTCTTAAAATATGAATTAATTCAGAGGTTCAAGGACAGGGTATGCAGGAGGTTAGACTAACCAAAATGGTCCCTTCTGGCTCTTAAAAAAAATCTATGATTTCATACAAGTGATTTAAATGAGAAGACTGGATTCTTTTTTACTTTCCTGTGCTTGCAAGAAGTTACAAGTGATTTCATCTCTCATGAGTGATGAACACTGAAAGGCAAATGAACTTATGTTTACACTACTGAAAGTGATGTGATATTGGTTCTCTTTCAAAAAAAATCTAGTATCATATTTACTTATCTTACACATCATATACCTTCAGGAGAAATATTGATTGCCTATGAATTTTATTTTATTCTTTTTCAATAAAAATATCTTGATACTCTATTGCAGTAAATGTGAACTAAGCTCAGTCATAATATTTCCTCTCTTTCATTTATGTAGGTATCATAAATACTTGTGTAGGGAATCCCAAAGGAGCCCAGCAGTGAATCCAATTTACTTAATCAAATCAAACCTGGAAGAATTATTTATAGAAGCATGATTATTTTGAACTCTTTCAAATGAGAGTAATAAACTATGCTAAAGTTTATTCCTCTGCTTAGCATTACACACCTGCATATTTAAAAATACAAGCATTTCTCTTTAGTGATCTCATTAAAAAAAATATTCGTACCTCTGTAAGGCAAGAATCTCCTTGAGGGTTTAATTTCCAATAATGTGAAAGATCCTTAACAAAAACATGTGTTCTAAATTAGAAGTCCAGCTTATATTGGAGACTAGTATTTAGATAACTAGTATTACAACTCTTATAGTCCCTCATGACAGTGCCCTGTGTTTTTATAAATAAAAAGCTGCAGCTTTGTGTGAAGTACATCAACTCCTTTCTTATTTTTTGATTTTTCAATGACATTACTAATCAGCTGTAGTCTTCATATCCCTGAGATGATGATGTAGAAAGTACAAGCAATGCATACACTGCTATGTCAAACCCACTGTTTTCTGCCCAAGATCCAGAATAAAAATTCTGCATTTCAAGCCTGCAGATACATTCCACTCCATAAAATCACCAACCAAACAGCAGCCTGAAATTCTAATGGAAGTAACACAACATTTCTCTGCAGTCTAAGCCAGCTCATCTGAACACAGAAAGAAATAGACATTCATTCTGCTTACTGAGCAGAAGAAAGGATCAGTAAGGTGACTGTGAGCCTGCACTGCACCACACAGCTCTAACCTATTCTGTGCTTTCTTGGTACACCTTTACAACCTCAGGATCAAAACAGTTGCTGCTCGAATAGGTGAAGTAGGAATTACCCCAGCTTATTATTATACTGCTTCTTCAAAATCCGGATGTTTCTTCTCAGTAGTTATTCATGTATCTTTCAAAACCATCTAGTAAGCAAACAAAATTTTCACGCAAAGATAAGTGCTGAATTAGGTAGAAATGTCTAATAATTTCCACTGATGGTACAGTTAAACAAAGCCAGATTGTGGACCCAAGCACAAGAATACACTGTCTATTTTCTTCCATCTAATACCTCCTGGCCATCACAGATTTGACCTGACCCAAGTAACACTAGCCACAAAAATGCTTGACCCCAATTTAAGTCAGCATATTCTAGGGACTGTTCCTAACAAGCAGTCTGGATATGGTTATTCTGCTCTGGGAAGTAGGACACTTGCAACCCCTGACCAATTTAATTTAATGCAACAGATACAGCTTTTGGGGATCTCTACGGTACTGAATTAAAGATAACTGGGGAATGAGCTAGAGCAATAGATAATGTTGACATTTCTCAAACATCTGTTCTGGATTGTTCCAGACAGTTCTCCCTAAGGTAAGTATCTTATTAAAGAGGCTAATTGTAAGCACTGGGGACATGAAGCAGTGTGTGCTCTCATCCTTGATCCTCTCCTTACTTAGCAATATAGATACAGATCCTAAATGTAATTGTCCCTCAACAAATATCCTTTTCCTAATTTGTTATATTATTGAAGACAAAATCTCCTCTGCTGTAAATATCTTGCTTTTTTATCTGGGAGTGCAATTTACAGTTAAAACCCCTCTACTCACAGGTCCTTACATGAGTTCTGTCATGTGTGATTACTTTTCTTTACATTTATTATTGGTTCCCAGTGAATACAGGATCAAGAGCTTAGCTCTTGTCCCTTGGTGTAATTCCTGCTAGCACAGTTATGTACACTATCAACTTGATTTGTTTAAAAAACATTTAATATTTTTGGCCTTAAAAAAATGCATGTCTTGGTAATCTCACTGTAGATTTAAATCATGCTCAGAAAATTAAGTAAACGAGACAAGCATTTCTAAGATAAAAAATGACAGCAAAATTAAACCCCAGAATAGTTTGTACCTCCCTTCTCTCTAGGTAGTTGATGTAACAGAACAAAGTCATATTATATATAATTAATATTTGGAGACGAATGTTCTTTGCCTGTTTCACTCATCCATGAAGACAGCATAGCTAGAAGCAGAAATAGATGATAATAATAGTGAAAGAAAAACATATAAATTTCAGGAAAAAAATCATCAACAAAATTTCATCTAAAATATTTCTAAAGCCATAGTGTGAGTACCTTCAATATCTTTTCTTTAGGATCATGGATCTGCCTGGGTTTTTTATTTCACTGGTTTTTAGGTTCATCTGTTTCATTGTATTCTTTTGAAGGTTATTGGTATGACCCCCTCCACTAGAAATTACAAATAATTTTTCAGATATTTTGCAAATAATTTTATCCTTTACCTTGTCCTCAATGTACATTTTTAGACCTTTCTCCCTTGTCAAGGGTGGATACTAATAGATATGACATATATCAGACTATTTTTTTCTGTCATAATAATAGACTGCAATAATTCTTTAGAAGCTGAAATTCTGTCACTCCATAACAGACTACGTGAAACACTGAATAGCTTAATATCAAGCAGTTTAATGAGCAATTGATGTCTAACAAGAATACATAACAGGATTAATTTAAATAACATGGCATACTGTGATCAGATAAAGCTCATGTGAACAAGATTACACAGGATTTTGTGTGGCTTTTGGCTCCAGATTCATACACCTCAGTGTAGATGTTGAAAAATATAGGTGCTTTTCTGTAAGAATGTGTCTAAGGTCCTGGAGTCCCTGGAGGCCAAGGAGCACTGAGCAGCTGGAATGGCTTCAGGCATCTGTGTGCATGAAATTGACCCATAATTATATAATCACAGAATGGTTTGGTTTGGAAGGGACCTTAACAACCATCTAGTTCACCCCCCCTGCCATGGGCAGGGACACCTTCCACTAGCCCAGGTTGCTCCAAGCCCCGTCCAGCCTGGCACTGAACACTGCCAGGGAGGGGGCAGCCACAGCTTCTCCGGGAAACCTGTGCCAGTGACTCACCAGCCTCACAGTAAAGAATTTCCTCCTTATATCTAATCTAAATCTGCCCTCTTTCAGTTTAAAACTGTTACAAGTTGTCCTTCCCCATCTTTCCTGTAGGCTCCCATTAAGTACTGGAAGAGACTTCTTTTCTCCAGGCTGAACAACCCCAATTCTCTCAGTCTGTTGTCACAGGGGAGATGCTCCAACCCTATGATCATCTTTGTGGCCCTTCTCTGAACCTGCTCAAGCAGGTCCATGTCCTTCTTACACTGGGTGGCCCAGAGCAGTACTCCAGGTAGGGTGTCACAAGAGCAGAGTAGAGGGGAAGAATCATCTCACTTGACCTCCTAGCCACACTTCTGCTGATGCAGCCCAGGATACAGTTGGGTTTTAAACCAAATATTTTCAGTCCTAGTAACTAGAACTTACAAAACCACATGGAGAATTAACCACAATTACATACATTGAAGTCAGCCAGTTTCAATTAATCTGAAGACTGTCATTTCACAGAACACTTTTTCAAATAAGAGGAGAAACCAAAGCATACCAAGGAAGCTGTGGAATGGCAGAGAAGTCATCAACCTGCAAGAATTCATGTATACAGACATGAATACATTAACATGAACCTTTACCATGCACTGGATTGTATTGTTAACAGTATCAAACAGTTATTTGTCTGGGTGTTTCTTAGAAATAAAAATCATGGCAGTAGCAAAACAATAGTCTACTTTATTCTTTTAGGACTAAAATGTGCATTTTTATTCTTTTAATTTTGTAATACTTTTAAGAATAAAATATGCATAGAATAAAACATGCTTCAACAGGCATGTTAAAATAAAATTGCTACTGAAAATTAAGTTAGGATTAGGTTCCATAGCAAATTATCTATATTATATCACTTGCTCATCTGTGTATTTCCAGTATGTGGCAATTCTGAGCTTATACCTACAAAAGTAGAAGTTCCCTTACTTTTATGACATGGATTGTTACTTAAGAAGAATTAATGGTCTGTAAACCCTAGTTTCCCCTCTGTATCAGTGAAAACATAAGACTAAAGTTACAGCTGAAGTGAATTAAACATCATGATAGATAATGAAAATTGCAGAGAAACTATTTCAGGGTCTGATATCTCCTTATGCTTCACAGATCTGCAGGTGAAAGGCCATGCTATTATGCCAGTAAAAGGAAGATTTTAAAAAATATCAACACCTTCTGTAATGCTTTTCTCTTTATAAGAGTAACATGTTACTTGACATTTCATCTGGAGGGCCATTCAGAAGATGTTACAGAAAAAGCTCCCTTACAATAATCAGTGATGCCATCATGAGCAAAATTATTACTGGATTTTTAGAGGTACATTAAATTTCCTATTGCCACCCTATTGTGAGTGGATAAATTGGTGATTTATCCAGAAAACTGATTTCAGTGAATGGAATTCAGTGGATGGTCAGCGGAGGTGACTCACCAGCAATGCTGACACACATTGCTTTCTCTTATCTACCAGCAGCATGATAAAGTTACTTTCTTCTTTCACTTGATAACATTTCCAGTTGTCATGTGAGTGGACTCTGGAGAGAGTGAAGAAAAGCAACAGCTGCTGTTTAAAATCCATGAAGACTAAGTTGACAGCAGGGCTAATATTACTTTTAAGGAGATGTTTGAATGTTAATAATTGTGCCTTTAAAAGTTTCTGCTGTATCTTTCAAACACAAATTTAAGAATCAAGAGGAAGAGCTTTCTGATAGTTGGATAGGATTCACATCAATGAATTATAGATATTTACATCTGAGCTACTCATCCTGATATCTTCTGGACAACAGAAAGAAATAGGAATCTTTAAGGGCCCTCCTCTGACTTGCTTTAGGCTTATCCATAGGACAAGGCAGATTGCATGCTAGAACCACCTATTTCTCTCTATTGCTAAGAAACAGCAGTTCAGTATGAGTAGATATATGGCTACATGAATTCTAAAATTTAATACTGTTGAGAAGAGGTGAACAGCAATTAAGGCATCTCATAAAGAATGCAATTTTGTTGTTATGTCAAATGCTACCACAGCTGATTCAGCTGGAAATCAGTTCTGGTCATTTGACCTGGGGAGTCAAAGACATCCAAACCTGCTAAAATGTAATTATTTTTCTCTTGTCTTTAAAAACTTCATGAAAGTCCGTGAGCTGACTAAGCTTTCAATGGGAGTTTCCTCATTGTAACACACAGCATATTGCCTTAAAACAACAAAAACCCTCAAGCTTATGTTTGATCTGTACTGTTACTTGGTTGTATGAAAAGCAAAAAAATAAATTCAGGGCACAAGAATTGTGCAGTTACTCTCAGACAAAGGACTGACTGAATTTTGGTCAGCTTGAGATCTTTGCACCTTAATTTAAGTTACTGGCTTTTTAAAACCTTTTTTTATTATTGTAGACAGATTGAGAAGTTATTTTCTATGTATTTCAATATGATAATTGAGCCTCACATATACTGTTTTATAAATTGAATAAGCTCTTGTGACAGATTAAAAGTGTATTCCATTCAGCTGAGGCTCTCTGTGTGTTTAACACACAGTAGTGATGAAGCTGCTTAGAGCTTGAAAAATAATAATATATCTGGGAAGAGAGTACAGATATATTAAGGAAGCAGCTACAGAAGTAATTTTTGCCACTTTCTAAATTAAAATTTCTTTCTAGAGTTTCATGTAATTTTCAGAGCTGCTACTTATCCAGATTTTTGTGAATAAATAGGAAATCAAGAAGCAAGAGAAACAGTATGTTTGTTTAAATAAAATGGAAGCTGATTGTCCAATAATAATAATTAAAAAGTCACTCATCTGAAAGTTTGATGTTAGACTCTGGTCAAACTCATCAGGACCATGACTGTTAACAAATTATAATATGAAGGATGCAGATATGAGGAGTGCTAGCTCCTCCTAGGATGCACTATAGGGAAGAAGTCCATAGTCCTGTCCCATAGTCCTGTCTCAGATATAAGCAGATGGCACAAGGCAGTCATGTCCACTTTGTACAATTACTTTTTCTTAAAAGAAAAGGAGTAAAATAATATTGCAGCTGGAAATAAGAGAGTCAGAAAGAAATAAATAAGTCTGTTTCTGCCCACATATCATGCCAATATAATATTTTACTAATTTACAGGCTCTTAGCAGCTGAGTTGTTCTGGCAGGTATTCTGCATGACATAGTTCAGTTATGAAGTTAATGAATGGTTATAAAGCCTGTTCTCTGAGAACTGATGATGACAGTGTGAAATAATTCATCCATGGTTTATCAGTACAATAAGAGATGATAGGAATTGGTGCCTTGAACATAACAGGGCATAATCAACAAATTATTGTCAAATAGGACATAGTAAACTTTTTCATTCCTCATGGAGACAAACACATCTTGCTTTTAGCCCCGGGTAATGTATACTGGCAATAAGTACAACAGCAAGTGGCATATGAAATGTAGGCTGGATATGCATACACACCACTGACCTCCACAGCGAGAGTGGAAGTGAGCAGTTCAGACCAACAGTCACCTGGGCCAGAAGCCATGTGTGTAGGGCTCTCAGCATTTCAGAAATCTTGCACAAATTACAGACTATGCCTCCAAGAGAGTTATGTCTGCCAGTTTATAACTGCTGTAGGATGGTAGGTCCACAGAAGAGTTGTGGCCTGGACAGAATCAGGAGTATGGATTATTTTTTTTTCTAATCTATCTGCATATGAATCACTGATCCTTATAGTCTCTATATCTAAAGAGGTTTTACAGAATAATATTTTATGCAGATCAGCTATCTCCAATAAAACTGAGGTGTATACAGATAACAAAAGTTGTTACCACAAGTGATTTTATGCATTCAGAGAACTGAGAGACTCTATGTATAGTTATCACTGATTTATTAATGGCAAATGATGACATTGCATTCCATTATGACAGAATTTTATAGTTTCTAAACAAATGGTAAAAGTCTTTAATCGAGAAAAAAAAAATGTCAAGCTTAGTGTACCTTTATAAAACTAGTACACTCCCAGAAACATTTGAAACCATGTTAGATACAAGAAGAAAGTAGAAGGAAAGCCTTTATGTTTGCATTAGCCATTGTTCTGTAGATGATACAACTTAAAAATGGAACCTCGTACTTAACAAAACGTAAACAGTAAAAACGTTTCCCTCTTCATCAGCGAAACATGTACTTTTTCCTTAGGTCAGAGCATTCTAAATTGATCTAGAAGAATATGTGGGAGTAGACACCTATAAAATTTATATATGCATAAAATTACCTATAATGTATAAATTACTTCTGAAATTACTATGAAACAACCCCCCTCAGCAGTGATTGATCTCACAATGGAGCATAACAATGTTGTTGTCCTGGTTATGGCCAGGATAGAGTTAACTTTCTGTGAGTTGAGAGGGACCACAGCAAGAGGACTGGGCCCAGATCAATCACCGGAGTATTCCATATCATGCGACATCATGCTCAGAATACAAGGGGTCTGGTGCTCTCTCAGTTTCCATTTCGGTTTCGGTTTCCTGGTTGGTCAGCAGCGGGATTTCTGGTGCAGTCAGGATCACTGCTCTGGGGGCGGGCTTTGTACCACTTGCCAGCTGATGAGCAACTACTGTATATTACCCAATTGGACTTGATATTGTTACTGTTGTTTTGTTACTATTGCTATTTTTTTTTAATTCAACCTACAATTTATTTTTTTTTTTTCCCTCCCCTACTTCACCGGGAGGAGGGGTAGGGGGAAGTGAACAACTGGCCACGTGGTGATTGGCTACCGGCCGAGTTCAAACCTCAACAGTTGTCTATAGCAGTTTTGGTGGGGAGGGATTCTCTACACAAAAATAGTTCCCCTCAGTACAAAAGAAATTAAGCAGGATGTAAAAATAATTAATAAGCAGGAGTCTCCTTACATTAGTGAGCTGAAGTATTAATTACAAAAGCATACCACTAGTCCTTATCTGTGACTTTGTCTGGCCCAATCTTATAATAAGAGTTTGCCACACAATGGACTACAGCAAAAATATACATCCAGAGTCTTCAGCATTATTTACCAAGTTTTGTTTAAGATGCAATATATCTTCTTTTCATTTCCAGCATATATCCTTCAGACAGAATGCTAGTACAAATTCTAGTACATCATTTATGCCCCACTTAAGCCTTACACTAAAAGTTTTCCAATCATGGACATTGTTTGCTGACACTCTTCAGAAGGCAAGAGAATTCTCGATGAGGTTAAAGCAAGACCTTCCTGCCACACAATTTACCCCATTCTTGAGTGGTCATTTATTTTTATGATTTCTATATAAATATACTTTGGTGATACTCATGTAGTAAGGCTGCTTTGCATAAATTGAGACTTGTCATGTGTGAAGGGCTGTATTTTTAAATCCTCTTTGCTCCCCTAGTCTTAAAATAGTTGCTATTGCCTAGTCGTCAAAATGTATCATGCCTGTTTCTCAAAATATTCAGAAGAATTAAGGTATCCTTGAAGTATAGAAGTGGTGGAGGATGGAACACTTCAATTAGTTGAAAACAGCTTTCTTGGTGCATAATGAAGTGGACCATTTACTATCAGAGCCTTCTCAGAAAGGTTTGATAGAACTATTCTTTAGATTCTTTTGGGTATTTGTATGTGTGATAAGATTATAACTCTTCCCGGAAAAGGTAGCTTCAAGTTCAAGTAGATGCTTATGATTTTTTTCTGAGACATCACTTATTCAGATGCAATCAAATACCATGCAGAATACTATCAAATAGAAGAAGCCTTTTCTGAAATTCCTGAGAAAGCCTGGCTCATCCATTTTGCAGCTGTAATATGTGCGCAATGGTCTAATTATAGTAATCCTAATCTATGCAGACTATGTTATTAAACGTGACATAGCCTTTAATTGTTGACAGATGGCTTTGAACCCTGCATAAATATTTATAAGGTCACATGTACTGCCATAGCTAACACACACACAACTTCCAGCACATATTATCAATAGTCCATCTTTTCTCAATCATTTTGTATGCACAGGCAAACTCGGGATTTCCATTATAATAACTGTTTTGTTGTTTAGGTTATCTGAAGACTTGAAAGGACCATTTTCTTTTTAAAGTGAAATGAATACTGCATAAATTACAGACAATATTGATTACTCTGGAAATCGTAGTACTTTTTCAGCAATACATTTTATTGCATTAACCCATGTGCTCACAATTATTAATGTTGCTGTTTATTCATAATCACACATCTTCAGTGATCACCTACATAGAAGATATCAAAAGAAACCTTCAAATCCCCAAGAACAGTGTAGAAAACCGGGATCAATCCAGCAATACCATTCACTGACATGTGAATCTAGTGCACGTTCCTCATTTTAGAACTTAGAAATCCTTGTTTAAATCACATCTAATGCAAAACTTGGTTAATAAATCTGCCCACAACAACCAGAAAACAGGCAACATTTACAAAAAAGTACCATATAGAAAATTGATTCAATTACCTGAGCTTTTCAGAGATGTCCTAGAGTAGGTTTAAACTAACATATAATAAGATGAAGTCTGCAGGGTCACAAAAGTCACAAAAATTGCTCATGTATCTTTCAGCTGTTAAAGTGGGAGTCACTCCATGTAGCTTTAGCAATCTAAACTTTGGGACATGTGTCTCTGCAGAAAGACAGGCAAGTCCACTGAGTAGTTCATCTCTGCCTAAAGTTAACTGTAATATGTTTTTTTTTTTTTTTTTTTATTTATTTTTTTTACTGTATGATTTGTCTATTCAATGTAGATATCTGCAGGCTAGTTAAGTGATACTAGTCATCTTTTAGAGTCACTAGACCTTTCATAGTCAATGGAAAGAAATATATATCTTCAGAAGACTGACCTTACCCTAAACTATACTAGGCAAGAATGCATGGACATATGCATTACTGATTTTGGAACTGTATTAGCAGGCACTATATATTCCAAAGACGGTTGATTTTTTTTTCCCCTGAGAAAATGCTCATTCTGGTGAAAATCACTCTCAATCAGAAAAAGAAGTGAGGAGATGACAATTTAAAAGAACACAGTAAAAATGAGAAACCATAGCATCTAACTGGGTAAACCATAACTATGAAGTCATAGTATACTATAATCTTTCCAAGTGGGCGTGATAATTTTTTCCTTGAAAGTCTGGTGAAGGGATCCATCAGAAAGGAAGGAAAGAAAGTAAATGTCAGCCATTCCATGGCAGTCTTCCTACTGTCTCAGAAGTAGCAAAAAAATATTTGTAAAGTTACAAATTAGAGAATAATTTATTTTATTGATTTTCCTTACAATTAATATATATTGTTTTTGCCAAGTTGTATGCATTTCTTTAGCACAGCAACAGTAAGTTTTGAATTCTTTCCTCAGATCAGAAATATCTCACAATAAGCATGGCAACAATCAGAAATAGACGTGTTGGCAATCTAAAGGTTTTATGAAACATCAAAAATCTTGAATTCCTTTAAGATGAACCATGTTTATTGTATTATATTTTCTCTTACATAGAGCATCCAATTGGGAAAATACTAGAAACTCCTATTCAATGCAGTTATATATATTTAATTTTATTAGAAGTATGAATTTCTAACATAAAAGAATTCAATATAAAATTAAGAAATCATTGTTAAAGCCTAGAAGAAGTATCACAGGACTTTTTGTAAGGCACTTCAGGTGTTTTTCAATTTATCATAATCCAATTACATATGTGCATGTCCTAGCTGCTCTAGGGATAATAAATGACAGATGGAGTTTGAATTTTGTTTTAAACGCTGGTAGAATTTATATATTGCACTTAGCCTGACAAGGATTTAATCATTGCAATGTATTCATTTCTGCATGGTTCTATAATGTAAATTTATGTAGAAATTAGAATCATTAAGAGATCGAGTATTAATGCAGAAAAGCACAGAATCCCTTTGATAAAATATAAGCCAAAATATATAAAACCATTAAGTCAGACTTAGTTTCTAGAGTTCAATGTTCCCATTTCTCTTTATGTCTTTTAAAAATTGAATGTTTAATAAATTATAATTCTAGAAGATGTTCAAGTCGGGAGTTTTGCATACAATCACTTCAATAATACACTACTTGGATACGCATAGTAATGATGTTAGTAAAATAAAGTTAAATTTATAAACTCACTAACAGATCTCCAGTCTATCAGATACATCAAAAATGGATTTTTTTGTTTTATTGTAGTGCTCTTTACATCCAGGCCTGGGTTATACTACTCGATAAATTGCAAAGAAAACAAAGCATTTCTAAGGTGAACTGGTAAAGTATAATGCAGTGTTGGACACTAAGAATAGTTGTGGTCCAACCTGGGAGAACATGAACCCCCATAATGTTCTGAAGAGGCAAAGACTATTGATACAAGCACAGCACTAGGGAAGAAGATATGTCTCAGAAATCAATAATTTACACATCTTACCCTTTCTTAAAGTTCTGTCAATAGAAGAACTGATTTTGTTTATTTTCTTTCATAGAATACCTTAATTATTAGGGTTTTCATGCAAAAACTGAGAGATTCAGACTGAAACCCTTTCTCTGTCCACAGTGATTCATACCCACATTTTCTTCTATTGTCCTAGCTCTTATGCTATAGTCTAGTTTCATTAAGAAAAAAATAAGGTGTGTTCTCAAGCTCTTATAAAAATGCATCAGTTAAGAATGAATTCTTAATATTTTATGGGCTCAAAGTGCTGAAGAGATATCACAGATTTGTAACCTCATAGTTAAAGATCTAAAAGTTATAGTCACTGAAGAATAAATGAAAGTTCTTCCTCCTCAAAGATCCTGTAGCTTCAATGTGGAGGTATGCTCACTGGGAGAAACTGAATTAGGATCTCTCACCTTGTGGGATAGTACTTTAATCATCAAACTGTTATTTCAACGGAAAGGGAAAGAGTAGCAGCTTCTCTCAAGTTGATGATAAAACACTATACTGTTTAGAATATGTGATTAAACGCTCATCCCCACTGATACAAAGGGGCACACAGACACAATGGCTGGGAGGGAACCCAAATAAGCCAGTTAGACATGAGCCCCTGTCCCAGCCCTCCCATAAAAGCCTCAGCTCCGTGAGCTGGAGGGGCACCTGTCTCCCTGACTCAGTAGGGGAGGATGTCCATGGATCACTTCACAGGCTGAAGGGGTGAATTCCTAGGGAATATGTGGGACACATTACGGGATGTGGGGGAAGAACATTTTGGGATTGTACAAGATTTAATTTGGGATGCTTAGGGAAAGAACCAAAGATGGGGAAAGGAAGAGATTGAGGGGGTCTAGGAAGGAACAAGCATAGGAAAATAAAGGGATAAAGGGATGAAAAGGGCCAGTCATTTGTAAAGAGGATCTCACCTGTACACTTGTCTGGCCATGGCCCACATGTGACCTGCACAGCCTGCTCTGTTTTCTTGTTCAACTCCATCTCTTACTATTTAGTGTGAGAGACTCTATAGGTTGTGTGTATTGTGTGTATGTATGTGTACGATGGTCTGAGTGCCTGTTGCTGGTGTGGGTACCATTGGTCACATAGCTCTATGTGTCTGTAGTGCTAGCAACTGGAGAGACTGGAGTGCATTGATATTGTGTGGGCCCATATGTCAGTGTCTAATCACTGTATCAGACTACTTCAAGAGTCAAATAAGAAGCCTGGGAGCCAGGTACTGAAGCAGACATAAGTCTGGGCTGGATACTGGAGGGATCAGAAGGTCTGTGAGTTGGCTAGGGGAGGGAGGGGGGAGGCCATTTGCATGTTTATATTGTGGTGTGAGACCACTAGACCAGAGGATCAAAGACTGCTGGATAGATGATGAGTGTCAAAGGGTAGTTACTGAAGGGATCCCTAGTCTGTGTGTCTGGGGATGTGTGTGGACAAATGGCATCTGTCCCAGCAGCAGGAGTGGGGCTGTGAGCCTGGGGGTGGGGTTGCACGCTCAAGTGCCACTAACCAGGGAGACCAAAGGTCCAGGGTCACTTAGTGGACAGGCTAGGTGTCCAAAGGCCAGTTATTGCAGAGATATTGTGTACAAACACACACACACACACACATACACATATGTATTTTCCAAAACTAGGCTTTCCTCCTAATCAGTCAGAGAAGTGAACAGGATCAGGAAACTGGTGCTGTTTGTGTTTACATGAGTACTGTGTTTTCTACCTGTGTTGATATGTTTTATGTATCCTTGTTGTGTGTATATGCACATGTTTACATATTGGGAACACATGCTTGGCCTTGGCTGGACCTGGGGACATGATATTGCAGCAGATTTGACGACCCTTAACATAAAGCAGTTGCATTCACATTTTTTTTAGGACATCTCACTCTCAGTCCATGTGTGTTCAACAGTCTTTGAGAATGCTTCCTAAAATGAGCTTTCCAGGGCAGTTATGCAGAGACATATCTTATTTCTGTATCTGCATTGGTAGCCACAAAGTTCTTCACGGTAGGGCAACTTCACAAATACATAAAACTTCATTTTGCAAACCTGAGAAAGTTTGAAGTGTCAATGTGGCCTAGGTGCTTCTGAGACAAAC
Organism: Athene cunicularia; assembly: GCF_003259725.1. Taxonomy (NCBI): domain Eukaryota; kingdom Metazoa; phylum Chordata; class Aves; order Strigiformes; family Strigidae; genus Athene; species Athene cunicularia. Next base: position 52,964,719 of record NW_020799091.1, on the reverse strand, counting down.
AGAAAGTGAATGAGGGAAAGAGGAAGTTTTATTCAGATTCTCACCTTCTGTTTAATTTTTCTTCAGGGTAAAGGGAGATCTACCTTAGGGAAGATGAACAGAACACTGAAGAGCGACTAAGATCACAGCAGATACACATACCTGGTCAGTAGCCTGTGCAAGTTCTATGATTCTGTTAGAGCCCTGTGCACCCGTGAATATAAGATGACAGTATAAAGACAACATCAGAAAAATGGCCATTCTTTGTGAGGCACATTACCTTCCACCTGGCCTGGCAACTAGAGATTTTGTCAGACTTCATTCCACAGAGCAATTTCCATACTTGATGTTGAGATTCAAATTCAAAAGTAGCTTTTCCTTTTTAATTTTTTTTCCAACTAATATAAAAAAATAAGCAAGGGCTCAAGGCCTAAATATCAAGATTAAATGCATACACAGAACAGTATTTCTGAAGAGTTCATACACAGACTGTTAGCAAGTCTGTCATATGTCAGTGGCTATATGTTGGCTAGCCCCCATATGCTTCAACCTACATCTGTTGTTTTAAACCAGTTTTGATATAAACCATAACTCTTGTAGTCTTATAGCAACAAGGTGAAAGGAATCAGTATTCCCTCTTCATGTAAAGAATAGTGAAATATATAGCATAAATTAATGCTAGAGTTCTAAAGCCTTATCTTTTTCTCTGGTGGAAAACCTCCATTTTCCTCCTACTTCCCAAGCAAAATGTGGATGTGCACTATTTGGTACAGATCACTAAATCAACATAAATTAGTGTTAGTATCTGGCGGATTGAGACTTAGAATTAATAATTTATTTGTATACCATTTTGAGCAGAGCCATTACCATACTAATAAAAATGTAATTATTGACAGAGTAGATTATATTTACTACACAGGTCTCAAGCACACGTTTGTTGCAGTTTATATTTCAGCCTACTTATGTAAAATTGAACTTTCATAACTCTTTTTAACCTGAAACAATCATATATTATGTAGCTTGTTAATGAGAATTTCCTGAATTTTGTCTATATTCTGTACTATATAACAACTAGATAATCTGTTCTTCACTAAAAATTAGTTGTTAATAATGGGAAAAAAATAAACTCTGTATAATCAAATTGAAATTAAACCTTGATGTATGACTTTTCAACAGGACTATTCCAAACAAGAATTCTAGCACTTATTTGTAGCAAAGATATTGTATTATTGCCCAAAGATACAGCATTGTTGTCAGATATCATCTATGCATAGATTTGGACCAATTTAACAAGTCATTTCATGATAAACTTTATGGTAAAATCTCTGCTTATAACTCAGCTAGTCATGAGATCAGATAGTTGGCATATGCATATTAAATTCAGATCTTTCCTTTATTGCCAAGTAAGGAGGTTTACGGTATTGCTAATGTTCAAGGCTACAAAATAAGTAAACATCCAAGCTCATTTGCCTTAGTTGGATAGGTTGAGAGACTCTTTCATGCATGGATCAGAACAACTGTGGGACTCGTTATAATAAAATTGAAAAGAAGATAGAGCATTTAAAATATAATTTTCTATTGTTCCTAATATTCTTTTCACTAAGTTTGCTAGTTTTACCAAAACAAATATTCAGTACAAACTCATTCAAACATTTCAAAGAAAACAAAATATCTTGAAATATTAGTCTAGCTATACTTGCTAGAAATAAAGAAAAAATGTTGTTTATTCTGAAATAATACCATAAATGTGTTTCTGGATCTGTAGGCCAAGTTACAGCTGTCCAAGTTACATATTTAATGGGCTATTTGTTTCAAACCTCTGTTCTCTAGCTGGTTGCAAATTATTCCCAGCATATGCAGCCTGGCAGATTTCTCCCTTACCTCAGAAAAATTAATTATCTAAACTTAGCTTTGTTTGTACGAATTTTCTGTGAGTGTGTGACTTCATTAAAAGGCCAACTGTTTGCAGTTGATGTAAAAGAAAAATATTATACTTTTTTTGTGTAGTAGGATTTTGTTATCAACTTCCCCTCTTTACTCCGATTAAAGAAACTGAGGTCTTACTACTACAAGTAGAGGATGATAGGGTTCAAATGAAGGAGACAATATAATCCATATCTAGCTCCTCACATTCCTTGGGGAAATACAGGCAGAGTTCCAGAAGTAGCGTATCTTTGGAACAAAAGCTAAAGATCTCAGGTTTTACTTACTTCTAAACGTCTAATTTTTGCCCTTCCTGACTTTTACAATAGATCCTCTGCTTCCATGTTTGGAGCTTCATGATTCCAGACTTATCAGCTTTTGAAAGCAGCATTCTGTAACCTTTACTTTTTATTGTTCTTTTCTATTACAGCTGGAGGTCATCCTTTAGGTGGAACATTAATGGAAGATGTTGCAAAGGCAGACTTAAGTGTTTTCAAGACAGACCACTAACCCTTTGTTGCTCTAGGAATGAGATATTCTCCCCAAGTATATTACACCAGTCTCTAGAAAACATGTGTGAGAGGATGCACTCACAGGTTCTGTTACGTAATTCCTAAACAGTCCAAGCAATTTCTTTAACCATTAAAATGCTTTAAGACCATTTTGAAAATGTAATAATATACAAGGAAGTCTACTCCTCATTCTACTTCTGTGCACAGTGGCTACACATTTATTCTTCTATCTACAAATTGGACAATTTGCCTCACAGTTGGGTACCTAACATTTACTATAGATTTCTTCCCTTCCCTCCTACGCAGGGATTTAACAGATGTAGCTTAAAGTAAACGTTTCCTAAACTTCTGGTGTGCTCATATCAGTTCCTAAAAGCTTTGACTATCTGTAAGTAGTACTCTAGGTATATTCCATATGTTTGATGGTTAAATCATAAGTTAACAATAGAGAAAAATAAAATGCAGTTATCAAAGTATTAAGTAGCTAGTATTTGATACTTAAATGGCATATGTACAATATATATGTCATTAAGTAATAGTTATTGGTTTGATCGAACAAAGCCCTGGTTGGATAAAATTTAGATTTTGAGATCACATAGTCAAGTGTAAAATTGACTTCACTATCCATGACTGAAATACATATTCAGTTTCTTATTCAATAAAATTAAGAACAAAATAATTACCAAGGGCTCCAGAGGCTTTTCATTTGCATTTGCTGCCTAGTTAATTATAACATAATATATTGAGATGTGAAGTCATGTTGTTCAGCACAAGATTTCTAGTCCTACAGTTTTGTCACTGTCCACAGTTCAGTTCAGGCACTGATCTCTATTACTCCACATCTAAATTAATTTAATATACAATAATTTGTCATTGTTTCTGCTTTGGAGAATCCTTTGATTATGCAAACACAAAGAATGAATCACTCTGGATCCTCATGTAGAAAGAATGATTTCTCCATAGAAAGATAAAGTATGCAATGAGAAGAAGCCTAAACATTTTATCAGCCATCCAACTAGCATGTTTCTCAATCCTACCTCTACTCCATCTACCACTTACATAAGACTATGTTTCTTGAACAAATGAATGAGAAATAAATAATATCAACATCATAATAATGGTTACATTAAGATGTGATTTAGGAATTGTTTTTTATAGAAGGCCTAAAAAATAGCACTTTCCATTACTCATAGTAAGGTATTGAGAAAAAAATACTTTCTAGATGCCTATAAATGTACAAATGACATGTTTTCAAACTTAGGAACATAAGAAGAAAATACTTATCACAGAGTAAGCATGACAAAATGCTATATTTTTTTCCTTTGGACTTTTATTCCATTTTAAATGACATAATACCTTTCATATTTGCTATTTATTAATGCCCCATTTACTGAAAATATATCACATAATAAATAATATAAAGCAAGTATATAAAATTAACTTTAAAAAAAAATTAAAGCACATTATCACCACATAATTAATTCTAACAAATGTTGACAGTTCTTTATAAGTTGTCACAAGTTCTGAGAGATATTGCTTGTAAACCAGGACTCCAGTCCCAGTAGCTGTTTCTAAGGTGCAGGGAAGATGTACTACATGGTGCACCCCACAGTCCTGGTGTCCTGACTGTCCCCGTTTCTATTAGCAACAAGCAACAGAACACTAAGGTTACATCTCTGCTAGTGTCCATCCATAGCATGCATCTTTAGCGGCCCAGGAGACAATCTTGGGCATAAGAATGCAATTGTCTGTTTATTAAAATGCTAGTAGGGTTTTGCCTCATGACAATCACCAAGTATCCTCTTTGGTAAGAGACTGAATCAACCCTGGGGTTCATTTAGAAGTTAGGACACTCAGAAGCCAAATCCCAGTTGTCAGTTTGGGTGTAGCCTCGCTGTTTTGAGGAGAGCAAGAGTATGAAACCAAGCTGTTTCACGGCAGGTAACCTCAGCACTAGAGAACAAGCTCAAGCATGTTAATTATGCTAGAATACATACAGTCAGTGTATTTCCTGTCAATTTAGTATTGCCTACTTTACTGTATTGATGCACTTGAACTGAAAGAAGCTCATGGGCATATTAAAGAGGTCTTGTATTAATATTGAAAACTGGGGAGGTAGCTTGTAGTTTTCAAAACTAAAAAATGTTTAGGAAGAGTTCTGAAGATACAAAGTCCTATTTTCTTTAGGTAGAGTTACTGTCATCTCATTTTCTGATAAATAAGAACATAAATAAAAAACAGCTTCTTGAAGTTTATCCTTATTATCACAGACACAATAATATAGAAAAATGAACAATAATAAAAAAACCCCAACCAATCAAACAACAAACTATGAGCAATTATCATATTGAGATGAGCAAAGTGATAATACCTGAATGTTTTAAATTTGTGTCCCCATTACATTATAGCAGTAGCAAGACCATGAGCTGCAGTAAATGAAGGGATTGCATCTGGTTTTCTTCTCATATTGCAACAATTGCAATACGCTGAATTGAGGTGAATCCCACCCTAACTATCATCAAATTCATGGTGTCTATGTGAATTATTTTAGCTGATACAGTATTGAATTAAGTTAGCTTTTTACCACTAAAACTATACTAATACATTATCTCACTCTTGTCAAGGATTTAAGAATGTGTACGACGATAATCACTGTGTACAATAAGTGGTTCAGATGGTATATAGCAATTCAATCCTGTATTTGAGCCTTAGGTCCCCAATTTGATTATAGTTGCTGCCATAAGGCTGCATCTACATTAGCAAGTTCTATGGATCACCAGAAACAGATCTAAATAGCAAAGCAGTTAGTGCTGACAACCTTCTTCATACACTTAATTTTCTGCTTTTAAGTAACTCTGGTGTAGTCGCTTGGACTGGATTCCCCTTTGTGGCAGCATTGCATTAGATTTTCTCCAGGTGTATATCTACCAGTTAAATTTAATCTAAGAGGGATCAAGCTGTATGTTCCCAGACTCCTCTGCACATTCAGTGGAATCAGCCAAGTGGACTCCTGATACAAATTTCAACACTAATGCAGATACACTTTTAAAAGCCTTAAAATAGCACCGAGTGGACACCCATTTGTAATAATAACATGAGTAGCCATGTAATAGATATTTGTATACTTTTACAGAAGCCCATGTTGGTAGTGCGTGGTTTTGTAATACTGACTGGAAGAGGAGGAAAGCAAGAGAGGAAGAGAATGATATGATAATGCAGTTATCCAAATCTTTCCTGTCTTCCAAAAACCAGTACAGTTTGGAAGTAATTCATATTTGCTTTGCCATCTTTTACTGTGTTTCAACGAAAAGCTTTTAGTCTACAGTCTGTAGTCACAGAAGATGATGAGGATACATATGGCAAAATACACAGAAAAATTGTTCATTTGAGGTAGTTTCAAATACTCAGCTCCAACAAAGTGATCAGAAGTGTGGCAAAGAATGCAGCTTGCAGCAGCCCACCAGATTTTGAGATATAATTTATTCTGCAATAATAAAAGCCATCTGCTTTCACACTATTATTACTTCTATTATTTAATTGAGTCACTGTTATTTTCTTTTATCAGATCCTTTTTCTCTTATTCACAACTTACAAATAATGTTAGTCAGGAATATCAAAATAAATGTCAAATATTGCAATAGAAGTATTTTCCATCAAGAGACCTCAGAGCAATAGATGATCTAGAAGAACATAACTTCACCTATGTAGTTTAGACACTGGGGCCTCATTTTATGATTTTAATTATTCTGTTTAGCTATTACAGTTTTAAGTGTTTTGTGGTAATCAGCAGAAACTAATTAGACATAAAACTATAAGACATTCATTTTCAAGCACTTCATCTTAATTACATTGTAAATGCTGATATTAACAGATTACACAGCAGTTTGTTTGGCTGCTTCATTAAATGATTGCTAGGGAGTGCTCTAGAAGCAGTAATAAATGCACACTAATGTCCTGCAGTAGATGTGGACAACTGAGGGAAGGACACAGAAATTATGTACATTTACTTTCAAGTGCAAGAGATACAGAAAGGACTGTTACTTATGTTGCCAAAGTTATAGAGCGACATCAGAGTCACCTTTCATCAGTAAAGACAACAAAATGTTCCCTAATGTGAATGGATTAACAGAAATGGGTCTAGCATTCTAGCTCTGAATTGTTAATTTTCATAATTTAAAATAAACCTGAAGAAAACATTTAATACGGAATAAAAATATCTAACTAGCAGCTAAATGCATCAGTGAAAGAATTCTTTCAATGGCGATATTACTACTTCAAGGGCAAATGCATCCCAAAACCTCCAAGAACATGTATTTTAATTTTCTTCAGTTATTTATAGGTAATTATCTAGCTTTAAAATACCATCAATTTGCTTTAGTGATATCTCTGTGGCAAATTACTATCATGCTATTCAGATTTTTCTTCCTGCAACATGAGGATTATGAAAACGAAGCCAAACATATCAGTGTGATATGCTACTAGAGCAAAACATACAGAGAACCTTGGCTTAACCCTTGCAAATACACCTTTGGGATACTGTGTTTATTCCAGGAGTCTGATTTAACAACAGAATAAACTCTTGGCAAACAAAACAGCAGACAAAACAGCTGACTGCACTCCTGCCAGGCAGTTTTACAGTTCATACCCACCCCACCACCCCCCCCAACAAATTAAATACATTAAACAATAGATTTTACCAAAAATCTTTAACTTCACATTTGAACATTATAGCATAATTTCATTTTTTCTGAAGCTGACCCATGCTCACTTTAATGTCTTTCTGCAAAACAATCATCATGCTGAGAGATTCAGCAAGAACAGTAAGTACAGGACTAATTTTACTCTTTCAGAAAATCATGGGAAACCATTAAAGACTGCAGCCAAATTCAGAGCCACCTTATTTTCTCTGCTTTGTATTCAGGGCATGAAAGTGAATTATCGCATTTTTGTATGAGACAAAAGTAGAAAGTATAGACTGTGACAGCGTGTATAGAATTCTATGAAAAGTAAGTATTCGATCACTGATACTAGGCAATTTTACTATTTGTTATTCTAAATGTTAAAGAAAGCTCACCACATATTGACAAAGGTGAATTTTAGAGGTATCAATGGTGTATTAAATAGTCTACACACAGAGGACTCATTTTAATGCTGGCACAGATAGTATGCAGAACACTTTCAAAGACTGCCATGGAATCTATGAAATGGATTTTGCTGAAAGCAATAAAATGTGAATAACTTCTACGATGTAACAAACAAATATTTGGAAGACTGGGAAATAGGTGTTGTCTTGATACTTATTTTACTTCTCAGTTTAGGAATTTTCTCCCAAGACAGAGTCTTGTGAGGATTTACTTGTGTAATTTACTTCTATTCTGAAGACTCGACGCAAGGATGTCCGTACCATTTAATAAACAAGCTGTGGCCACTGCTCAGTTCTCAGCCATAATCATCCCCTCTTCCCCCAGAATGCTGCTTTTTTGGACATTATCCTCCAGACTGTAACAGTTGGCAAGGGACATAACTTCCAAAGAGCGTATTAAAATTTAAACCCTGTAATTGATCTCACGTGAGTGCTTAAGTTGTCCCTGTGCAGTTTCCTAGTGTGGGTATAGCCATCCAATCTAGCAAGGTGATTTTTCATGTATCAGTATGAATCCCATATTACAAAAATATTGGCAAACAGATGGCTAAGATAGCCAGTAATTATCACATGGCTGCTGATACCCAGGATTAGATTGCCCAAAGTTTTGAACCTCAAATTCACAGAAAAAAGGACTTGGTAAACAGGAGCAGCAATTGCACTGTAAATTTTGACACTCCTTATTGCAATACTTAGTCTCATTGATGATCTATTCCTAAAAATTAAAAATAAAATGCTTGATATAAAGCTTGTTGAAATCAGTCAAAAGAATTTATCTGATTACAGTGACTTGTGAATCAAACTCTGAAAGTGTGAAATAGGAGTAGTTTGAAACAATGAAATTTTAAGTAGAAGAGCATAATTGTTTTAAATCTACCCTTTGTAAAAGCAAATGAATGATTTAGCATGCAGAACTCAGACTAGAAGTAATTATGAGAAATAAAAATCAATAAATATGAGAGAAGTCATGGGGAGACATACATTATATTAGAAAAGTGCAACAGCCTCCTTGGAGAAGAGTTGAAAATTGAGTTATGTGAAACTTGTTTAGACAAAGCACAAGGAAATACCACTGAAAGCTGGTGTTGTTCTTTTTCACTTTCAAATTATCTTTTTCACTTTCAGATTATATTTTTCACCTTCATATTAATTGTTTGAGCTCCAAGTAAGCCACAGCACAACTCAGTTTGGAATTAATGATTCATATTGTTCTAAGTGAAATACCTTCTAATCAGTCATTACTGCCTATAGGCATAAAGCCAAAGAAATCAGCAGAGCATAATGTATTTATTTATTAATTTTAATCAGTACAGCTAATGTCAGGACCTTTAAACCATTTGCATCACTTAAGAAAAAAGTATGGACCACTGGTGAAATTACTAGTGAATAAAACTTTTAGAGGAGAAACATAAGTTCCAAAGGCAATTTGCCTCCTGAGTGCAGAGGGAAAGAAAACACTTAAAATATAAGAGCAGGATCAGTGGTAAAGTTCCAGATTTCTGTATATTCTCAATTGCTTTCCAAGATATTAAGGGTTTTTTCTACATGTCTGCTAGTGCTCAAAGGGGCAGGGGGATTGGAAAATAAAAACTCACTGTAAGCAACCAAAACCTCTTATGATGTACGTGTATGCACATTTCAAAGTGAACACACCGACTGAAGCAACTATCTAATTACTCACTGAGACACATTCTAAATAAACATGCTGGCAAACTGACCTGGCAATCAACATTACGGTTTAGTGCAAATACAAATTTTTAACTTAACCTCCACCACTGTTACTGCTACTTTTTCCTGGTTTATTCACTCTTTAGTAATCCCCAGTTAATGTGACTGTATAAGGCCAGAGGAATGAGTAGAGGGCACAGGCTGTTTGTCAAGGCAGACAGAATTACCTTCTTGCCCCATTCTGAAATGACTTGGTTCTGGGAACCCTGTGGCACAGACAGTGCAGTATAATGGGAGCACATTGCATGAGATAACTTTCCTCACCAGCATCTCAGCTGCAACTCTTTCCCTTCCTACCCTATTTTACTGTGAGTAAAAAGACAGAGCACTTCTTCACTTGAGTTTATTCTGAGACAGGTGTTTCCACAGGACACTTGAAAAGGTAAATAGAGGAGAAATCTTCTATGGAAAGGGAACTGATTGAAAAATTACTTGAAAAAGAGATACGTCTAATGACTTTGGCACTGGTAATTAAATGAGGACAAAGAACCAATCCTTCCTCTGAGACTCACATTGCTTTAAGCAAGCTCTGACCCTAAGAAATAACAATTCTTTCATGGGAGTTTTTTAACTTCAGTGTTCAGAATCACATGAGGGAGCTGTGCCAGCCCATTAGATTTGTGGGTCTTATGCATTAGAAAACAAATATGTGTGGAAAATTCCTGGTTTTGGCATGTGACTCTGTGGTGGTGCCTGACGGTGCAGAACCTGCTGAGACACAGCTGAAGGTCCACGGAGACCCAAGGAGGCAGACTTAGGTGAAAAGCAGAACTGCCTAAACAAAGCACTTCCTAGAGTAATCTTGCACTATGTATTGGAGAAAGACTAGTTTTTTACATATGTAAAAAATACATTCATGCAAATGGCATTTACACATATATTTGTTATGTTTAACAGTCCTCACAGACAGCTTTCATAATAAATCAGTACAGTTCAGTAGATGGCTGAGTACAAGACCGGTCACCGAGAGGTCGTCCATGTGAAATGAACAGGGTTTGCTCTTCCATAGGCAGCACACTCTTAGATGGTACATACATGACATACTGTGGCATACTTTTTTTAGTGAGAAAAAAATATCTTTGGACGTCTCAGTTTCTACAAATCATGTATGGTTTGTGTGAAGAACACAGCTGATACCTATTCATTAAGAAACCTGACCCGAGATGATTGTACACACTGTAAGGATTTACTTACACATCAGAATTGCCTTATCTTTTATTGTAGCCAGCAGGCATAATATAAAGTGCCTAAGGAAAAAATCTTTTGAAAGGATTTCTGAAGGAAATGTAGTCAGAATCTTAGCTACAAAAATTCTTGTGAAAACTGCTAAATACGATCCTCTCAGAATTAAAACTCCAAGTGTAATGAAAAATCATGCCTGAAAATATAAAACTCGAAACATTTATCTGAGATATTCCAGCATGTAAAACTCAACAGCATTCAGCATTTCTGTATTTCAGAATCATATTGCTTCATCAAAGCATGAGACTTTGCAGGTATCATCTTACTGCCAAAAAATGGCAATCTTCTGTTTTCTTTTTATTCAGAAAAAAACAAAACAAAACAAAACAAAACCCTAACAAAAACCAGCTACTTAATTTTTAGTTATGTAGGTAATAATAAAGTCTTTGTGGCATTCAAATGCAGCATCAATGACAAGGCATTCCAGAAAGACTTTACAATACTGAGTGAATGGTAGCTATAATTAAATGTAGGTAAAAGAAAGTAATGTAACTAGAGAAAAATAATCTAAACCATGCCTACACGATGCTCAGCACTTTAAGTTACAATTCAAGGAGAAGGTTTTGAAGTTAATTTTGACAATTTCTGAAAATTTGCCGTCTCAAAAGTCTCAGCAAAATTCTGATGATATTTCAAGTACCATCAGAAACAGTCTTGAGATGAATGTGCCATTTTGTTGTCATATCAAATTTTGGCATTCTGGCATCTTACATTTGTGCAGTTCTAGTCTCCATATCTCTAGGAAAAAAATTAGAGGAAGGTGCACATAAAGACAAATAAGGGATAAAAAAGATGGAGTGACTGCCTCATCAAGAGACAGCCTGAATAAGCTGACACTACAATTTGCAAGCAGAGGTGTGATTAAGATATGCTAATATGACAGACAGAGATGTGGCTGACAAGCATAAGAATGGTTGGTATGCTGAATGCAAAGATGTTACTCACCAAATTCTGCAACATTAAAGTTGCACAAGAATGCACTTAAAGGAACTAATAACAGAGAATTTAAGACAGATGAGAGAAAGTACTCTGCATAGAGCAGGACATTAATTTGTGGAACTTTTTAAAATAGGAGATTGTGATGGTGAAAAATATAAGTATCATAGAAGAATTCAACAATTTTATGGGTGGCCTGAAACGAACAACATACCCATGTGAAAGGGACAGGCAGGAATATATCTTCTCATACCTCTAATACAACTAGTGTGAATGCTGTCAGAGTAAAACAGAAATGGAGCACAGATGATGTCCAGGATCATGCTCTCCCTAAATAGCATCTCCTATTGCTACTGTAAGAGATAGGGCACTGGACTCAACAGATCACTGATCTGAATGGAAAGAACACTTCTTGAAAGCAATGAAGAAACAGACATTTGGGGGAAATAACAGAACAGAAAATCATATATATAAGATTAATTAATATTACATTGGTTTGCGGTGAGGGGGAAAAAAAAAGTAGAAGAGAAACTTTGAAAAGCAAAATAAGTGTTCTGATTTAGGGCTAGAATAAAGATGATGCTATATTTCCAAATATTGTAATATTTTTAAATTGTCAGTGTAACTAGCTTATTCCTCAGTAATGTCACATTCTGGTTCCCAGCCTGGGGATATAAATAGGCTTACTATCCTGTTTTTCTCCAAATGCATACAGCATCTGATGACACAGATGTCACTGTATATAAGCACCTTACTGAACTTCAGACATTGGAATTGTAAGAACATCGGGACACAAATACAAGCCAAATACTTGCATAGAAGTGACTGAGTAAGAACATTTGTATTTGAAACAGCTTTTGAGCATTAAGAACTTTTCAGCATAAAACCAAAACCTTTTCAATCTAAGCTTTATATCCAGTGTGGTAGTATCTGTAACGGCTGACCAAAGATCTTTTAATGGTAGAGGATAGCCTTTGACACTGATAGTAATATTAAAAATGCAGACAGAACATGCTGCTGCCATTCATGATAATGTACTGCTTTAAGTTCAAGCAGACCTTTCAGACAGGCCTAATAATTGGTGGCAGTACCTGACATGCAAGACAGGAAGTATGGTTAAGCTGATGCTAAAACATGTATGGCATTTATAAATGAAAATATTTCCCCTAACAAATATCTTGTCCTAACATTAGAGTAGTAGTAGTTATCAGTGGAACTAGAAACATCACTGATGAGAAGGAAAAAAAAAAAAAAAAAAAAAAAAAAAAAAAAAAAAAAAAAAGGTAAAACCAAACACTTGCCTTTTACCAAAACAATCCAAACGAATGATATTCTGGATTGGACAAGAAAGCTTCCATTGCCTTTAATAATGCATAATGGGGCCCTCACTTATGGAAAGGCAGCCACATTTCTGTGTGGTACCAAGAATCTATTTAACCTGAGAAGAGATATAGCCACTTAAAATGAAAAGTTTTTGTATGTAATAACTTTTTTATGAAAAAAATATATAACCATACTTCATTTTGACAGAAACCACACATTGAAATGACCATCTGAGGTACAATGTTTCTATTACAATTAATTTGTGTTGTGATCTTTAGTTCTTACTATAACTTGGACCATACGGCATTGAGGTACAAATGCAGTAGCTAGTAGTTCAAGTAGAGCTTATCACAGAAGTTATAGCTAGGGTCTTTAACTTAAAGAATTTGTCTACTGTGGTATTTTACCGTAGTCACAACACAACTGAAAGGCAAAAAAAAAAAATACTCTCCTTTGAGGCAGAAAATGGAGCAAGTCCAGAAGAAAACAAAACACTTGGTAGTTCTTTAAAAGGGCTTAATTTTAAACAGGCTGAGCACACACCCTTACTGCAGCAAAACACTTATCTTGCTTAACTTTTCTATTTCCATCAGACTCAATAATTCCAATGCTTTCAGGATAAAATAAGCATGTTGACCTTTTTATACCACTGAACAATCAGTTAGAGCAATGAATAGCCTAAATATTTTTAACCTGATTCTCACGAAGTGTAAATTGATATTATCGCCTGAGTTTAACTACACAGATTTGCAGCCACTGAAGAAATAGAGGACTAAAAATTGTTTAAATGCAAGATACAGTAAAAGTGTGACCATTTAATCATTATTTTCTCTCTAAGAAGGTAAAAGGATAATTTAGAAAACTATTAAGAAGGCCATGGTTACACACTGCTTTGTGGTAATAATCTATTCATTTATAGCATATAAGGTAAATATCCTATTGAAAGTGAGCTAATAGATTCTGTAAATTTCATAATATAGTAAGAACAAGAAAAATAGTTACGCTATTAACAAACAGTCACCTACAGTTTTTCTCAGAAATCTGAAAACATTAAAGGACCTAACAATTTATGGAAATAAAATAAAATAAAATAAAAGGGATTTGAAGGTGACATTATTTAAGCACTGAAATAAATTGTGTGTAGAGCCACACTATAGAATACAATCTGAATATAACTCTGAATTTATTTCTTTCTTATTTTCTGATTAACTATATGAACTAGCCTCTACTGACATGTTAATATGCTACTTTTAGAGTCATGCCACGCTTTAAATTATTCCAGTTTGAAAGAATTGGTTCATGAGCAGTTTATCTGATTTACTTCACTGCCAGATGGGTACAAAGAGACAGAAATGGTTTGTGTCACCAGCTGTCCTACTGGGTCTGGGTAAAAGACTGGATTATTTTATGCATGAAACCTGTAGTGATTTTCAGTAATGCAAAATCTGTACATTATCTTAATAAATAAAATCAATACTTAGCTTGCAATAATTACTGATTTTAGGACTACAGGAAGAGAAAAGTGTTTCTGGATTTGCGTTAGCAGTTATGCTATAACGTGTTTCCTCCTAGGGATCATGAACATACACTTTGAACAGAATCTCATTTAGCATGATCAAATACAGGAATATTGCAAGCAAAACCCCAGTTAATGGTTTCTCATATGGGATGTGTAAACTTTGAAAAATCCAGAAGATTATGATATAACAAAAAAACCTGAATTTGGCTCAAATTCTGCATTGCAATATTCAATTTGAAAGAAAACCTAAACTGGCATCAGTTTATGGACCATCAAAAGTACCACATGAAGCTTTTCTTATCAAAATTAACTCTTACTAAACAGAGTGATACTCTAAACCAGTAAATTAATCCAGAAAAAGAGAACATTAAAATTTCATATCTTTAGACATGGATTTTTTTTTTTCTCTTTTCCTGTTTTCATCATATACTGCTTCATAACAATTTATAAGATGAATACAGGAAAAACAGAATCAAGAACAGTAACTCAGAGTAAAGGCAACTGCAGGATTTTCTCCCCATCACTATGTGTGTAAGCATTCTTTAAAATCTTCAAATTTATTAGTAATGATCACTTCTGATATGCAACCTACAAAATATTGGGTCAGTGAGCAGGTAATGCAATCAGAGTGTATATATTTTTGTTATTTTAATTACAAATTTGTGCTTCTCCTTTCAACCTAATGCGTTATGTGTCTTAGTCATACCTGTAGATTTGAAAGTATTGTCTTTGCTGTACAATTAGAAATGACCAAATAAAAATCTAGGAACTACTACTGTATAAGTAATTTTGGTCATTGTAATTAGAATCTTAATTTATATTCTCTCTCAGCTTTGGGGAAATTGAGGGTTTACTTTGTTCTTCTCCTAGAAATGGTAGTTCCTTATGTGCAAGTAATAATGACAACTAGATCTATTCAATGAAAAACCTAGATTGACAAGGAGAAGAAATAGACAGAGTATGTTGAGGATTGTCAATAGCCTAAAAACTCACTGTCATTGATTTAGCTGTTTCAGTTCACAAGACTGGGAGAAAGAACAGATAGTTAGACTGTTTTGGACACTTTATCCATTCAAAGCATTAAAGACACTGTTTTTTTTCTAAAGCCGCACGTAACTGAGCATCTATAATGAAGCAACCGGTGATCTAACCAGGAAAAGCATGCTGCACCCTCAAAAGTCCCCTCCTGGAAAGTTCAAGAGCAAACTTGTTTGCAAAGTTGCTTTATTAAAAGCTGTTGTTGGCATCTGCCATAACTGAGTTCCATAATCACCATAAATATTATCTTGATCAAGCATGATTTGCATGCTGAGCTGACTGTGGGTTTGTATTTTTTTTTCTTTTCAATCTAAAAAAAAAGGGACAACAGCAACTGGGAAGAAAAATGGTTTTCTGTTGACTTCTCTACCTACAAGCTGAGAGCAGTGGAGTAGTGTGTTGGGTTTGTGTGTGGCAGAGTTTCTGGTAGCAGAGAGAAGGTGATACAGCAGTGGCTCCTATGAGAAAGAAGCTTTTTGAAGCTCCCCCGTCTCCAAGTTGGACCCACCACTGGCCAAGGTTGGGCCAACTGACGATGGTGGTTGAGCCTCTGTGATAACATATTTAAGAAGGGGAACCTGAAAGGGAGAGTAGTTGTGAGGGAAATACCCAGACAAACAGAAGTCTGGGGGAAAAAAGAGGAGGACAAGAGTGGGAGGTGTACTGAAGCAGAAACACCCTGCAGCCCATGGTGAGAGGTCAGGCTGTGCCCCTGCAGCCCATGGAGGTCCACAGTGGAGCAGATGCCCCCTGCAGCCTGTGGAGGACCCCATGCTGGAGCAGGTGGCTGCACCTGAAGAAGACCAGGACTCTGAAGGAAGCCCCTGCTGGAGCAGTTAATTGCTGGGAGGACTGAGACGCAGGGAAGGGACCCACACTGGAGCAGTTCATGAAGAGCCGCAGTCCTGTAGGAAGGACTCATATGAAAATAGTTCATGGAGGACTGTCTCCCATGAGAGGGACCCCACGCTAAAGCAAGGGAAGAGTGTGAGGAGTCCTCCCCCTTGAGGAGGAAGAAGCAGCAGAAACAACGTGTGATAAACTGACCGCAACCCACATCCTCTGCCCCCCTGTGCCACTTGGGGGAAGGATGTAGAGAAATGGGGAGCAAAGCTGAGCCCAGGAAGAAGGGGGTGTGGGGGAAAGGTTTTTTTAAGATGTCATTGTATTTCTCACTGTCCTACTCTGATCTGATTTGTAAATTGTAGTGGTGGTGATCAAATTAAATTGATGTGCTTTCTTCCCAAGTCGAGTTTGTCTTTTGCCTGTGACCATAATTGGTGACCCATCCCTTCCTGTCCTTGTCTTGAACTCTGAGCCTTTTGTTATATTTTCTCCTCAGCATCCCTGAGGGGGTAGGAGTGAACAAGCAGCCATGTGGTGCTCAGTTGCCCTCTGGGCTTAAACCAGGACAAGTAGGTAACAAACTGAGGCCAGGGTTGAATGCAAAAGATACAAATATAGCAACATATCACCAGATCATGTTACTTTTACCCAAAAAGGGAACCAAGTTGCAGGCACTAGAGATGAAGAAAGAAACAGATGAAACTTAATCAGAGAAGATCCACCTTAAGAAATCCACATCAGCCACAAAGGTTTCTTACTATACCTGTGATATTTGGAAATATCCATAGGTCTGTCTCAAACTGTGCAGAAGAATTTCCACTAAAGGGATACCCCAGATGTGAAGCATCTGGAGTTCAATGTAGGGAATGGAGAGACTGGTTGTGGTACCAGTGACCAGACTAGGTAGAAGTGACATATGGAAGGCTGAACTGCAGAGCCTGAGCCATCTTGTCAGATTCCCTGCTTGGTCATTTGTTGAGGAGGACACTCAACAAATTATTGGATGGCTCAGGGACCAGAACATCTGGCAGTACTATTTTGAACAGATTGCTGAGGAGCTTCTCAGGGGAATCAAGGAAAGCTGAGGAACTTCCACTCATCCTTACAGTATTGATGAAAAGAACACACTTGTGATATCAGAATGGAGAAGTAATCTCTGTGAAATGGAAGTGTTAGTATTGGAGTATGCTCTGAGGCATGTCCTCCTACTGAAACTACAGGAGCAACAACTAATGAGATTAAACAGTAATAGAAACCACTGACAAAGTTATAAATATTGAATGACAGATACTTAAGGAGGTTGCATGGGTATTCCAGCTGTTTCAGATGTTTGTTTATATGCAAAGATTAAAGCACATCTACATGTCACATATACTCATCTTTAAGAAACGGTACAATGTGCTATCTTTTTTTTTTTTTTTTTTTTTTTTTCTTAGAGAATTTTGACTTGTAGTTTATCAGATAAGCAAGCTGAAGAGCACAAAACTGTTTTATTTATGTTATCTTATCTCCTCAACACAGTCCACAGACATTTAGGCTACATCAAGACTATGTAACACGGGACCATTTCTGATTTCCTGGGCACTAGGCATTAACACCAGTCAATCTGCCTCTATCCTTGGGGATGAAAAGGGGTGATATCTGATGTTGAGATCATGTTACAGATGAAGGAAAACCTCTTCATGGAAAACAAATTTATTTGGAATCTTCTGGTGACAAAGATCTATCCTGCTCCTGTCAGCTCCAGCATACAAACACAGCCATAGCCTTAATTTTATTCTTTTTGACACAAGACTCTGATTTAACACAGGTGATACTACTGCTATTTGTGCACAATAACAATACACTCAGACTTGGTTTCAGTGAAGTACACTTGTGCTTATAGCCTTCTACATCTCTACAATACTCTAGTAAGGTATGTTCAGAAATTACATTGAACATATATTTATTTTAACAAGTCAACTAGTTCTTCCAGATATCCTGCTTGAAACTGCAGACATATTCAATTTCAGGAGAGAATAGTTGCCATATTTCATTGGCAGATTACAAATTTTATCTTCATGATACGTGGATTTTGTTCAGGGATCTGCCAAGGAACCATACATCAGGTTTTTATTTTCATATATTACAGCTCATTTTAAACTTAAAATAATCCCTATAATTAATAGGCTGTACTTCGGACAATATGTCTCTGATTGTACATTTGTTCCTTGGGGATCTTCAAGGCTGAAAAGTATAGCTCAGTAAAAAATTTAATACAATCGTATGTTGCTCACCGTTTAGAAAACGAGTAAGTCTAACATTCTAAGAAATCTAAAATGATCCATTAACTAGTTCCATAACTTTTACTGTATCAAATTAACTAGATAAGGTTTTCTTAAAATTATTATTTTACTACTGGTATCTTCAAAGACATGGAAGAGAAGATCTCATCTGTTGATTCAGCTTTTGGAGAAAACTGTCTTGTGCAACAGATAGCACTCCTGTGAATTTTAAATGATATAGTCTGCTGTACTACCAGAAGACTAACACCATTATACAGATACTTTGAAGAGCAATCAGTCAGTGTTCCAAGTGAGCAGGAGTTGAGCTCTGGAACCTTTCCCCAGCAGGATCACTGCTTCTGTGCTTTTAAATGAAAGAGGGGTTCTTAATGTTTCTCTTGAACTGAAAAAAAGAAAAAAGAAAAAAAAAACAAAAAAACCCCCAACAAAACAAACAAACAAACAAAAAAGACCCAAATTCCATTCCAGTTGGAGAAAACGGAGAAGAAAATGTCAGCAGATTATTCAGTGAGGTTCTCCTGCTTACATCTTTTTTCTCTGAACAATGTAATCAATCTCTGCATTATCATATTCTTTTACATTTTCCCATTTGACTGATTTTCACATGGAATCACTGTCACATAAGGGCACGACAGAACTACTATGCCTTTTCTGCTAGCTACAGCATTACATTGACAATACAATATCAGCTGTTCATTTTCAATTTCTTTTTCCTTTTTACATCCTTATTTTAGCTTGACTCTAATGAATGCCAGCACTATTCCTTATTACACTCAGTACTTTGCATGCACTTCAGGATAGATTTTCATTATTTAACCATAATTTATCACCTAAGTGCTCATAATTTACAAAGTACCTGCACTACACACTGTGTATGGGAATATGCATATGGGAGTATAACAACACTCTTTGAGGTCTTTTCTTCATTTTGTATTCCAAATCTTACTCCCTGGGACATTTTTGCTGCATTAGTCTTTATTCATGACAAGAAATAGATACTTCTACTATTACCACGTTTTTTGAGAAATTCCTCTTATTCCATGAGTAACAGTTGAAGTAGTTGATTTTAGAATAGCTTTTATAAAGCAACCAGCAAATTTTACAATTATTCAGCTTGTTCTGCCTTGTTAGTAAAAGTGAAAATTGCAAGAATTAAAATTCAGCATGTCAAAAACTTCTTATGCCAAACCATGAAGTAATCAGAAAAATTATAAAAGCAAACTTATTATTATTGCATGTTTCCAAGTTTTCCTCTAAATTATAAACCCACAGTAAATACCTGGTGGTCAAAGCTCTCTGTACTGGGAGGTGCAGGGCATACGGGTCCCAGGTCAATTCCTTCTCCCATATAGGAGGAAACCATAACCTTCATACCCTACACTCTCCAATTCCTGCACTAGGACCCTAACCATGCCTTCACATTAGAGTCCCCCAGTAGGAGCTTAACCCCATGCCACCAGTTTGCCCTACCACTCCTTCAAACTGGTACCCTCTCCATTCATTTAACTTTCTGCCTACATCCTTCCTGTAATAATCTGTGGAAAGGTATGTAATTCCACAGCCAAGAGTCAGCATCTCCCGACTGTCAGTATTACTCTGAGACTGCTGAATCTCAGCCATTTAGATTTAGGACTTCCATAAAGGTAATTGTTAATCATTGATATCTCTGTCATCTCAGGGATCTACCCTGCAATTAAGGTGAGTTTCTCTACATAGGCAGAGAGATCATATGCATATGTTTCCTGCAATACCATTTCAGGGCTAAAATAGGCTGGGAAGGTTGTAGGGTGGCCAAACCGTTAGCTTTTATAAAAGATTTATAAATCAGTGGTGCCATATGATCCTCTCATTTCCCAGAATTTCAAAATCTAATTGGGATACTGTTCCTGAGAATCATGCCTGGACCAGACTAGTCCAATCCAGAATACTGAGAATAACAGTTTGTAAGTGGTTTTTTGGGGAAAACATATTTGCATATTTAAACTTCTGCCCAAAGACAAGAGAGCTGGAAATTTGTTGTCCTGGAAGATAAAAAGAAGACTGTGTTGTTTCGTTGCCTGTCTGCCAGTAAAATTGCAATAATTTTTGAAAGTCTTAGTGAATTCTGGACAAATTTGATAGAGGCACTGGAGTCCAACACTTCTGTACATGTCTTTGAAAATCAATGACTAAGAGCCATTTCAAAAAGCAGAAGGGAAAGTTTAGTTGTGTTTGGCCATGGTCAACTAATCAGCTGGGGAAATGGTAAGCTAGAAGTACAGTTGTTAGGTGAAGGAAGCGGGAGTATTTAGAGGACATGTCTGCACTATATACTAGTAACATGTCTATGAGGGTCAGGGGTTAGAATTATGCCTGGATTATTGATAAATTCTTATGGATCACATTAAATGTGTAGAAGTAATCAGAAACTTTAGCCAGTCTAATGAACTAATACCTTTTATTCTTTCCATAACTCTAATTTCAAATTAGAAATTATAAATGCTTACCTCTGTGATTCTTTTCCTTTCTCCATTAAATTTAGTGTCTAATATGTGCATAACATCTAGAAATTGTGCATAACATCTAGAAAACAAGAGTATTCTTTGAGAATTGGCAGATGTGGTTTTACAAATGCCAAAGGATTACAAGGTTTTCTTAAAAAAGTCTTTGTTCAAAAAATTGTTGGAGTCTAATAGGAAGATAAATAAAAAATATGTTGAGAAGTTGTAATTCAAGTAAATTTTTTTTTTTTTTTTTTTTTTTTTTTTTTTTTTTTTTTTTTATTAGTAATCTGGGCTGGTACTGAAATACCATTTTCTCTTGAAGGAAATATAAACCCACTCCAACTAGAAAAGTCTCACAGAGCTTTATTAGGCATGGATAGCACCTATTAGAAATCAATCAAGGCAGAAAAATCAAATATGAGCAGTGCTCAAATACTCAAAAGAAAATAAGTGAATTACTGTCACATATAATCTCTAAATGCATAAGCCTGAGGTCAATATGTGGGCAAGCTCACTGACAAAATTAAAAATGTGATACTATCTAGGTCAGTAACCTAAGAGAGTGCTAGCAATTGCATATACCAAAGCAAAGCAGCCTGTCAATTCCCATTTTTGAACTGTAAACTAAATGACAAATCATCTGTGCTTACAGAATTCTGAAGTGTTAAACGTTTTTTCTACAAGGGACAATCATACAAAAAATGTGACCATAGGAGACATTTCCTTATAGCCTTAGGCCAGGAGCAAGGATATTTTCCTTGGTGAGAGATGAAATAGACCTTCCAATCACATTTAGTCAACAGTACATTAGAACACATAACAATGTCTTTCCGTAATAACTTAAAAAAGCATGGAGCTGCAGACTGTGTAAACCAAAGTCACAATATTGCAATCAAGACTAGAATTAGTAGCGTCTCTAGTCTATTCCTAAGCAGCAAGAAGACCAAAATTCAAATTTCCTTGACTATTATTTGTTGACTTGAATGGCAACTAGTATAGCCCCCTAATCAACAATCTGTGTCCTAAAGCAAAAAGAGTAACACTCCCACTCAGATGATTAATGTATTTTGTTATTTTTTCCTCTCACAGATTTTATTCACACACACAACATACACAATATTCCAGGCATATACGCTTCATGGCAGTTCAAAGTTTTTGGGAAGTCAAGACACTCTGGGCATGCTATAGTCCAGTGATTAATATAATTCACATCCTGCTTGACAAACATCAGAACAATTTTTAATTACAAGCAAAAATGTGGAAGTACAAGTTATAATTGATATAATATATAATGGATCTTGGCTATTCTAAAAGGAAATCAATTTGAAGTCATTGCTGCTTCTAAAGTAATGTTTTGTTGTATTATTTATTGCAGTCTTTTTAACAAAAATAAAACTTAAAGGTCATGCTCAGTTCTTAGTGTTTCAACTGTTCTAGTGTCCCCAAACTGTTACAGATGACATACAAATTCAATAATGTAGACTGAAATAGAAATGTTAAGAAGCAAGAAAGCACTTAGTGTAGACCTGCCATAATTCCTCAACTAAAATATAAAATTATGAAAAGCAAATTAATTAAACCAAGACAATAAAAAAAGAGATTGTATCAGATGTTTAGTCAATTAAGAGTTAAATTTGTTTTAATAATGCACCAGAACTCAAAGAGTATATTTACTGTATGTCTATTCCTTACCAGCCTCATCTAGAGGATTCTTGTAAGACAATACTTTATTAATTTGACACAATATATATTTCACGAAATAAAAACCTATTCCAAAGAGATTTCTTGTTCCCTTAGTCTCGTTAAACTTCATCATTTTTGCAGTGCCATTGGCAAAGATAGCAGTAAAACACAGGGGAAAGATCTGAAAAATGATAGTATCCTGATAAGCTGTAAACACATTCTAGTGGTTATTGCACAGGAAAAAGCCTTGTGAAAGGCTGTGAAAGACAGATATATGCTGAACAAAATGTGTAAAAAACAGTAAGCCTGGTCCTAAAGCTGTGCAGAATATACTTTACAGTTACTAACTGATCTCATATATGCAGTGACAGTGTATTCTTGCCAAAATAAGTGAACATGTATCCAGGTTCCATAATCTTAGCATAGTTATGGTAACAGCGAAACAGCTTTAAAGCAAGGGCAGCGTGAAAACCCTTTACACTCCAAGGCTGTATTCTCACGGATCTCAGAAAGAATTTTAGAAACAAGTACAGACAAGTCAAGCCTCATGTCTCCTTACTTAATGTTTTCAAATACTACAAAGGAGTAGAACAGGTCTGACAAAGTACCACTGAACACACAGGATGCTCTGAGGCATTAAGTAAGGTCACTGTAGTTCAGCAAATCCAAGCAAACAAATAGAGCTGCAAAAGGAAAGTGGGAGAGGGAAAACTCAAGAAAATAAAAAAATGCAACTGTAAGACAGGAAGAAAAATTGACAACTCCCTGCACTCAAGCCTCAGACACTACACTCAAGACTTTATCACCCAGCAATTTCATATCCTTGAATTAAAAAAAAAAATATGCAAAATGTTATTACAAACCTATAAAATAATGCAACCTGATTTACTAGAGAACTTCACATAACTGTACTGCTCTTTGTCGCCTTCTTCATCTTAATTAATATTACAAGGATAGCTTGTGACCCCACTGTAAGTCCTCAGTAGTTACTGAATCTGCATTTACTTACACAAGAAAAAAAACGAGTCTATAAATTATTTTATCCTTACTGCTTCCTCTTGCTCTCAACCTGCAAAAAGGTATATACAGTCTCCATTCATACATCAATATTAATTAATTTTCTTTCCTTCCGTTCTTTTGTACTCCTCTCTCAAAGCACTAGTCAGAAAGATCCAGTTGTCTCAGACTAATGGTACATATTTCTAGGTCTTTATAATCTACTGTTCTTCTTGCCTTTTCCTATTGTGTATCTTTCTAGTTTTATTTTTATCCATCCTTCCTTCCTTCCTTCCTTCCTTCCTTCCTTCCTTCCTTCCTTCCTTCCTTCCTTCCTTCCTTCCTTCCTTCCTTCCTTCCTTCCTTCCTTCCTTCCTTCCTTCCTTCCCCCATTTTGTCCTTCAGCTTTCTTTTATTTCTTATTCATCCTTTCCTTCCCTTTTACAATACTTTACATACTTCTGCTTTTCATATCAATGTTTGCATACCTGTAGCTGTTGTCACTGAAAATTTCAAAGACAGATTTTCTGAGGTGCTTTAGGGGGAAAGCTTATAGTCACAAACATCATTCACTGCAAAGATATATGTGTTTATAACATTGATATTTTGCACAGGATATTAGCTGTCTTTATAAAAACAATACAAACATTCAGTAAAAAAAAAAAAAAATCATATGAAAATAAACACAAGTTGGTAGTTCGCTTTCTGGGTTCATATGTCTGCTTCAGGCCCTCACTGTAGTATTCATCTGCGTAAGTAATTCTGGGTAGCAGGGCCAGAGAAGAGTGATTTTCTTCATCAGACCTTTCAATGATAGCTATGGCCACCTTGCGCTAAACTTTCTTTCAGAAAGAGGAATTTCTGGCTTCCTGCCAATGGCTAGATATAGCAACACACAAAATTAACAGCACGTCTCTTTCTTAGAGAATAGTATTGATGCTTCTGATCAGGTGATATTTGGGACTCAAAGCTGTTGCAAAGTCAGGATAGAAGTTCTTTACTTCAGCTGTTTTGAGAGTAGGTGAGAATGTATACAATGGCAATACTTTACTTTTGAAGATATTTCCCATGGCATTCTTTTATAGGATCCTACCAGTGCATCCTTACACCCATATACATTTTAGGCAAATCACTTTCAGCTGTAAAAAAGAATAATTTTACAACAAAAATAGTCTAATAACTTGAAATTAATATACATATCTCACACAAACACATATACATTCAAGGATGTCTAAAGATACCACAAAAATATAAGATCCTGGGTCAAGTGTGTCTACACTAACTTCATTGGAAAGTTTTATTTTAGATAATCCTTCCCTCATTTCTTTCTTACTTCATCTGATTCTACTCCTGTTTCCTAACCTCATATTTTTCCTTCAATATACATTTTAAACAGAAAACGGTAGTTTTTATTAAAAGATTAAAAGAAACCCAAACACATTTGGAAGATCATTAAGCAAAACGAATAATTTAAATATTTCAGGTTAATTATACAGCAGCACCATTTTATCAGAAATAGAGTTTGGATGCCTCATGTCTCCACTATCCAATAAAAATCTGATTTCACAGAATGGAAAAACAGACCTCCACACCATTCCCTATTATTTCAACAACAACAGCTGAGACCGCAACTGAAATTGTAGCCACAGTAGGCAACTGAGCCAACAAAGAAAATGACAATTGTAGAAAAGAAAAATGACAATTGTAGATACCTGACTGGCAACTCCTCTTGTTCATTTTGTATCAAAATCTTTTTAAAAATGAAAACAAATGTAAACTTTGCAACAATTAAGTTATTCAGGTTTCACTATAGCACTTAAAAATGAAAATTACAACAGTCAAGGAGCTGATAACTATAGTGTTTAGGTAGAATGTGAAGTTCCAGTCTTCTCTGAGATGAACAGAGCACAGACGGGAAGGTGAACAGCCCACCTTCAGTCGAGTGCTCTAATAATTAGGATTAAATGGTTGCAAATGAAACATTCAATGTTATGTTACTAAAAACAAACCCATAAAATGATATATAATTTTAATTCCAGCACAGAATGAGAAAATGCTTTAATGTTTAAAATTTACCTTATTTTTTACTAAAGAGTAGATTAACTGATAGAAACTTTCACTGTCATCTGGGAGATTTTATGATTAAGTATTTCAGCTTCAGTAGGTTATTAAAAAGTCTACATTTACCATAAGATCAAAATATTGTAAAGAATGACTTCTCATTTCCAATCCCCAACAACAGCCACAGAGGCTTTTGTCACACAACCCTGCTTTGATTTTAGATGTACATTGTTTTCACTGAGCTATGCTGTTCAGACAGTTAGCACTCAATATCTAAGTCTAGCCTGCTGTTACTCTTTAATGCTCCTGCTCCCAAGAACCAGACATATGTTCAGTTATATTTAGAGCATAATTCAACAAAATATTTAAGTGTATATTGAAATCTATTGCTGCGAGTTATGTACTTAACTTAGAATATAAGGGGATTAAAGTATTTTTCAGGTTTTATAGAGACAGTATTCTTCAGCTTTTATATGAAATTCATGGTTTTTTAAACAAATGTATTTATCAAATCTGGTCCCTTCATTTAACACTGAAAGCGTGAAGAGTAAATACTTCCTGACATACTGCAAATCGCAGCCAAAAGCTGGATTTTTTAATCTCAAAGTCAACACACAATGACACACAACTATAAAAAAGGGGATGTATAAACTAATGAAGATTAAGTCTGGATAGCTATTAATTATATTGCACTTACACCTATACTCACCACGATTTATCTTTCATTTTGATACAGACAACAAGGGAGGAAATAAGTTGTCTCTGGTCTCATAAACTGAACAGTCTAAACAGATTCCTATAAAAAGTAATTGGAAGCATTTGTGAATTTATAGAAAACAATATTCTTCTCATAGGGTTCTTCTGATTTTACTAGAAATAGAGTTCTGGAAAAGACATACAGGGCCAAATCAAACGTCTCTATGCCTCCAGCAGAATCTCACTGAGTTGGGTAATTGAGCTCTGTATAGGGCTCACAATTGTAGATACCTGACCGGCAACTCCTCTTGTTCATTTTGTATCAAAAAAACTTTTTAAAAATGAAAACAAATGTAAAATTTGCAATAATTAAGTTATTCAGGTTTCACTATAGCACTTAAAAGCATGACCCTAAGCATGGAAATGTCCTTTGACAGATGGCACAGCTCATAGAGGATATGCAGACAAAAATGGAGGAGAGTGAAATCCCATCACTTTTTTCAGAGTTTAAGTAACCACAGCTGATTCCTTCCTCAGGAATCACAACAATTCTTTCAGATAAGTAACCAAAGCAGTCACCCACTCAGGTTGAGACCACATCCTATGTGTACAGTGCTCCTCATTCTCCTCTTAGAACTGCTTTTCCTGCTCAGCAAAGAATTTAAGGAACAGGATAAGTAAACATATGAAACTGTCATTTTGGTAACCCAGTAGTTAGGGCTGACAAAAAACTTGATATAAGTTCTTGCTGTAACAACTGTGTGTATGGTTTTATACGGTGATGTTTAAAACAAGGACTCATCATTCCTGAAATAAAACATTGAGTTGAGCTGTTTATCTTATGGTCTTTATGAATTGTCCATGGTTCTTACATTTGACATGTATATTACAGCCAAATTCATGAATGTAGGAGAGAAACTCATCTTTATTTTATTTATAGAAGGCAGTATCTTAATGTTGGAAATTTTACTACTATTGACATCGCTGCTGTCATTATCACTATTTTATGAATTAAAGACTTCCAAATTGTCTCACTAACCAGAAAACCATGGTTATACCTGGCTTGCAGTGGACTTACGTCCACCATCCCATATGTTCCCTCTGCCTGTTTTCATTGAAATAAAACAAGAACTCACCTTCATCCTATCCTTACAACAACTCCACTGCAATTCTGTTCTCCTCTGGCAGTTCCCCATCCAATAACAATAATGTCAGGTTCTCCTTACATGCACATCCCCTGCTTGTTATAATGTATGTGACTTTCATCACCAAATCCTCCCTACAATACCCTGTTCCCTCTAGCAGTAGTTCCTCTGGCTTCATTACTACTAGATCCCTGCCTTCCTTTTTTGTATATGAATAAAGTTAGTCAAAATCATTGCAATGTCCCATTGCTGAGTTACACCTATTCCTTTGTTAAATGTGGCTCAAGAAGTCTACAAGGGTCAGAAGTTATTAGGAGCATTGGTAGACATAAGGCTACTGTACAGGTTCCAGTTTCTGAGGAGGCTTAAAAAACATTCATGACTGATTAGCAAATACATATTACTGGAGACATCAACGTTTCTATATGCATGTTTCTCTAGGCAAAACATTTTCTGCTGCAAAGATACCTTGGACTCATGGTACAAAAGGTACAAATGGATTAATTCAAAATATTTTGATGCAGTGTTACTGGGAAACTCTTTATCATGTTGATAATTAGGTCAATGATTGGCATGTATCTGTACTGTAGTAAAAAATATGGTTGGGTTTTTGTATTCCAGCAATAATCATATGTATCTTACATTTACATGTATGCATGTTGGTGATGCATACTCAGTTTCCATACAATAGAGATGCATGCTACAGGTATATCAGTTTTAAAGCGAAAAACCCCACCAGATTGACTCTGCCTTGAATCTGAAGTGGTACTCAGACATGTTAGTCCAGTTAGTAACATTGCCTGCTGTTTAAGTTCAGCTTGCAATGTGGTTTCGTGGAATTTTAAACCACATCTTTCTCTCATTTGAATAGGGACTTTCCTCATATGAAAATAAATTATTCCTTGAGATGCTTTGGTGAGAGAAAAAAAGTTTCCAAGGATTTCTCATACATAAAATATATCAAGTCCATGTGAAATGCCTCAAACAGAATATTCAGCTTATAGCAGAGGCTTTCGATTTTACCTTTTATTCTCTATAATAGTTACAAGCAGTTTTCCCCTTCTTTTCTGTATTTGAATGGCATATTTCATTTCACACATCCATTGCTTTCTCCCCAGCACTGTAATTCAGCTAAAAGAAAAGGCTTAGTATTTGAAAATGTCAGCTGCCCAAAAGATATTTGGAAGTCTGTGAATGTTAACCTTTCTAACATTTGCTTAAAGTCATCTGAAATTAATTTTCCTCTCTGCCTTCCCGTATCTAAATAAGGAGAAAGAACTATTCTAAGATGCCTATTTAAGCAGAAATTGATACAAAGTGTATGATCTCATTGAGGAAAACAGGCCTCCTAATACATGTAAATAATTCCCATTCACATTACCAGAACTGCAGAGGAACAGATTTTCTCCCAAGATTATTATTCAGTAAATTAAAGTCATGCTTGCCCCTCTCAGTTCCTTTTACTTATTCTCATAAAAAGTATCTGATGTTCTGTGCACACCTTCCTTATCAGTTCACTGTGCATAAAATTAAATGACTAGATAGAGATATATAAATAGCTTTAATCTTAGAGCTCAGGATATTTGTTTTAACCATTGATTATCAATTCATCAAGCCAAGATTACTGGCAAAGATATAAATCCTGAAGAAAGCTTTGAAATTATTATCACTTCAAATAAGGCTTTACAGTTTAACCACAAAACACAACTGAACAACAAAGTAAAATGACTCAATTTATTGGATCATCATTAACATGAATCTGAGACTGTGTATTATATGTGTGATTGCATCCTCTCTATATGAAGTAAAATGAAACTGCAGACATATTCAATTTCAGGAGAGAATAGTTGCCATATTTCATTGGCAGATTACAAATTTTATCTTCATGATACGTGGATTTTGTTCAGGGATCTGCCAAGGAACCATACATCAGGTTTTTATTTTCATATATTACAGCTCATTTTAAACTTAAAATAATCCCTATAATTAATAGGCTGTACTTCGGACAATATGTCTCTGATTGTACATTTGTTCCTTGGGGATCTTCAAGGCTGAAAAGTATAGCTCAGTAAAAAATTT
>NW_020799091.1:52904373-52935052 GCF_003259725.1 Athene cunicularia | reverse complement strand
TATATATATATATATATATATATATTCTTTCCATTAAAATCACATTTACTGGATTCTTAACAAAAATAAAAGGTGAAGATTAAAGGCTGCCAGGCCACTTTAGATATCTTTGTAATAACCTGAGTGCTGTTAAATTTTTTATATTCTGAAATAGTAAAACTAAAATTTTGGTAATAATTCCAGTGGTCATTTCAAATGATATAAAACACTTGAGAAATTTAGTTCTGAAACACTTGTCTATATAGTATTGCATAATGTCAATCCAAATTTAGTTTCAGTTATTTCACTTTGTGGGAGAAAAAAGTAATGTGCTTTGGTTTTCTTCCCCTGTTTAAATACTGTGAATACAGTGCTTTAGTTGCAATTAATTTTCTTTCTTCAGCACACATGTGCAGTATTTCCAAAACTGATTGAGCTAAAAGTGCCAAAACTTTTTGAATTAGATTTGAATCTGAATTATAATCTGAATCTGCAGGGTAAAACCCAGAGCCTCTCTCTTTTAACATACAATGATAAACATAGACCAGGGTCTGGTGTGATGCAATATAATGACTTTCTGCTTTTTCTATATTTTAACAATGTTAAAATAGGAGTGATGGATTATATTTCTTATGTATGTATAAGCTATATATTGCATCTTCCCTTAAAATGGTCCCAAGACCCACATAAACCTTATTATTCTGTCTTGAGAAATGTATGGAAGCCCAACGATTTGAAAAACTGCATTGAGCAAAAAAATCCTTTGTTCCCAGATTTACTTCATTCTTATGCATGACCAAGACTGTGTCAAAGAAAGAAAATAAAGTATACGACCGTACTGCAGAGTTACCATTCTACATATTTCATCAGGTAGAATGAAAAAATCAAGATAACTGATTAAAAAAAAAAAAAAAAGTAATCATTTCGAAGAAACACAACAGAGCTACAGTTGTTTGTAAAGAAAAAATAAAATTATCTTAAAATGTTTTATGCTTCAAGCAAGGAACTTTTTGTTACTGATACAGTTTGTTCTCTCTATCACATCTGGGTTTTTAAAACTGTTCCGAAAAATAAATAGCATTTTCTTGACATAAATAGGTCCCATTTGGATAAAATTATATGAGTCTTTGGAGGCAAATCGGGATTTACTTTTTTTACCCTCTGTGGTCTTGAGAAAAGGAAAAGTTTCACTCTCTCACATTGATATATAATCATAGCCTCCTGCAGAAAAATTGCTCTGGGCCACATAAAATGGAAGAATGACCATGGCAATCAGGGCTAATATTAGACAATGTGAGGCTACAACGAAGACTTCCATAAAGCTCTTATTTTTTCCTTCTCAAATACCTAGCCTCCTCTTTTTCTTTCAAAACCACATCTGAGCTTCATCTAGAACTCCACATCATCCATCCCATTTTCACACATCATTATCTTCCTAAAACATGCTAGAGCTTGATGTCTAGCCTCCCACCTCCACTGTCCTACCACACATCCACCTACTCAATCCCTGATGGGTACATCCTAATCCTTCCCCAGGAGACAGCAGAGTTTCTCTTTTGCACAGCTAAGTACTTCCTTCCCTTCCAGGAATTCCCTCTATTCTTGATAGGAGATTTGGCACAAGGGACATCTGTACCTATATGTAGGATCTTATCTTGCACTACTATTCTGAGAATAGCAGCAATTGAAAGGCTTTAAATAGGGATGGCAACATTCAAAGTCCTTTTCTAGGAATCAGTATACGCTCTTCAGCATTAATATCCACTTTCCAAGAACCCCTGCTCCATGCTCCCCACTTTTTGCAATCTATCAGACTTAGATTCTTCATGGACGGCCTTCTGAGGTGATCAAATTCAACCTGGGCCTGGTGGTAGTCAAAATCTAAAAAAAATGTTCTTCATAACGTCACTTGCATGGTTTGCATCAATCACATTCACAGCATCAGGCAGGCCTTTGCCCAAGCTGAACTCCTCAACTCTAAGTAAGCAACAGGGCACTCATGAACACAGTCTACTACCAGATTCAAGATACCTGATTTCCTTCAGTTCTTAGGTCTTCCAACAGAGACACATGAGCTTACATGTTCCTCAAAAAACATTAGCCTCCATGTTATCAGTGTGCACTGCACACAGTACTCTCCTGCTGTTCTGGGCCATACACCCGTGTCTGGTACTTGCAGTTTACAGCCAAGGCTGAACTCCTGTGAAGATAAAGATGGATGCATACCTTCAGACAACTAAATGCTGAAGGACTCTTAGGGACATGTTATCACGCTTGCATCCCTAAAACCATGAGGATTACCATGGCTTATTGCACCTTGCTTTATTTCTGAGAGGAGTCTGGAGAACCATAAGATGTGCATGAAATCAAAATATCTATTTCAACTTCATAAAGCCTGGAGCAACTGCTGCCAGCTCCCTGTATTCAGGAAGGAAGACAAATGAATGTCACCATGAAACATATGAATGTGCATAGGTAGTCTGGACACAGCACCACTGCAGCTGACACCTATGGCTCTGA
Source organism: Athene cunicularia (assembly GCF_003259725.1). NCBI lineage: Eukaryota > Metazoa > Chordata > Aves > Strigiformes > Strigidae > Athene > Athene cunicularia. Next base: position 52,932,553 of record NW_020799091.1, on the reverse strand, counting down.
AATTTTATCTGCTGCTATGCTTCCCCAGAACAGCAAGTACATTCCGCTTTTCCCATCCACACCAAAAATACCAGGCAACAAAACCAGATTAATCAAACAGGCCCCTATATCTGCCAAACAAAAGGCTTTTTATTTTTTAATCAATGCACACAAGTAGATGATGTGAGGTCACTCGACTCCCCTCCCAGGTGGGATCAATGCACACATATGCAATGTAAGCTGGGCCCTCCTTCCAAACCCTCAAAACCTCTCATGGGGACAGGTCAATGGCATTTTGGCCTCCCCACTGCACCTGGAGGTTGACCCAGTCACAGTGGAGGTAGATTTCAGACCAGTCTGATGTGACAAATGTTGGTCAAATGGCAACATGCCAAATCAGAAAGCCCTCAAGACAGGTAGGAGACCAGTACTTCTCTGTTGCTGCTTACTTCTTCTATCTATGCATTTATGTAGCTGTGTGCTCCTGAGGGCTCGTGCCTTCCAAGAAAGCTGCCCATTCATGCAGAGGAGTATAACTGCAGGGAGAAAAAGAAAGGAGTCTCACGAGTTTCCAGAGAAGAAAATGACAGCACAGCACATAGTATCAAAATGCAAATTGATTTACAATAAACCATCCTAAAAGGCTAGTGTAGCTTAAAATTAATGCACTAGTTAATCTGTCATTGACTTATAGGATGAGCCAGTCTGGCTGGGAAAAAATAAAGAAGAGGAGGGAAGGGGAAAGAAGGCACAATCTGTCTGTCTGCATCAGGAACGTGATACATCAGCCGGACTGCTAAAATGAGGTGAGTGATACTATCTGTACATCTGTCTTGCCCCTGGGTCTCCTGTGATACTTCACTTACATCCCAGATGTTTCTAGGCCTTGGTAGGGCTTTGGCAATGATTTTATAGTCAAAGGCCTGATAAAAGTTCATATAGCATATACACCTAGCTATACCAAATAGCAATTTTTTAGAGTTTCTTTTCTTCAGCTGTCAAGATTTTAGAGATTAGAATTTAAATACCTTGTCCCTTGGACAGTGGCCATCAGGACTGAGCTTCCCAATGCCAGGAAATCGTGAATGTCGTGAAGCCTGGGGAAGCATGAGATTTCACCTTTTGAAACTAGTGCCTTGATCCTGTCTGGACCTCAGCAGTTGGACCCTGCCATGACACTGCTGGGTGAAGTTCTCATCTGTGACTGCAATATAGAAATTAAACAGCCACTCCAGACTGTAATCAAGGAAGAAAACTAAATTAAATGTAGGGTCAATGACTTGAGCCCAACATCAAAAAGTGAAACAGAAAGTGATCCAACTTGTAATAGATATTCTCAAACCCTTAGCCACTTAACCTGAAAATATACAGGAAAGACTCATGGGTAAGCCTCGTATACAGAACTTCAGCTAAGTCTGACACCACAAAGTCCCTGAAATGTGATGGTTTATCAGAAAAAAAAAATAAAAATCATTATATGCAGCTTTATCTTTCCTCCTGTGTCACATTCTTTCTCTTTCCCAATATAGTTAGCTCTTCTGCACATACTGGTAGTTCTTTTTCCTTTTCATGGAGTTTCAAATGATGTTTTCTAGAATAAATATTGTAATTTTCTTCCTGGTTATTTGCAAAGTAAATGGTGTTTAATCATCGGCAGAGATGATTTGGCCTGACATTTTCAAAACTAATTTATTGCATTTTTTTACACTAAAACTGGACCACATTCTAATCTCAAATATGCAAATGCCCATGGTTGTGCCATTGATTATGATCCCAGAGCCTATATATTGCAGTCTACTCTGCTTTCTATAAGTATTATTTACTACCCATTTCTCAGAGAAATGACATCCCCAAAGCAGAAGCTTCTCTTCACCAAGATCCTGTATGTAACCTGTATATATGAATTCAGTAAAAATCTTAAACAGGAACTGTATATAAAAATTAATTCTGTCAAAATGTCTGAAGCTGTAGATGGCAAGGAACTGAAAAATAATTTCCTTTTCATTTACAAAGTTGACAAAACTTCTGCACTGGAATTTAATCACCATTAACAGCTTTTTTTGTTTGGTTTTTTTTTGTATCTAGTGCCTGTAAATATATGTAATTAAGTCTTAAAGAAGGACACTACATCACTATAGTGCTTACAGATATGCCTAACATCACATGTTTGTATGAAACAAAGATACTGGCCATTCTATGAAATGAAAGCAATTTAGTTTTTAAATAGTTCTTTAAAAGATTGTTATCTGTTCTGTATAAATAATTGTAACAACTATATCTCTGTGTTAAGATTACTGAGCTTTTTAAAACTTAGATGGGACAGTTTTGTTTCATAATGGGTAGCTGGTTTTATTTAGCACAGAATAAAATCTACAAGTTCAATAAATGACATCAAGCTTAGGTATTTCATAATCAGTATCAGAACGGGTTGATTTTGATTTATTGTCCCCTTTTTCATCTACTTTTCAAAGACATGGGGGAAATGATAAATAATTTTTTTCTCTACAACTGACAGAAACACAAATTACCCTGATTTCACTGGTACAATGTCACATGACAAACCTGAAATTCCTTTCAGGTCATACTGAGACCAAACACAAAGCATGATAAAACTCATTTAAATGGAAGAAAACAGCATGGTTTTTTTTCTTCTCAACAGGAAAAGTTAATCATGTTACAAGTGCAAGTATATACTGAAATGACTTTGAGATATGAGGTGACAAAATAGATTTATACAAAGGACTTTAGAACCAACAAACCAAACCCCTTTTATTCTATATCATTATTATAATTATTATAATTTTATTATTTAAAAAAAAAACAGGTATTGATATTAATTGCCTCATTTTTTCCTTTCCTGGCTTTTGGGACCTTATGGCAGCTTTTCTTAGTCTGCAAGTGGAAGTGCCTTATTCCCACCCCATCCCTTCCTCTCTGTCTCTGACCTCGTGCTCCCTCTACGTTCTGTTGATCTTGCAGCTGTGTCCCTACACAAATTGATATAATTGTCTACTCAGTAAAACGCAAGAGGAAAGGAGGTGAAATTAATACAAAACTTGTAGATCTTCATTTAGAAACACTGTAATCATCAACATCATCATCATGCACTGGTATGAAAAGATGCCACCTTGCCTCTGACTGGTCTCTTTTTTTTTTTTTCCCTCATTGAGCTTGTGCAGCCAGGCAGGGATCTGAATCTGAAAATTAACTACTGCTAAAAGAAACCCACCAATTATGTCAGTTTTAATTTGAATCAGTTGCCTGATCCAGTTCACTGCATGGTCAGATGAATGTGCTTGCAGGTGCAAAATGTGCATCCGTGCTGGGCAGGGGAGAGGAAGACCCACCTCTTTTAGGAAGCCATCTCTGTTTATAACCACCTAAAACGTGACAGTCCAATAAAAAGTGAGGTAAGCAGAGTACTAGTCATGTATTCTTAAACAGTAATAAGGAAGGATACGTATCCAACAAGTGTAGGAAAATGTAGTTATGCATCAACATCTCATTACATGCCTAAAGAAGAGTCAAATATAAATTTCAAGTGTGAAAATCTGTGCAATCTACTCAAAATGATGATATTTAATCACACTGATATCAATCACAGTGATACGAATAAGTTCAAGTGTGTATTTCTTATTTTACGGACTAAGCATGTAACAGAGATTGTTATGGGCAGTGGAAAACCTCTAAACTCCACTGAGAAGTTAATACTTGTAATGATAGTGGAAGGCAGACAACCTTTAATCCTCAGCTGACAGCTCTTTTTCAGGTTTTCTGAATATTGGACTTTGATAATAGCAGCAGTAACAAGATGTTTAGAATACTACCCTCCTTCCTGCTCTTTTATGATAAAATTAGATTTTCCACTGATGACTTGGGCAAGATTTTGTTGTAAAATGTAAACAAAAAGCTCTCAGAACCTTATTAAACTGGTTTCTTCCAGACAATCTCTCAAAGATTTTTTCATCCAACATATCAACACCAAATATGATTTTGCATCCTTCCAAGTATATCTTCTTCTATGGTGAAATGCCTGTCATCAGGCCTTGCCTTCAAACAGTTCAGACATAGCTCTTGCCTGCAGTCAGTACATGTTCTGCTGTGCAGACAAGCCCAATAAACCAGATCCTCAGATAGTAATTTCTTCAGATAAGAAGTTTACTTCTGAAACAAATTTTATACAGAAATAAGTATGATAGAGCTGAGTAACAATTTTAATATTGGGTGATTTGGAAATACAGTGAAAATGCCTTAAAAACTGTTAAAGAAAAGAATATATGTAGAGTTTTTTGAGATTTATTTTGTGGAAAACTTGAAATGGTCCACAAAATTTTGAGTTGCCTGTGGGGTTACATAAAATTAATATTAACTAAGACTGTGAAATAAAAGTAACTTCAAACTGAGAAATTATAACCTTTATGTGTGAACTGTGTGAATTATAACCTTTAAGTGTGAACTGTACATCAAATGGTGAACTATTCTGTACAACCAAAAATGAATCAGTTTTTCTCCATAAAGCACATTATTATACCAAATGAGGTAACTGACTGGACACTTGGAGACAGAAAATAAAACAGAGAATGACCTTATACAGATTGTATTTCAATTTCAGGCATTTTCGGATAGGTTTGGCTAAAAACATGGGCCATTTTTGTGAAGTTCTTCCTCAGTTCTACTTGAAGAAAATAATAATAAAATATTATATAATATAAACAAGACATGATTTCTCTTTTATGAAGTCTCATTTCAGAGCATTCAATATGTTAGTATTGTATTTAGCAACAAATTCTGCCTCCTTAACTTATGATAATGATGTCAAGTGAAGAAAAGCAGAATAAAATACAAGTTCCCAGCTGTTGCCTGAACTTCAAAGTACAGTACTATACATACTATTTTAATCATAAAAATCTTTGCAATAAATTCATGCACTCACATACTTAGTAGCACTGGAAACCAGAAATTTCTACTAAGCTTTTATTAAATTCCTTACCAACAATGAAGAAAAAAAATCCCTAACACTTTAAAAGGAAATCAGGCATTCCTTATGTTTGCCTGTATATTTGTGCACACATGGCTTTTTTAATGTTTGAACATGTGAATGAAATCTAAAACAAAATGATCAAAGTTTCTCAAAATAGGATGCCTCAGCTAAAGATTTTCCCTAGACTGTGCAGAGCTGCAAGGTGAGCTCCTTCATGTCAAGGCCACCAGTTCATACTGTTGGAGTATAAGTTTGCACTAACACTTCCATCATAACATAAAGCTGTATGATTTGTGCTATTTAGTCAATGATAAGGAAGACAAGCATCTAAGAAGTAAGTATGTTTCCTGAAATGACAGAAACTTTCACTAATCATGAGAAATCCAGTACACTTTCAGCTGTTGGGGAATAGATTTTTGTTTTAATGATTTAATAGTGCTGCCCTCCTCAGAGTTTTAGGGAAGAAAACATTTGATTTTAATATGGTATTGGGGTCCTGTAGAGTGGAACGGATGCTCTGTCAGATCCGTCTAACCCAGGCATCTGTTGTATGGTGAGCATCAGGACTCAGTGATCCATATGACACCTTCCTAGCCTATATTTTCATATAGAAATAATAATTACAGTTGTATAGTCAAAGATTGAGCAAATATCATGTAAGTAATAGTACTGAAGATTCTGTTACTACCAAAGAAATTTGGCTATCAACAGGGAATGGAATAGAGTTCACATATGAAAGACCTGTAACGATTTAAATGAGTACATACAGGAGAGATTTACTTGAAAATAAAGAAGTTACGCATCTGTTCTGGCTTTCAGTCTTCATGCAGTATGTATGAGACACAGAAGTTTTAGAAGTTTGTCAAAAGAAATTAAATCAAACATCTCACAACATGTTATTTCCCTTCAACTTCTCACTTTTAATTGACTCTTTATTGCCATAAAGTCTTAGTGTAAAATTTTATAAAAACACTGAATAGCATATTTTGCATTACGGCTTCTGGAACCCTGAAAATGAGATAAGAAGAGTGTGATCCTGAATTATTTGAAACCCAGTTTTACTCCACATTAGTGTACAAAAAATATTTCTACCAGACATTTGGAATGAATAAAATGGTACACATAATTCAGTGCAAATGGACACGTCACCATCCTGATGAAGCAGTTGGAGGTATTTTTAACAGCTAAGCTTTATGTGGAAAACACTGCAATTTGTGATATATGAAAGGTTACAGAAGTTAACTGATACATTTACATACAATAGTCTTTGTTAAACCCTACCAATTTAGTAGGCAGATTCTCCTGACTTCATAGAGTTTGCACGAGTGGAAGTGGTTGCAATTGGCATTTACAGGTGTGGTCACATGTCTATCTTAATAATAGGAAAATTAAGGTAAATTGTTAAATGGTATGTAGCACTTATTTGATTATTAGCCATTAATAATGATTTTTTTTAATTTTAAGTAAGTTTTATTTTTGTAGTGCCAAACATCAGACAAACTCTCTTTTCGAAAAATAGGAAAAAAAGAAAAATGTAGAGAATTACCTAGCAATTGTGGATATGACTTTTCAGGATGAAAGTTAGTTACTTATAGCTTAATTTGAACTGACCTCCTATAACCCATGGCCTTCAAATCTGTTCTACAATATCAGCCTATACATATGAAAAATGTAAAATTGCTTAATCACAAAGAGCTAAAAGCAGGATGACATTATAGAGCAGCAATTGGTTTGCTGGGGGCCAGAGAGAAATGTCACAGTTAAGATTCTGAATTCTTACTCTTGTCTCCTTGCTAATTATTTTCTAACTTCACTACAGTTCTGTGCCTTATGCTTGCAGCTTTCCTAGTGGCTTAAAGTTCAGTTTAGATTACCACGTGCTAGTACTCCTAATCACCATGGGCTTCACATCCGTTTTAAAAGGGAAAATAGTCAGAGGCCATAATGTAGAAGGCAATGGAGGAAAAAGCTAGCCAGAAGGATACTTCATAGGCCAAACAGGCCTTGCATTTCAGCTGTATGTTGGAGGACAAACTAACACTTCTACTGCAGAATTCTCCTGTCTGGTGTCTTGATTAAAGTCTCTCTTTGGAAAATAAAAACAACAGAAAATCCACCACAGAAACCTCAGTTTGCTCATTAGGCCACAAAAGACTTTTGCCTCTGTTTAAATGTCAGTTATCATGACAAAATATTTCCCTTAAAAACAATTTGTGCAGTGAAGCAGTTAGCTACAACAACCCCTTAGCTAAAAACAGCTGGGACTCAGACTCCACAGTTTTAATTAATAAATTAGCAAATGTCATGTAAAATATATTAAAAAGATATTTCACAATTAAAAGTAGTCGCATTTATTCAGAGCAAAGTAGAGATTTTTACAGGTTAGTACACTAATGAGTTTATAAAAAATTAACAGTGTTAGACAACATGAAAAAGAACGTGTTCCATTCACTTGCAGGAGCTTTTTGCACAAATGAGGTCTGAATATAAGGAAGAAAAAAATGTAGCCTATAGGAGCTCTTAAAATCATGACGAGATCCCCAAGAATCCCTAGCAAATTTTCAAATATAAGTCTCTCCAGAAGAAATAGTACTTAAAGATATTTAATTCTCTGTATACTGAAGAAATAACTAATCTTCAAAAGTGTCCCTTTTGACTAGAGGGAAAAAAAAAAAAAAAAAGTACTCATGTACTGAACAAAAGGTCATATCATAGCTTCTTTGCAAATAAAGAACATTTACCTCTGGTCTTCTACATCAAGGTGTTGAGAGCCACTAACTGGTTTTGCCATTTTACTCTAAAATTAATAATTTTTACAAACTTACAAAAATTAGATATTACATGGAGTTTTCAAAATCTGACTCTGGGAGTTTAAATCCCATTGAAAGTCAATGGGGCCTCTGTTTTTTAGTTGCTTAGATTTTAGTGAAAATCTTCCCTTCGTACATCTGCCATATCTAAGTTTTTCTGCAATTACAGAAAACTGGTTGATCAAACAGACAAAGAATCTATAGAAAAAAAATATAAATCACTTAAATAATTAAAAATAATCCAGGTTACAGATTTGGGTTTTTTTATTTATATCTCCATATTAAATCAGTGTATGCACTCCAGACAGCAGCAAAAATCAGTCACAAGCAGCACTTCTAACCACGCCTATTCATACTGAGTATACACCAAATCCAAAACTCCACAGTTGTTCAAAATGAGACTTCATCTATTACCTAATCTCTGAACCTCTTTAATCTGAAAAAGATTATGTTCAAATTATATTCAACATTATCACTCCAAAGTCTAACTCAGTCTAGTTGAACCCTTTGAAAAGTTCTGTAAATAAAAAAATGGCAGTCATCTAGAATTTTAACTTACATCTGCAAGAAACAGCAAAATTAGGGAAAGTATGTTCATTTATCAAATCAGATGTTTTTAAATTATTGACTTGGAAATTCAGTGATGAAAAATATTTCCAGACCTTCTCCAGAACTCTCCATCAAATAACATGTTTTTATGTTACCAAAAAAACAGAAATGCAGTTTATGTCTTCAGAGAGTTAGAAAAAGTTTATTCAACCCATCTTTTGATTTTGTACTCAGAGATGAAGATATACAATTTCACAAATGGATAATACATTTTTACAAAATGTGTGTTTCTTCCCTAGTTTCAGTTACATCTATAGGTGGCCTTTAACAATAGCTTTACTTTTTTTCACTGACTTGCTGTGTAACAAAAAAAATTTGGTACTTATTCCTGTGCAATATATGTATCCCTTGCTGTTACCAATGCTTATGAAACTGAACATTTAAAGGAGTTTTTGCCATGACCCACTATTCAACATGCTGCAGCTGTAGATCAACAGCAAAATTGCTGGCATAGTCCTAAAGTAAAATTAAACCTTGAGTTTATCAGTAAAAATTAAAATTCTAGTTTTATTTTAGATTTTAATATTTTAAATTCATGGAACTAACCTGAAAGTGAACTGTGCAGGGAGAAATCCACAAGCTTCATAAATGTGTATATATATATATATATATATATATATGTGGGGGGTTTTTTTTGTTTTTTTTTTTAAGGATTTGAGTGGTGGTTTCTGCAAGTGGTCTCAAGGCATGTTGCTACAAACAGACCTGAAATCACTATTAAAAGTTCCTGAAAGTAAACAAGGCTGGGGAAAGAAGTAATAACTCCCTTCTTCATGACCAGAGGAACAAAGCCTATTTTTCCAAAAAGGACGTTTATATACAGTGCTTTCAAAATTTGCAACTTCATGCTTTTCGGTGTGTTGTGGTTTTTTGGTTTTTGTTTTTTTGTTTTTTTGTCTCTATGAATTGTAGCAATCCCTGTAAACTCAAAGACAGAATGAAACTCCTATAAATCTATCTCATAGAAATGTCAATGAATCATACCATATCTTCTAACAATGCAGGTTTTGACTTCAGGATATTTCAGTTTCTTCCTGCTTTTAGAGGCCTCAGCATATAAGTAGAATTTATAGCAGAAGCCTTTTTTTTTTTTTTTTTTCTCTTAAAGACTGTGATACTGTGAAAGAAAACATATAATAAGTAAAACACATTTCAGACTTCTACATAACTGAGTGCTGTGTTTCCTTGTCTTTAAAGTTTAATTAAACAAAACAAAACAAACAACAAAAAAACCTCCAACCCACTTTAAAAGGAAATAAATTTCTATTAGATTATAAAGAAAAAAAAAATAGAATTGGGACTCAAAACGCATACAAGAAGCATATCAGTGAATAGTTTAAAAGGTCAATGTTGCAATTCTTGACTGCCAGATCAGACACAGGGTCAGTGACCTTCAGTCTTCAGTCATTCATTAACAGCAACATAAAACACACTCTGAAGCACCTCCTTTCAATTACGTAATAACGTCCTTCTGTTTGGTTTTACACTCAGAAAAATAAATGAAACTGTTCTTACTAAAAAGACACACAATAAGTAGGCTGTTTCTAAGGCATACTCTGAACTCCTATCAGTGTTATTAAAACTGATATAAATTCACTGAGAAGGAAAACACACCCCAGTGCTGAAGGTGGCCTAGCCATCTGAGAAGCATTACAGAAAGTGGCAGACACCAGCCTGGTAGGAAGCACTGTGAAACTCAGAGTTTTATTTTCACATGTGTACTCTATGGAGTTCAGTGCTTAGTGATGCTTTAATTGCATCTGTGCCCCTTCCAAGTGCTGGTATTAACAAGTTTATAGCAACCCACAGTGTATAATACGTATTCTTTAGAATACTAACTTACAGTCTGTGTGATAAGTTTGATGATATCTCCATCTTCCTTTAACCACAAAGTCAGCTATAAGTATAGTACAGAAACTTCAACCAACCACTTATTACCCATAGGCATTGCAATAAGTACCAAAGGTACAAAGGTAAGTCAGATTTAAAGGTTTTTGGTGTTTGTTTTTTTTTTTTTCCAAAGGTAGACCTCAAATATCAAAAGTAGAACCTTATTATGTTACAGACATGAAAATAAAATAAATACTCTGCAAAGTTCCTGCCTCAAAGAGCAAAAAATATGCTTAAGCAACAAAGGAAAAGAATAAAGAACTACTATCCACATTTCGGAAATCCTAAATTTAGACCCAGTGAGATTCTGTAACCAGCTAAACATTTACTAGATTAGGATAATAAGGTGGAGTTCTCATGTCAGTAAGTACAAATGAAAAACCTATCATCCTGACCTAGATGCCAGATCCATAGAGTCATAAGCATTGGTGTACTAAATTCCATGACTTCTACCTAGTCATGCGTTAGACTCAGTTTATTTTAGAGGTTGTAAATCACCAAAGACATTCTGTGTCACAGAAATCAGCCACAGAGAAATGTTGAAGAAACCCTTTTGCGGGGCCTAGGTACTCAGACATACGTGTTTTAAGGATTGCTATCAGAATAGCACGTAGTAACATTTACTGTGAGGATCCAGACCGCTCAAAACCTGTATAGTTTTAGAATACACAGAAAAAGAACTATATTTAGACATGTATTTGAGAAGAAAATGATTGGATTTAGGTGTCTAAACTGTAGCTAATTTACATTTAATGTCTTTGGGCCTTTGTTAGCATGAATTTTAGCTTTGGTTACCCATGTTTCCTGAATTCCAAACAAGTAATTCAATCATTTAACACTCACCTTTTCATATAAGGCCTTAACTCTGTAGATAACGAACACACTTGATGTTGAAGTCTGATGTTCATGATTCCTTAAAAGCTGTATAGTTTCATTCTCTATGTATATAGGCATAAATTATCTAGCAATCCCTTCTCTGGCAGATAAGTATTGCTTTTTTCAGAGAGAATCATCATGACTTGTTCTAAGGAAAAATGGCCACCCTTGTATCTTGCCGAGACATCATCAGTTTATTAATTGACTTGGGTGAGGGAAGGCAGAGAACAGGAAAAGGTTTACCATAAATGGCTAAATTAGTATTTGTAGCACGATCATTAACACTTCTTTTACAAGAAGGTGTTCCTTCCCTTAGATCTATTCATAACCAATCAGTCAAAACCCTGCTATAGTTTTGTGGGGTCACTAAATAAATTCAGCATATTAAATGAGCCAGCTGAGGAAAACTTGCAACTGACCACAGAGCACACCAAAAAACCTACAACATCCCAAAATGAAGCACACTATGAAGGTTGCAGTTTCAGGTGATGGTTTGTATTTTGTAAAATACAGAATAATCAGAAAAATCACAATTTTAACAACTGCATTGGGCTGAATACATTTCCTCATCAGCATTTTTTTTTTCTCTAATGGCTGTATATTTTCTTGATGTTTAGGGATTACCCAAATTACTTCAACTGTGTGCTGATTACCTCATAAGTTTATATCTTCTTCTCATACTATATTCATATAATAACTCTATCTACAAAATAAAAGCAAAGCACTAATCCATAGAATCACTCAGTTAAATATAGTTGTTGGGAGTAAATTTCCTGTGTGCTCAGAAGAAAAATTAAAATGAACGTGAAGAAATAATTTAACTCTATTGCATTTAATTAGATATTGGCAGATCTCATTAGCAATTTAAAACTAGTATTCAACTCTGGATGGGGAAAAAGCCCAAAACAAAACAAACAAACAAACAAACAAGCAAACAAACCCAGCAGTGATTATTCCTTAATACTCAATTGTAGAGCAAGTGTGTGTTGCCTAGGCATTCAAGATTCAGCTGATTTAAGTTTTTGGACCTGGAAGAATATTGAGTTTTCATTCTTTGAGATACAGAGATGTCTGGGATTTTAAAAATTCAATGTTTATTCATAAAGAAAATTAAAATAATAATCTTTCTTCAAGGAAATTATTTATTTGACTTGTTAAAATATGCAACTGTTCTTTGGCTAAATATGTGTAGAGACAGAAAGGCATTTAGTATTATTTAGTATTATTATTAATGGTTAAAAGCTGTCTTCCTGTAGTCAAGGTTTATTTTTCTAACAATGTATAACATGTTCATATGTTATAAAAATTATTTTTACCAAATAGTCAGAAGAGAAACCCTTTTTTCTAAAAATTAGTATAGAACTAGCTGAAGAATTTGGAAATACTTCAAACTTTGATTGAAAAACACAAGGAATACTACCATCATTTGAAAAAATTACTGAAAAATTTAATTAGCTCATTTGATTAATATAGGAAGGATATAAGATTTTTACAGTATTATATGTTTGAGTGTAAAACTATTAAACTATGAAATGGCACAATATTTAACATTAAAATATTTAGTAAACACATATTTCTTCAACTTTTTATCAATTAGTCAAGCCAAAATCACAGACTATTAAGAGCTTCAGAGGCTGTTTAAGACAATGAATGAAAAGGGAAACTGAACAGCTAATGAAAATGTTGAAAAATGCAAAGTAATATGCATTAAAAAAACTGCTGCTAACTCACACTGAGATCTATATTAGCTAGAGTAGTTATGGATAGAGTGATTCTTGAAATCAAGAAGATAAAAAGGGTGATATGATTATTAGAAAATAAATAGAAAAAATTGTCATTAAAGAATCACAGAATGTCTGAGGTTGGAAGGGACCTCTGGAGATCAGCTGGTCCCCCCTCTACTCAAGCAGGACGACCTAGAGCTGGTTACCCAGGACCGTGTCCAGATGGATTCTGAATATCTCCAAGGATGGAAACTCCATAACCTCTCTGGACAACCTTTTCCAACACAGTACCAAAGTGTTTCCTGATGGTCACAGGGACCCTCCTGTGTTTCAGTTTGTGCCCATTGCCTCTGGTCCTATCACTGGGCACCACTGAAAAGAGTCTAGCTCCCTGTTCTTTGCACTCTCATTTCAAGTATTTGTACACATTGATGAGATTCACCCTGTCCCTTCTCTTCTCCAGGCCAAACAGTCCCAGCTCTCTCAGCCTTTCCTCATATGAGAGACAGTCCAGTGCCTTCATCATCATCTTCATGGCCCTTTGCTGGACTACCTCCTGTATGTCCATGTCTCACTTGTACCGGGGAGCCCAGAACTGGACCTGGTACTTCAGGTATGGCCTCACCAGTGCTGAGCAGAGAGGAAGGATGACCTCATGGGACCTGCTGGCAATATTTCTCTTAATGCACACCAAAATATCATTAGCCTACTTTGCACAAAGGCCCATTGCTGGCTCTAATTTGACTTGCTCAAATCAGTCAAAGCAGAAATCTATTTTGCTTTTCTTTTAGGTATTCACAGAACCTAAGCAAGAGAGTCTATGTTACAGGGCAAGTAGATTCTCTGCATCATGGTGTTCCTGGGAGTGTTGTTCCCAAAGAGAGTCCTTTGGAATACACTGGACTACACATCTTTCTCCTGCACATCTGAGTGCAGGAAGGAAGACTAGGGTTCAGAGGAAGACTAGGGTGATGTTCAAAATACCAGGACTGTAAGGAGCACCAGTAAATTTGTAGGGCAAATCAAGCTCAAGAAAAATCTGTCTTTCTTCTACATAAACTCAAGAAAAAAACAGTTAAATTGTGTAATTATTATTAAATTTGTCTCTTAGGTTGACCTTGCAGTTAGTTATGCTGGGACCTTAAATAGGTAAAATACAGAAAAGGACGTACAATCTTATTCCTTTCTAATAGCTTTAAAGAATGCCTTGTTTTTAAGCAGTGGAGAGAGGGTTCTTACTCTTGTGATACCTAATCTTGAATCTTTCAAAGGCAGTTTCACCTCCACTGATCTTTTAAGATTTTACCAGAAGCCCCACAATGACTAGCAGCAAATAATCTTATCTGATTCTTATACTTCCTAAAAAAATAAGCTAAAATTGGTTTAAATTGCTGAAACAGGAAACAATACCATCATATAAAACTGTAGTTAGATGAGATTAAACTCTCTAAGTTTCAGATCCTGTAGCTATTCCATAACCCTAATATTTTAATACTTTAGTTATCTAGTTAAGCATTCATATATTTAGTAATTTAGTTCTATGACAAAGATTTCATATTAGCCCTGCCCAGAATCTGCATTGATAGTAACTTCTTTTCACCTATAGTACATAGAAAATTTTTCAACTATATCAAAGGGTTATTAAATGTCTGATCACTTCAGTGACTAGTGAATTCAGTAGGCACTAGATCACACTATATTTAATTTCTCTGCTCAAAAGAGAGTTGCAAGAAAGAAAAAACACTTTCTGGGTGGAAAAAAAATTTGCTGGACAACTGTAACTGATAAATAAGATACTAAGCTAAACTTAGTTTTTAATGAGTTCTTTTTTATCTACTTACATTTGCAAAGAGTAAGTTGGAAATATGAACACTTTGCTTGTGAAATGAAATGTCACTATCTTCAAGATGATAAAGAATTCCAAATATGAAAATTCATTAGGCAGAATGGCAACCTAAATATGTCACAAATACATGAAGTTTCCTCAACTACAGCTAACTTCTTAAAAACATACACCTTATGGTCATATCAAATATTAAGCTTCATTTAAGTTTACAGTTCCAACATACCTTTTAGGTCCGTATCCAGTTCTCATTTCCTGTTGTGTCATACACAAAGGTGAGAATCAGTAATAAACTATGGGAGATATATAATTTTTCTGCATTATAGGAGCTGTAGATATGTATTTAAGTCAGACATTATGTCCTCTAAATTAAATAAGTAATTATTCTCAGTGAGATATGAGTGGTACCCAGTCAGCAGATTATTTCTGCACTTCCTTCCTCACCCTAAAAGGAATTACTGGGAAGGAAAAGAGAACATATTTATTCAGAAAAAGAAAGGAATGCAAAGAAGAACTTGAAAATGTGGAGACCAGTGCAAGGTGATCACCATGATGATCCCAAGTGAAATAAATATACGCGTTGCATATTACAATTTATTATTTTTTTACATGATTTACAGCTAACTATCCTTTGCAGACTGTATATTTCAAGAATGCAAGTTCTATTTTTCATAGTAAATAAAATTCTAATATAAATTCCACTTAAGTTTCAGATAGTTTTATTTTTAGGCATTTTCTTCTAAAAAACATAATTCTCTTCTAAAATGCATGAATTATTTTCATATAAAATGTCAGTATATATGAGAGGAGTTTTTTAAATATTGTTCCCATTTATAACAGTCCACAGTCTCCTGTGAAGATCTATATGTTGGGAATAATGAGACTACAATATGATATACATGAAATTTGGCACTGTTCATTCTTTAGTCAGAAAGAGATGCAACTCTTTTGCAGTTGGTCTTTTTTGGAAACTTCATTATCTTCACCGTGAAGTTTCCCCTAATGTGTAATATGAGCCTTCCTCATAGAAAACACATCTTATTATTAAATGTTTTATCCTGCATGGCAATCAAGAACAAATATTTTCCTTCCTCTTTATAATAATCCTTTTATAGACCAGAAAATTCTTATATTTCTTATATTTCTCCTTTACTTTCTTTTCATTAGTAGACCAAACAGCTTATTTCATTCTGAGACTGTATATCAATGAATTCTGAGTAATGTTTTTAAGACATACATTATAGTCATAATATTGTCTCTACGCTCCAGTGGAGGACTTATCAGTATTTATGTGAGAGTTTGAGATAGAAAATCTTTTGCATAAATTCAGAATGCTGGTGTGCTACAGGATCTATGTAAATAGGAACTTTTGATTTTCCCCTTGCTATTTCTGCAACATATTCCCTATATATTGTATGATTAAAATGTCTTTGTAAAGGCAGTATGCATCAGGATGGAACTTCATATATACTACAAGAATAGAACAAGCCAAAGACAATTAATATATTGTTTATGAGACTATTCACTTGGAACTACCATAGTAAAATTAAAGTTATCTCTGAAGGATGTTGTAGACTGATTTTTAGTGTTTGGTAAGTTTGTATGGAATTTTTAGACAAATAGAAATTCTACACTGTCAGTATAAACTATTTCCCTGAATAGATAACAGTAAGTTGAATAACTGAACTCAATAAACTACATATTGACTAACAAGCTAGCCCCTGTCCTTTCTAAATACAACTACATCTCTATTGCTGGTTTATGATTAACTGATTTTAATGAACCAGTGAGCCATAAAGAAAAACATTTTCTTCCATGGAGATAAATAGGTTTGAATTTATCGCTATAGTAATCTGTATATAGTCATATGAAAAATACTGAATGGGAACTTCAAAGACAAAATCTGTTGTTTCTTGTTGATGGCAGTAAAATGTTTCCAAATACATACAAACATCTGTTGACACCTATAATTAATGATTTGAACCTTAGTTAATAAAGAATACTATATACCATGTAAAAGTTATCCAAGAAAAAAAAAAAAATTAAATCTCTTACAGAATAATTTTTCTAAAAGTGTACAGAATTTCCATTTTTATATTTTGCCCAAACAGCGAAAGGTAGAAAACCTTTCTTCATGCAATGACTCATGCTGTTGAGATCATGTATTCTGTTATGTCGGAAGTAGAGATGAAATATGCCTTGACAAGTTTACACTTACCAATGCCACAAAAGCCTAACTTACACAGCTTTCAGAAAGCTGAAAAGCGTTATATACTGTGGGCATATAAACTCTCACACAACTATCACTTGTATTCAAATAAGAGCCAAGGAAGTTCAGGGATTTCTCCACTCGTAACAACTCTGGAGAAGCAGCAAGAAATCCTGACAATTTTAGTCATATTACAATTGCTGCAACACTCTTGGCCCAGACACAAGCTTTCTCTTAAAGACAAGCTGTAATGAAACATTACATGGTTATCCAAAGAAATAGGGAAAATTGGGAAGAGTATTTTATCTATTTAATAAATAAAATGTATATAATTCTGTAAACACAGAAAACCTTTTATACATATTTCATGTAGCTTTATGAAAATTATGTATGATTTCCATAATGTATGAACATTATAATTTGTTTAACTTACTAAAAACTTTTGTTAACTAAATTTATCAGCTTGGTCTTCAAGGGAGAAATTTATCTCATCACATGTTAGATACTAAGAAGTATTTAATATTGGCTGCTTGCAGTTTTCACAGAATCCTTCAGGAAGGGGTTTCTGGGAATTGTCCCCACTGCTAAAAGTAGGATCAGCTAGAGCAGGTTACTCAGTAACTTATCCAAGGATACCTCCAAGGATACCAAGGATACCTCCAAGGATACCAGTACACTTCAGGAAAAATACCAAGGATACCAATCCATAACCTCTCTGGACAGTCTGTTATGGTGTTCAACAATTCTCATAGCAAAACCTTTTTTCTTATGTTAAAATAAAACTTCCCACATTTAACTGTGCACATTGTCCCTTGTTCAGTCACTCAGTTTCACTAGGTGTCTGTCTCTTTCCAGCCCCACATCAGGCATCCATACATACTGAGAAGATCCCTCAGGCCCTTGTCTTCTCCAGGCTGAACAGCCCCATTTCTCATCTTCTATTCATATGATAGACATTCCAATCCCTTCATAACCTTCATGGCTCTTTGCTCTAGGCTTGCTCTGGTATGTCCACATTTCTCTTGTACTGAAGAGTTCAGAACTGGACACAGCATTCCAGATGTGGCCTCACCTGTGCTGCTTAGATAGGAAGGACCACCTCCCTTGATCTGCTGGTAACACTCTTCCTAATTCAGCCCAGGAGGATTACCTGCATATTTCTTTGTCAAAAAACTCATGGTTCCTAAAAGATGAGTTTCATTCTACAAGATGAATGTTCTTGTTTGTGAGATGGGGAGGAAAAAAAAAAAAAAAAGGCATTTCAAAGACTGTTTATCTCAATAGTCTAAAGATCATGTTCAAATTTCTAAGTTCTGCTGTGATTTGACCACTAGAATCATTCGAAGCTCTAATCACTTCTAGGTACAGACTGCCCTGAATAAAAATGGAGCTAGAGCATCTGTAGCCTTTATTGCAGGCATCACCTGATATAATGCATTTATTCTCAGTCCTGCAAGGTGCTGGCAGCCATTCAACTGCATAGATTCATCTTCATACACTACCATTTTAGAGATCCTGCCTCCCCTCCAGAAACCCTAACTCATATCAGGATTCCTGGCCATAACTGTTCCTCCACTTGCCAGCTCACTCATTAACTGTGGAATCATTTAGCAAAGCTTAAGTATTAAAAGTATGCAAAGAGGATAGCCTATTGTCTATTGATGTCACTTATTTAGTTCACTGCATGAGGTTATATGTAGATTTAGAGAGTCCAATGTTGTTAATCTGAGATGATTTCTAAAGGGGTGGCAAAGGAAGCTGTTTCTGTTGTGTTTTTTGTTTGGTTGGTTGTGTTGTTTTTTTGTTTGTGTTTTTTTTGTTGTTGTTGTTTGTTTTGTTTTGTTTTTTTTTCTTTAATAACTATGTTACAAAGCAGTTTTGTCAAGAACTAAAAAGGCAAGAAAAGTCAGACTTAAGTTTGACATCTTAATTGCAAATAACACAGCCTGCCTAAGTGTCATAATAACTGGTGTCTGAAAATATGGGATTTAACATGCCAATTTGTTTGGATGTAGATGGGGACTAAAATACAAAAAATATTTTTTTTTTTTTTTTAAAGTAAGGCTTTAAGTGACAGGCTTAGAGGTAAAAGTTACACATAAGTTCTCCTCAGGAATGTATGTAGCATGCAAGCTAGCTGAAATCATGTATTTCTAACTTCTCTGTTAATAACGAGTAGTGCATGTTCTGGACAACATCTCATGCTCCTGATTCTGTAACTATGCAGACCTCCATCTATATTCTGGATGAATCTTGCTCTATTTGCCAGTGCATACCTATTATATTTTATAGTGTAAAGGATGTAATTTCTGATAATAAATTTTTTTCTCTTAGGCAGTATTTCATATTTTCCATACTAACATTCAAAATTTTTTGTTGTTTGTGTTTTTTTGTCTTCTTGTTAAAAAAAGGAAGGGATATAAGCAGGTGAATTTGTGCCACAGTTTATATGTGTATTGAAGATATACATAATTTGTATGAAAGTCTCACTCCATTCCTCACATACAAACAAATCAAACTTTGGAGAGGTATCCAATGCTGACTGCTAACGTGCCCCTCGGTTAGCAAGGTTGATTATAATGTATAAAAACCAGTAAGTTGCCAGGGACATTGTTAATGAGGAAAGAAAACAATACTGAACAGTGCTTACACTGAGGTCAGAGATAGAGTTAATGTTAGAGTTGATCACACTGCACTCTGAACTGTCCTAATGTGTTCCTGTAGAAAAGATCACAAAAGAAGCTGCAAAGGGCTCTGCATGAGATCCTTTGGACCTGAAGTGAAGAAAGAGATTCGAGTGCTCCTTAGTCAAGGGTGGTTAACAAACATGATGATACATCTCCACCAAACATACTAATGTCAAGCAAAACTGGTAGGGAGATCAAATTACTTGGCACTGGCTTATATGGCTCTTCAGGGATAGCAAACAAAGGGTGATCCTGAGATTTTTTTGAACACTTATTTGCTAGTAAATAAAAAAGCTAAGAGAGATGGCATCTTTTCCTCTTTTAAATCAAAGAAGAATTTGATTGGGATTATGATTGCCAAAAGAAAAGTAAGCAGTGTCTAAGGAAGGGTTGAGGACAATAAGACTAGACACTGTTAAGTATCCGTTGAACAATGAGAAATGATCAATCACCAGAACACAAATTTGCTCCTAGCCTTAGATTCATGGTATTTTGCCTCAATATACTTTGGATACCATGTCATGTCTGAGAATCTGGGAAAAGCCTTTGTTCAAGCCACATCTCTGACAACTTTTTTGAAAGAAAATGTCACCACTCTAACCTATCAACTTAATCCAGTGTTTAGCATATGTAACATAATAACCTTCTCCAGAAGTGATACTAATCTCCTAAAGTATACCAAGATCCTTCTGAAGATCTCTTTTTACTCAAACCCTACTCATTCTTAAAAATAATTCAAACCAGATTTTTTTTGTTGTTGTTGTTAATATATATTCAGTATCTGTTTTCAGTCTTTCAAATTTTTGTCAAGGCTCAGTATCAGGACAGTTGCCTACAGAACCTTATTTATGTTTTTTGAAAAATACGGGTGCAACGTTATAAATTTACCTTCTTCTTTCAGTACAAAAATAAGTTCTTCATATAGTTCTCCTTTTTCCACTGTTTCCACTGTTTCAGTGCCCTAATCATATTGACTACATATTTCTGAAGGTTATCTTTAACCTTACTAATGACATTTTTCAACTCATGATTTACATGTTCTCCATTTTGCTCTTTTTTATATGTTGACACACACAATTTCCTTTTGTACATACATGCAGAGCTTTCAAACTCAAACTTCAAAATGCTGGGTAGGATAATAATACCATCAGAGGACAAAGCAGAATAGTAAGCAATTCTCTATCATTTTGTGGCTTGGGTGTTTGCCAGTGCTACATGGTATACCAGTTCATATAGATATATTTTTTTTTATTACCTTACAAGTTTTATTTTTATTTCTTATTGACTGAATAAAGACTATTTTTTTAGCTGAAGAAGCTTTCTTACCTGCAAAATTGTAATTTGCTCTTATATAATAAAGATCTCTTTATTATGATTTTCACATTTCAGTTTTCAGATTATGATTTTCTCTTTTTATAATTTTTATCATAATTTTTGACATTAAAACATCTCTGGTTTTGTGGTATTTATTTTTTCTCTTCATTTCTTGTCACAACAACTTTCACTTGTGTCTCACCATCTGACATACAAAAGGCTAATCTCTGAAAGTGTTGTACTCCCATGCTGAAAATGTTTTTATGTTGATTAAGAAAGAATATGACAAATACAAAAGAAAAAAGAAATTGAACTTGACCTTCCAGCACTCAAAGAAGAAAGATTTTAGCTGGTTTAGTCAACAAAAAAAAAAAAAAAAAAAGGTTTGGATGATTCAATGAGTAAAAGTAAATAGAGAAGATAAATTTTCACTGAAGGTAAGGGTGAGGAATGACAGCCTGGCTACCCACTTGCATATATATCCACCTAACCGACATGCACCTGTCTAATTCAGATGCAGGTCCTTTTTCTGTTAGTACATTTGCTTTGTTTTTGCAGGTGAAGGAAACCATAGGGGAGATGTTTAATTGAACTCTGGTGTGGAGGACAGACAGAGAAAGCAGAATGGCTTCCAGCTTTCACTTACAAATTAAACAAAATCCTCAGGGATCTTTAACTGGCAGACATTTGGAAGAAATTAAATGCTAATGTGTGCAGTTGTACTTTTTACACCCACAGACATCAAATATATAAAGACATTAACTTCTCTTCCGTTGCAGCAAATTCATAATATATGCACAAGGTATAAGGTTAAATCTTATGAAGTAAGGTAAGAATTCAATATCAAATCATGCACTTGCAATATAACATGAGCCTGGACATTTTCAGCCTTAAACTGTTTAAATAAATGACTAACACTTTTTATATGTGCCAAAATATGGCACTACTGCAGAATTAGAGAAGGTCCTTGTTGAATACTACAATGTGAATTATGCCCAGGAGAATACAGTAAATGAGGTTCTGGGATGGCATGAATGCTCTTATGCATAAGCTTTCAATACCTTCATCCAGAGAAGAAAAATGTTTTAAATATTTCCCACTTAAGAGCTTTGAAAAAGACTTCAGCAGTTCAGGAGAAAGAATATCTACCAGTCACAGCACAGAGTGAGTGCTGGTCACAGTGGTTAGAAAGCTCACGTGTTTTATCGTACGCTTCTTTTTTGTAGGTTATGACAAATGTGTGCATGGGTATGAGTGAAAAGAAATTGTGTTAGTATGTATGTTTTGTTACTGTCCTAAACTGTCAGAAGGCTAGTATCTTTAGGAGAGAGCAGTTCGCAAACAGTCGACTTAGGAGCCAAATGTATGGCAAAAGGGTCTGGGAAAACATTGGGTGACCACATGAACAAACATTTAGAAACCAGTCAACAGCTGCATACATAAAGAGGTGATGAATCTTATGAAATATATGCCTTAAAATAGGAAGGAAAACAATGGGATTTAAAAAGGGAAAAGTTGTGGTTTAGATTTTCTGCAAAGAACAAAAAAATCCAGCTGTTTCCCTAGAAATTTAATATTGGATACCATCTGAAAATGTCTCTGAGTTCTCCCTTAAGCTTAAGGGATGTCTGAAAGTGGGATTTTTGTGACCTAAATTTTATCTATACCCGAACAAGGCTCATTTCATAGTCAGTCAAGAGAAATAGCTATTGAAAAGACAACTTAGATGACTAATCTTTAGTCCTTTAATACTCCCTGAGATGAATTATGTCCCAAGATCTTACCCACACTAGTGATTGACATTGTTGAATTGCATGTTATAGAAACTTGTAGCAATCACCATAAAATTGGCCTAGTTGAAAGCAGTCTTAGCATATATGGATGAGCTTTAATTGAACCTAGAAGATAAGGGAGTAGCTAAGCAGAGAAATAATTTAAACATTGTGAAAGTTGGGACTGTTGAGATCCTTTGAGACAGGAAGACTGAACACCAGCATCAGTCATTGTCGGGCATCCAGTGAATGTGAATGGGCTAGTCAAGATTTGGATATTCTCTAGCCCATCTAGCATGGACAGTGTCCAGAGTTGCTTGGGGAGAAAACCTCAGGGAGCCTACAGCCCTGCAACAGGGTTTGGACCATTTCTTTGACTTTCAGGGGTGCCTGAAATGAGAAGAGCACTTGAAGGACAAACAGCACATCTGGAACCTCTGTGCTGACCCACAAGTCTCTCTTGAACTTCATGTTCTCTCACAGAGAACATAAAAGTCATGTAATTTGTAAAACTGTGTATAACTGTGATGAAAGTATTTAGGTATCTGAATCCCTTCAGTCTCATTTGGTCTAAAACCACAACAAAACCACAGCTAATTTCTTAAAAAACATGTCTCTTCCACATGGCTGCAATATACAATACAGACAGGCTATAAGTTCGAGCCTTGTAGAAAAGACGGAAAGAGATGGCATTTGTATGGTACTTTAAATTCTTATCTTGAACAGATTCTCAGATTCTCAGCTAGCTTTAAGTTGTTATATATAGCTACATGGTTTCACCTACAGACCTGATTCAGCAGCTCCCATTCTTAGATGGATATCTTTCCCACTTATATGTCTTACTTATATTTCTGTATTTTGTAGGCTTGCAATCACTGGTCTGAAATATCTAGCAGCAAGACAGATAAAAGTTAGGTGTTTCAATGTTAAAGTCCTTCTTTTGAATCTAACCTTTTGTAAGCACAGAAAATTAAAATAGAAACTTATAGTAGAGGCCTCACTAGAATGTTAAAACTGTCTGATAAAGTAATAATTGGGGGAAAAAATGTCTTCTGAAAATGCCATAGGGAAAGTTAAGAAATAATGAAAAGTACAGTCAATATATCTAGATACAGAAACATCCAGGATAGGTACACATGATTCTGCACAGCTTGGCTGGATTTCTGCCTCAGCTTGGTCTTCTCCCTGAATCACTGTGAGATATGAATCTTCTTATTCCTTGCATGCAGTCTCTCTCCTCTAGCCTCAAATGTCTGTAATATGCTTCAGTCTGTCACTCTTTTTACATTCATTGAGCATGGTTGTGACACTTTTACTGGAACTGTAAAAGAGCATTTTCTGTAAAATAATAATAACAATAATAATAATAATAAATCTCTACATTTGCAACGTGTTTCCCTACTGCTATAAGAACAAACTTTGGTTAAATTTCTCTTTTTCTTCTGATTTCCAGGAATGTGAGGAACATTATGATTTGCTTTTAATAAAAACAATAAGTATTCAGATTTTAATACCTTTCAAATTTTTTGCCTCGTATGAAGTGGAGAGAATGTAGTAATTGAATCTATCCATGTTCAGAATTCTGAAAACTATAAAGAAGAAAACCATTTCATTTCAGCACAAAAATTTCATTTTTAAAACTTGAAAAAAAATTAGTAATTTTGCTTTAAAAATCTGAAATTAATGTTTTTAATTTTGAAAATATTATAGAAATTTTAACGTTAACTTGTGTCACCTGTAATTTTTAAATTATTTGTTCATAGATTTTTAAAAAAAGATCAAACATGTTGACCAGAAAAACTTATAAAATTATTTATATGGCATCAATCCACATAACCTAGAAAACACAGAAATGCCTAGCATGTTTAATGAATATTGTTGTCAACCTCAGGGGTAATTTATCAATTCAAACAAATGCCTGATGGGGGTGGGTAACGATGTCTGTACCTGATGGTGTCAGATATCTCTTGGTACCACCCAGTGACAAATAAGAGGCAATAAGCACAGACTGAAATTCAGTAAATTTCATCTGGGTATAAGGAAACATTTAACGATGATGGTGATCAAAGCCTGGGACACGTTGCCCAGAAAAGTTGGGAGTCCCCATCCTTGTAGATATTCTAAACCCATCTGGAAAAAGTTCTGAGCAAGCTGTTCTAGTTGGTTCTACTTTGGGCAGGCATGTTAAGACTAGATGATTCCGGTTGCTCCTTCCAACCTCAGCTACCTGTCATTCTTTGAATAAAAAAGCAATAAAGCAGCTAAAGTGTTCATCCAGATATATGAATGAAACAAATAAATAAACAAACCAACAGATTACAATCAAGACACACCTTCCTGCTGAAAAGAGTTTATTAACACAGATGACCAGACTAACTGTCCCAGTGGAGCACTTTTCATTGGATCAGAGCAGAACCATGTAAGGTCCCAATTTTCCATTTCTGCACTTAATTTGGTGTTCAAATTGAAGGTCTATATGCATTTTTGGCAGAAATCCATTCTGAGACGTACAAACCAGACCTACCGTCCTTGTAGTCTGTGAAAGCTGTTGTGAAATAGGCCAAAATGAAAACTGAACTGACAGTGGCACGAAGAGAGAGCGATAACTACAACTCTGAAGAGAGTTTGATTGACTAGCCAAAAATTATATTTGCCTTACTGGTAGCATATCTTTCATTCTGGCTTCTTACTCCTGCCGCTGCCAGGCTCAATTTCTTGCAATGTCTGGAAACAGAACCCTCAAGGCAGTCATTGCTCCTTTTACTCTTGTTTATTAATAAAGCATTCAGTTGCTGGAAGTGTTTATCTTAGGGTAAATTCAAAGTTCAAGGTTGAAATGCACTAGGAAAGCATTTCTTAGGTCTAGAAATATAATATATGCCACTAAAGCATAATATATATATATATATTTTTTTTTACATATGTTACACAGAAAAAGTATGTAAAATCAAAGCACACCACGAAAGCAAACTGCAGAGTGAACTTTTTCCTTTACCTTGTATCAAAATCAAGGATCTTTTCCCTCAGCAACCAGGATACTGAATGGCACTGTTTATTCACTGTCTTTCAGGTTAATAATTCTGAGAATGGTTTCATCTAACAAACTTAGCAGCAAGACGGAACACATTTTAATGCTTTTTAAGAATACTCTTGATTTTCTCTGCAAATTAAGTCTCCCACCACAACAGACAAAGCTCTAGACTGCTCCCATGACGTATGTTTTAAAATACTTGACCAGCTAATAAAATTGGAGGACTTCAATTACTTTAGAATTTAACTTTAGAATTTAATTAATAGGTAATAAGAATATTGTAGAGCATATTTAATACACTATATGTAATTAGCTCTTCCATAATTGGGAAGTTGAAGTAAAGACTTCACCTGAAGTACAGCAGTGGCATTACAAAAAGGAAAAGAGAAAGGCTTAATATATAACTTTGGTACCAAAATATCTTCTTGTTCAAAGAAACATATTTGTCTTACTAAAAGTTTCCAAACTCCCCACCTCCCCCAGTATTCAAAATAATTCATACTTTAATTCTTGAGTAGTTATTATCCCACAACCATGCTGAATTGTGCCTTGATTGAAGCTGAGATGCTAGCCAGATGGCTGGAAGCTGTCCAATGGCTACTTAGCATAACCCAGCCAAGATTTATGAAAAACTACTGCTCATAGTACAATGTTCATTCTTGTGAAAAGTCAGTGAGTTAACTGGTTTATATCAGAAAAGTGAAATTCATATTGCAAGTCATAGCAGATATAGTTACAGCCATGTACTGACATCCATCATCATTCATTTTCAGGTCAGGCATATATGCATTGACTTTAGGGATCTTATTTCCCATAGTACTTGGCAGTTACTATAGAAAAGTATACAAAAATGACTGAGAAAGTATCATGAATTTTTGGTAGTTCATGTATAGTTTAATTACTTTTCAGGAACTTATAATACTGACTTGTTGCAAACAGAAGCATACAAAGAATACTTCTCAAGAAGACCTTTAAATTTCAGGAGTTTGTCTTTCTGAAATTCTGGAAAAAGTGTAGGACTCAAGATAGAAAGAAGCTTTGAGAATTGTTTATTAACCATGAGCTCTGAAGAGAATGCACATTTCTCTGGACAAAATCATTAATATTCATGACTGTAGAAGTCACATACTAGAGATTTCATGCCAGAGTATGTAGAGGAGTAATTCTATTGAAATGCATACGATTAAAATGCAGATAGGCTAAATGTACCTTTTCATCTTCACACGTTGCAATGCACTGTGTGATCCAGAGGATTAAATAAAAACTTTGCCTAGAGAACCTCACAGGAGACCTCCACAGAGGCTGAGATGTCTTTTAGAACAAGAAAGGACCATTTCTCTTTCTTGACTTGAAAGACAGAATAAGCATCATCTCCAGGGCAGACTTTCAACCCATAAATATGATTCCCCAGGCTGTGAGAAAGACTAGAGTGAAAACACAGTACTATCAGCCCACATATTCTACTCTAGATAGTTTAAGACACTTCTCTCTCTGCTGCATATAACAGAGCTTTTTCTGAGGCACTAAGTATCCACAGGTTATATATTTTGCTTAAGGTGCAATGATGTAAAATTTAGGAGTTGCAGCACCAGCTCAGGATCTCCACCCCCACCCCCACCCCCCAACAAAAGAAAATTGATATTTTCTTTAAAAATCCTTGTTTTGATATGGCCTGATTTATCTGAACCAAGAACCAGTATTTTCCATCTCCAGAAAACTATCCCAGTCCCAAATTCGTTGAGCATTCTTTCCTTTCTGTTTGCTGTTCCCTACCTCATCTGGAAAATGGAGATGTAGTTGATGGCTAGGTAAATGATCTAACTTCTGGGTGGCAGAAACTTTTTGTCCCTCTTTTACTCAGTGCATGTGTTTGGGATAGGGACACATACATGTACTCACATAATTTCAAGCCATTCCTTACTTTCAAAATTCCTACTGGAATAAGACCCACTAAAAATGAATCTAAATAAAAATGACACTCTGAGTTCATATAGATATATTTTTTTTTATTACCTTACAAGTTTTATTTTTATTTCTTATTGACTGAATAAAGACTATTTTTTTAGCTGAAGAAGCTTTCTTACCTGCAAAATTGTAATTTGCTCTTATATAATAAAGATCTCTTTATTATGATTTTCACATTTCAGTTTTCAGATTATGATTTTCTCTTTTTATAATTTTTATCATAATTTTTGACATTAAAACATCTCTGGTTTTGTGGTATTTATTTTTTCTCTTCATTTCTTGTCACAACAACTTTCACTTGTGTCTCACCATCTGACATACAAAAGGCTAATCTCTGAAAGTGTTGTACTCCCATGCTGAAAATGTTTTTATGTTGATTAAGAAAGAATATGACAAATACAAAAGAAAAAAGAAATTGAACTTGACCTTCCAGCACTCAAAGAAGAAAGATTTTAGCTGGTTTAGTCAACAAAAAAAAAAAAAAAAAAAA